>NW_026596079.1:29140180-29287584 GCF_907164565.1 Psammomys obesus | reverse complement strand
GATAGATAGATAGATAGATAGATAGATAGATAGATAGATAGATAGATGAAAAGTATATCCTGACTCTTAATAAATTTCATTTCCACAATTCTGATCATCCTATGCAAATTGTCTTTGCTTTTTACCTTCACTACTGTGACACATGTATTCTGGATGATATTTTAGAAACATATTAAGATCATTTCATGTTGAATTCAGTGACTCCCTGTATTATATAATTTTCACTCACCATAGCTTTATCTTTGTCCCATCTCTCTCTAAACTATCTCTGAGCATAGTGTTCCGTGGGAAGTGGACCTTCCCATGCTGTGTGTGACTTTGTCAGGATAAAAATGTAAGGATTTTACTATCATTAAAAGAAAATACAATTTGTCTGCCTTCTCCTGCTTATTTCAGAATTAAAACTATACTTCAAATGAATATTGATAATTGCTATATAACACTATATCTAACATAGTGTTACATAAATTTCTTGACTGCATGTAAGGATGAACAAATGAGCCAATCAAGGATTAGAGCTGAGGTCATGTTAACACCTGCACACACACACACACACACACACACACACATACACACACACAGACCTTCATAAATTTCCCACAATAATAAAAAGATAAAATAGATGATGTCATTGCCATGGGAACCCTTCACGTGAAAGTAATTCTGGCTATGGAAGGAAAACACAGGAGATAATAGTGGTGGGATTAGCCACTAATTAAAGACTTTTCCCCTAAGGGAAAAGGGAGTATGGTGGCCTTTTCAAAAGAGACCTCCCACTGACTGAAGAAGCCCTTCTACGAACCCTTCTACCTAAGGCCTTGTATTGTAAAAGCTATTAGTAGCTGCAAGGGGGTTATTTGAATCTCTGAATCTTTGCAAAGGATAGCCTTAAGGCTTAAGACTGAAAAATTTAAGAACATTGAACTGTAACAGGGTCAACTTTGAAGATGAATGCTCTGTATCCAGCTTAACTTTTATTATTCAGTTTTACATTTTCTATAACTTCAAATTGTTATCAAAATGTTATATTTCAGGGTAATTTACCTTTGAATTCTGTGGATTCCAGCTTTGTACAAAATTCCAGTTATTTACATGCTAGCTGCTTGCATTTTCCCAATCTTTTTTTAATCTATTTTTGTGTGTTTCACCTGCATAACTTTCTTAGATGTGAGTAGTTTTAAAGTTCAGATGATGATCAATAACATGACTATGCAGAGCAAAAGTGAAACTGGACTGTATGGACTGCATGGTAAGGTAGCTAAAGTTGTTAGACCTCTACATGCATTCAGGAAATTATTGGTTTTGTTGTTGGTTTTTTGTTTGCTTGTTTGCTGAAATCCTATCATTGAACAGACGCTCACTTGTCAGCTATTAAAGTCCTGTTGGTTGAGAATAAAAGTGTCATAGCAGGAACACTCAGATGGACTCAGTAGGTTACGAAAATGTAACAAACACAGAGGCTATATATGCTTAATACAGCAATGATCATATAAACAGAAGGATGAAGAATGGATGGAGAATGAGTGGTAGGAAGTGGTTTATAAAGGACAGCCAAGGAAAGTTTCAAAGTCAGACTTGAATGGAACAATGATATAAGACAGAAAAGCATCACAGAGTACCTAACACGTTCAAGTGAATGGAAACAGAAAGATCAAAGACTCCAAGTAGGCAATAATTTACACAAACAGCAAAGTTCAAACAAAACACAAAAATTAAAGAGAATATGTAGATAGGAACTTGAGGCAGTTCTGTGATGACTCTCATGCTTAAGTTGGTCCAACATCAAGAATTTTACTTTGAAAAAAAGTCGACACAATCATTTGTAATTAGAGTACTTATTAATCTCTAACTTTATTTGTATTTACTTTTTAGTCATAAGTGTTTTGTCTTCGTGTGCACTGCATGCATGCAGGGTCATTGGAGGCCAGAGGAAAGCCCTGGAACCTCTGGAAGTGGAGTTATAGACTGAGCTGGCCAGTGGGTGCTGGAAATTGAACCTGGGTCCTCTCTACCCACAGTCAAGTGCATTAAATTGCTGATCCATCTCTTTAGCTACTGTATTCAGAGAAATTTTAAGCTAAAATATCAATAGTTCAATGTGGAAGTAGTAACTAAAAATTACAAAGTGTCATCAAAATATAATACAAAACAGATCAGTAACAGTTGAATAGCAATTTATCTTAAAATAATTGTGTTGTTAGCTGTAAGCGTATAAAATCAAACCAATTTGGTACATGATGGTGGCATAAACATAGACTAGATATTTTTATGGGAAGTGAGAGGCAATAGAAAGAGTTACTAGATCTCAGATAAGCCCACAAAGTTTAAAAATAATTTGGTCTGATGCTCTGTTTGCTTAGCCTACTGGAGTTGGGGTCCTGGTGTCTGGGCCCACAGAAGCAAAGGTGATATTCTCTAAAAACATAGATAGGAGATCCATGTTAAGAAGAATATAAGTAAATAGGTGCTTTCGCTAAATACATTGGCTTTTCATGTGGGTCCTAGAAGAATTAGGAACAGAAAGAGAACCAGTATCTTAGTTTAGGTATGTTGTCTTAAGCCTTGGGTCACATTCTAGCTCAACTGTGCTTAGACATGTTAAACATGTCTTAACTTTATCTTATCTTTCTCTTTTACTGCACACAAATTGTCAGTTATTAACTTTTACAACACTTTATTTCAGACTGGAACAAAGCAGTGATAAAAATAGAAAAACAAAGAAACAAACAACAACAACAAAACCAAGAGCATTAAAACTGAAAGAAAGAAATCTAATTGTCATGATGGATGATATGGTCTTTTATTTTTTATAAAAAAAATAGTCTCCTAGAATAATAAATGAATTTATTAAAGTTTTAAGATATAAAATCAACATACTAATATTAATATCTTCCAATCACTATAAATCAATAAACATCTGGAATTAGGGAAAGAATACCATGTCACTACCAAGAGATAAATTTAGCCTAAATAAAATTAATAAAAACTCCCTTACCAGGCCACAGTAGAGGACAATGCAGCCACTTTTGATGAGAACTGATAGACTAAGATCAGAAAGAAGAGGAGAACCTCCCCTATCAGTGGACTTGGGGAGTGGCATGCATGCAGAAAGGGGAGGGAGGGTGGGATCGGCAGGGGAGGAGGGAGGGGGTTATGGGGGGATACAAAATGAATTAAAATTAAAAAAAAACTCATAATACTTATGAAAACAATTGAAATGTGCATACGTATAGAAAGTGACAGAGGAGAAGAGAGAGGAGTCTTAAAATAATGACTGATAGAAGAAATATTTAAGGAAGATGGAATATAAAAATGTTAGAGGTAAGACAAATAAAATACAAGAAACAATAGCAAGTATAGAGTGCATTATGTAAGGGTGAATAGTTTTTCAGAAAAGGAAATTGTCATGATATATAGAGACTGTCTGGAGAGTAGGAAAACATTATGTAGAATATACATTAGAAAAGGAGTTAATATTCTGAACTCAGTTGGGCCCAAACTATGTACAGTCGCAGAGCACAAAAACATATACACTCACCAATGCAAGTAGGTAAGGAGTCATTCCACTGTGCCAAAGAATTGGGCACTGTATCACACCTAATGACTCTGGAGCCATGAAGGATGTATCCTGGGTTACATTCAAAAAGGACCAATGAACCAACTGCAAAGTCATTGCCAATCCTTCTTCCAAATCTTGGCTCAGGCACAGAACTGCACTGTGTTGAGCTTGTTCTAGGAACAGCTGCATAGAAATAAGTTGGTTTAATTTCATATCTATCAGACAAATATAGATTTCAAAATCTACCCAACAAGACTCAGAGAAATCTTGTTTTTCATAATTAGAATTACTAATTTTAACAATACTTAAAACATAACTTAAAAGATTTAAGTTTGATGAAAAGAAAACATAATATAAAGAGAATACTGACATTCAAGCTATTTTCTTTAAAATTTTATCATTGACACTATAAGTAATATCAATCATGCTTTCTTTTCTTTTACCAAATTCTTTTTAATTCAACAAAGTAATTTTATTTAGATATTGCAATTTACAGGGTCAAAATGGATGTACCATTTTTAAGTTTGTATTCCCAACTACAAAATATAATTTAGTATACATGAAATATTTTCCAGTTGTTTTCTGTACTGGCTCTTATTAATATTAATTAGTTTTTTCAAACATTCCTGTAAACTTAATTTTCAAAATATGTTTGTTTCCAATGAAGACAGTAATTACAGTCAGGTTAAGAATATAAGTTAGACAGATTAACAACAATATTTATTTTTAATTCATCAATCATACATAATCAAATTTAAGATTGATTTTAGAATTTGTATGCCCATTGATTGTGCCTTTTTTCAATTTGATAAAAATAGAATGATAACAGGATGTTTTTTCTTTTTGAAACACACACAAATGTGATTAAAGAGATTGACAACAGTCCAAAAGAATGACATGGTGAATTCCAATAGATTAACCAGTCTGCTATGACTTGAGGAAATGCAGCTAAATTTTCTCAGTGCCTTTGAAGATTCACAGTACCACAATTGTGTACTAGAGAAAATACTACAATAAAAGTATATATTATATCCAAATGAAAAAAATGAGATGTGGGAGTTTAATAAGAACAAAATATCACAAATGTTCATATATTTCTTACTAAGAAAGTGTAAAGTGCTTTTGAGAAGAATTATTACATGACCATGTACAATTGTTTCAAAATATTTCAAATTACTCTTGGTTTAGTTTGATGATACTATAAAAGGTTAGGAAAAGCAAGGAAATAACATTTAATGTGCAATATCTTTAGTATCTGTTCAGAAAGTTCACGTTTACTGAGAGGATAAGAAATTATAATTTTTTACATGTAGCAATGTTTGCCTTAACTAAATAAATCACAACAAGGAAACAATATTTAATTTAAAGTGCAGGACTATGAGAAAAATTTAAAAAAAATGAAGAGTCAAGAATAGGAAGGATATAACATAAATATTTTGAAAATTTTGGAAAGGAAGGAAAATCAGACATTTAAGTTGAGAAAGGTGATGGAACAATATGTTATTTTTTTAAGTTGGTCAGAGCACCAATGTTCCAGTGAAATAATACCGTGTACGACTACTGAAAACAACTTCTGTCTCTCCTATATGGTTATGAGGATAACACTGGTCAACAACTGAGCACAGCATGGAAATTGACATCATTCCTTAGTGTGTTTCTAGACTACAGTGTCACTTACCTTGGTAAACAAAGTGAAATCCCTTAGCTGTTATGGGTCCAACTGAAGTGAATCGAATTGTGATCTGATTACCTGAACTCAGTGGAAGTGACTCTCCTACTCAACAAAACAAATACTCAGATATCATAAATAATCTTCATTCAGTTAACCTAACAAACTATATCATTTTACACTGTCATTTGAAAAATGTCAAACTAGGTTCTATCAAAATACTTTAAAATATCCTACTGCTAGCAAATTTGGTTCAGGTTCAATTATAATTTTTTAACACCATAAAGCTTCAATTACATGTTAATACATATGGCTCATTCTTAAATATTTTATATCATATGAAACACCACAGATTGTGATTAAGTATTGTAGTTATTTTATTACAATCCTAGAAAAATAATTAAATTTCCCCAAGCTTATGAGTTACTATTAAATTGTGGTTTTATTCTTAATTAAAAATTTCTCAGTTTATGGTATTGCTAACATGGATGATATAGATCTCAACTCTGTCCACAATACTAATCAAAGCCAGTTTTTAACCATTAGCTGATGAATGGCAGTTCTAGTAAAGGATACCTGAATGGGATCCCGAGAGGGAAGATAACAGAGGAGACTGCTGAGTTGGCCCATCAAACACCTCAACAACATCGTGGAGTGATGTCTGGAAAAATACAAACTGGCCAAACACCACTGATCAACAGGAACCGGGAGAAGCAAACCAATCACCAACCATCCAAAAACAAAAAAACAAAAAACAAACAAACAAAAAAAAAAAATAGAAAGAGGAGGAGACAGAGAACAAAGCATTACAATATAATAGTCATCTGCATGTTCTGTTTTGCTTTTTTTGTATTTTCTACCTATAAATGAAGATTGGTGCCAATTGGTTCCTGACAAGTGTATTTCAGGCCACAAAGATAATGACCATAATTTAAGTCAGCAAAATTTTGAGAAATAAAATGTCAGGCTACAAAGATAATGACTGTGATTTAAAGCAGTAAAAGTTTGAGAAGGTTATCTTCGAAAAAAAAAAAAAGATATCACATTTAATTTAATAAGAAATAGTGAGGTTCTTGCCACTTAGTAGTTATTATAACCACTTTCAATTATTTTCCTGACTAGTTTTATTTCACTTCATTACTCTCTTTTTCTAAACTTTTTCTCCTTTGTTAGCTGAGATAGCTAAGATTTTAATATAGGGCATTTGAAAAAGATTAATTTCAAAATGTATTGTATTATAAACAATAAGTTTGCTTAAAAATATCAGCAAGATACATTTCAGATTTAATGTTTAATTTATATTCTATGTAAAATAAATGACTCCTTTGTATTTGTTATGAATCTTTCAATAAAGTGAACATAGTTTATGATTCCTCAGCACCTAAAATATTTTTAATTTTCACAAAACATCACTTTTCATTGGAAAAAGGTACAGTTTGAAATACTTCAAAAAGGAACATTATAAGAGTTGATTATATTGCTCACACCTTACTTATCTGTATTTATATTATAAATTTACATCCAGAATCTACCCCTACTATCACAAATTAAGAGTTCCACAGCAGAAGTTAATTAATATGTCATGTTACAAAAACAAAAATGTAAAAACTGCATAATGATTAATAATTTGTAGATAGAAATTTACATTTAATACAAAAATTGTAGACTTCAAAGGTTGCGCATTAATTGCAGTGATACATGAACAAGATAACTTTTGTGTATTCAGAATAATATGACTTCTGTCCAATAATATTTGAAAGATAGAAATGTAAGTACATTTTAATGTTTCAACTTCATTTTCTACAACCCAAATCAGAGTCATGGACATTCCCTGGCAGTAACTTTTTAAAAAGCCCAGGATACCTGCATCATGGGGTAAACACAGTGCTGTGAACTTAGCTATACTAATTTTTTGGCATGGAAGAAATAAACTGGTGATCCCAGTCCAGTTCTTTGTAAAAGAAGAGTAAGACAAAGAAGAAGAGCAGCAGCAGGAGAAGGAGGAACAGGAGCAGGAGGAGGATCATGGGGAGGAGGAAGAGACAAAGAAGGTGAAGAAGTCCACTACTCTGTCAGATACATTGCCACTACTCTGAAAATGTCAGATTACCGAAGGGCTTAACTTTATGAATACCCACCCTGAAAATATTTTCTGGAAAACTGAAAAAAAAAAAAGTTACCATCAGACCAGCTACACGCAACATGTTGTTGAAAAGGCTTATAAGTCATCTGCTATTTTTGGAGGTGAGACTTTTGTTTGTTTCTGTTTGGTTTTGTTTTTCAAAACAGGGTTTCTCTGTGTTGCCCTGGCTGTCCTCAATTTTCTCCATAGAATAGGATGGCCTTAATTCACAGAAATCCTCCTGTTTCTGTTTTCCAAGTTCTGGAATTAAAAGAATGTGTCACCCCACCACCATCAGGCTTCTAACTTCTTTAAAAGATACTGAATTTGTTCTACTGTATCCCAGGCAATCTCAAAAATACGAAGAAAAAGAAACAAAGGACTTTTTTTCAGTGTATGCATTAATAATAGGTTTGGGGTTATTGCTTTTAAATGTAACTTTAACGTATTCTAATTCAACATAGATATTCCCATTGCCTTATAAAATGGCCAAAGAGGAAAAATTAAAACAAAATTTTGATCACAAGAACATTGATATATCAAACATATTGTGTATCAATACTCTACATAAAATGTAATTTTTCTACAGTAAATTTTGAAGTCAGTTAGAAATTTTAAAGTTCAAAACCCTTTAAATCTTCCTCCCTGAAAGAACTGTAACCCTAATTCTAACCCTCACCCAACCCTATTCTAAGGTTACAAGTACTATAACAAACCAGAAAAGTGAAGGAAAGAAAGCCTAGTAAAATGAAAAACAAATATATAAAATATGCCCACAGATAACAAATTTTTTATATCTGAAACTGTTTTTGATGTTATTTTCCACACATTTTGCTCTAGAATATACATAATCAGACTTAGCTGATTCCATTGTATAATATACATGGAGTGAGTTAAATGCTAAAGTTGAAAGGGTCACCAAAACAGATAGGATCCCTGCCCTTATTCCCTAATAACTTTATTTGTTTGTTGTAATTGCAGCAGGCCTTTGTTCTGCTTATGAAATGGTAATAGAGTTGCTGATTAAATTAATTACAAAGCAAACAACTCCAGCACACTTGGGTCAGATCTTCCCCTACAGATTGCTGCCGTATTAGTATTTTGTTTTTCAGTATCCTGTAACTTTTTTTTTTTTTTTGTTAAGCCTAGTCTACAATGCATATTTTCCCAAAAACCTCTCAAAAGAAATACAGGGTAGGTGACTTCCAGGGTGCATTTTAAGAAATCTATGATGAGGATTTTTTTTTATTATTATTATTAAATCCCTTTAAATAGTGGTTAAAGCACTCAAACTCAGTGGAAGGCTGGAGACCAGATGTTCCTGGCAGATTGTGTGCCACAACTTGAATATGTCCTAGTTCCCGTGCTCATTCAACGAACAGCAAATGTAGAGCATGCCAAAATATACTATATATCTGACATATCAACACTTCTTTGTTACTAAAGCAACATTTGATTTGTTAAGATCAGCCAAGATGCAGAACCGTTGCTTCCTTCAAAACCAAAACTGTCAAATGCATTTTCCTTAGTCAGATTCACTGAACTTAAGACTTAGCCCTTTTTGTTTAATTAAAACACTCTATATGCAAATTGATAGATGCTGTCACAGTGCTTGGATTGACAGGAAGAAATGAGCACAGCTAAAGTGGGGAATTCTCAGGACAGAGCAACTGTCATCTTGCACACATTGCTGAGCTGCCTGGAGTATAATGCAATACAATGCAATCGGCTACTGACCACAGCAGTGTGCTTTTGGTTAGAACAAAAAAAGGAAAGCAAGTAATGTAAATCTCATTTTTCCATTAATTCTACTTTGCAATATTGCTAAGATGTTCCATCATTGCTGGCAAACAACATCTCCATGGGCAAATTTAATTAAGTTTCACGGTAACCTCTAATGAAAGCTTGATCTTCGATGTCTGTCCATGCACTGCTTGATTTCAATAAAAATCCATCAAGTTGGTTTATCCTAGCCTACTCTCAATATCTGATCAGCATTTCAACCCTGCTGTCTCCTCGGTAGTATTAGTTAATTTGAATTTTCTCAGCAACAAATCTAAATAGTTTTTACCAGGCTATTTGATAACTTCTTATGTTTTTCACTGTGTTTTATTTTTCCAGTTCTCATCCTTTTACTTGTTGGTTGGTTCTCATAGTTCCTTGAGGATGAGCTTCATTTCTCCGCCTAATTGCAAAACCTCATTGTAATAATTTTCGCAAATACGTTGATTAGCTTAAATAATTTGCATCTCTGTATTTGCCTCTCTCTCTCTGTGTGTGTGTGTGTGTGTGTGTGTGTGTGTGTGTGTGTGTGTGTGATGACACATTTATTGAGGTCATAAGTGACCTTTCAGAAGTTGGTATTACCCTTTCTTTTTGGAGTCCAAGGTATAGGGATTGCTCAGGTCATCAGGTTTGGCAGCAGGTGCCATGACATCTCAACATACCCTGCTCTTTATGGGAATAAACATTTTTTTTCTCAACACTGTCTAAGCAGAAATTTTCCAAATTCAGATCTCATTTTGTGCCATCAAAATGATTAGCTACATGTAAGAAGACTCAATGATTTAGAAATCAATTGGCCTTAAATAAGGCTAATCAAATAAATATGGACATTATTACTATTATTCAGTGATCAGAACCTTAGTTACTAAATTAAACATGAAAAATAAGTTTACACAAATGAAGAAGGGTTTTACCACTACTTATTGTCCTTTTATTTTCAGAAGGAAGTAATTCAGAATAGCATAGTAACACACTAGCATGAGAAAGGGAAAAAAATAAAAGGAAGAAGGAAGGAAGGAAGGAAGGAAGGAAGGAAGGAAGGAAGGAAGGAAGGAAAGAAAGAAAGAAAAAAGGAAAAATAATGAGAAAACCCCATATATAGCTGAGGCATCATTAAGGGAAGCAACCAAGCCTCTTCTAAAGAAAATGGGGAGTCAGAGACAGCTCCTGTTCCCCTTACTAGGGAACCCACTTGAAGACTAAGCTCCCATTGGCTACATCTGTGCAGGGATGGCTCTTTAATCACAGACCCCTGAGAAGGGAACAGCCTTACCAGGTCATAAAGAAAGACAATGCAGACAGTCCTGTTGAGACCTGATAGACTAAGGTCAGATGGAAGGGGAAGAGGACCTCCCCTATCAGTGGACTTGGGAAGGGGCATGGAAAGAGAAGAGGGGGGGAGGGGGAGATTGGGAGGGGACGAGGGAAGGACCTAGAGCTGGGATACAAAGTGAATAAATTGTAATAAATAACAAAATTATGATAAAAAAATGGGTAGTAATTAGTAATTAGGTCATCTGAGAAGCATAGAGTACAGGTTTCTTTAAAACTAGTTTTGATAATTTTCTGGGCAAAAACAGAATAGCAGCCTCTTGGGACTAATTGTCTAGGAATAAGATGAATAATGTCACATTATTTATGGAACAAAGTCACTAAAGTGAAAAGGCTTTGCTCTGTTGAATAAAAATCTCTGCAAGTGAGGTTGTAGTGTAACTTAATGGTTGAACTTTAGCTTCGTATGTGTAAGGCTCTATACTCATTACCCCAGCACAGAGAAAAAAAAAAAAAAAAAAAAAAAAACGATGAAGAAACTGGAAGTCTTAAGTTTCTTATAGATGAACACATATAGAAATAATATGTCCAAAGGCCTGAAATGGCTTGGGCATTTCAACAAAATTACTTATGAAGAAATCTGGAATCAACCTCTAGATTGAATCCATATGGAAGAATCAAACAGAAGGAAGGAAATTCATTCCCTTTTCTGTGTTTCAGATTTCTCATCTGTAAAACAGAGTTAATGAAATGTCCTAAATGATACAATCTCAGAGTTGAACAGTACACCCCATAAATTGATACATGCAAAACAATGGAACAGTGTCCGATACATAGTAATAAATATTGTCTGTCATTACTAATAACTCATTCTTGGAATTGTGTTTGCTGCTGATTCAATCTAAATTTTCTGATCAATACTTTTGATACTCGATGTTTCTAGCTCATTCTTAGTTTTCTAAACATGCATGTTTAGAACAAAAACAGCAATAATAGGATTAGATACACTTTCTAGCTATCTAAACCAAGATTAATCTGTATTCCAACTTCAAAATGTCAATGTGTTTCTCTGTCCATTTTATTTTAAATTTCATTTTCTCGAGTAGAAGAAGGAAATCATAATTTTAGGGTTTTTATTTTGACTAGAAACAGAAGATGAGAGTGCATTCTAATTTTTAGCTTTGCCGTAAACACATTGAAATTCCATTTTACAAAAAGAAATACTTTTATACAGAAAGGAGTCTGGTATGTATACATCTTAGCTTCATTTGGAACACACCTGTTATTTTGTTTACAGAATCTACATAGCCATTAAACTCATAGGATTACATTGATGACTCTATTAGTCACTCAGCTGGTTTGTCATTCGTTTAAACATTTCCAAGCCAACCTTGTTTGCTCGGCATGAACTTTACTTACTGACACACAAAGCACAATAACATGCCCATACACCCACACTGACAGAATTAAAATTTAGAGGCAAATCAAAGGTGTAGTCAGAATCTCAGTTGTGTATGTATGAAAGAGACTGTTGATGATATCAAGTATTAAAAAACTTGTTTAGAATTATATGAAATTGGTCTCATACTTTTATTCTGATGATTATTTCAGGCTATTATGCAACACAAATTTTGTCAGAAACTCATAGCTGTATTGTACTAAAATAGAAGTGAATAGTTCATGGTGAAATGCTTGTTACTATTCATCATTGTCAAGAAGGTGAGTCATATGTATCAGGTACTAATTATCTGGAGTCTATCACAATATCCTGGAGAACCTTGGCATTGCCCTAAATGTTACAGCCCAAAATCCAAAGAGCAAAGTTCTACAAGTGCTAGGTCTGCATTTCAAATGCACAAAAAATTCATGCTCATTAACAAATAAAAGAGAAATATCTTAATATGATTTCTATTTGAAATAATAAGGAAGTAAAATATATTTTTCAAAATACATGTTTTAGACTAGTAGGACCTAAGTATCTTATAACTGAGAACTCATCCCACCTCAATAATTTGAATGAGCTCAGAACTCATCAGAATTATTGGAATACTATGATCCCCCTGTTAGCAATTTCTTGTGTGACACAGTAAGGAATCCATCATCAGCTAGGCTTACTGACTAAATCAACAGTCAACTTTTAGGTTTCTCTTCAGTTGGCTTTCATTCCGTATCATTACCATTTTGAAATTTATAAACTCTCTACTTGACATTTTCTGAACATATAATCATTGCCACTAAAATCCCCATCTTACATTAATGTAAGTTTAACTTTTTAAAATTATTGTAAGATTACATGTTTATTCAACTGCAAACAAATACCTTATCCGCAATTTGTAGCTGTAACATTTTTTCCCTAATAGTTAGGAATTAACTTGGTATTCAAAAGAAATAAAATAATAATAAAAATATGCAGTAATATTTGGTTTTATTATAGGCTTTAAAAATTAAAACAATCAAGCAAGATAAAAAGTTTGAAAAGTTCCAGTTTTTATCAACTCCTTTATAATTATGACGATGATTTTTCTGTCATAATCTGTAATTTTCCCTACATTTTACCAAAACATGATATTCCATGTGGCCAAATTCCATGTTGAAAATAAAGCTATAGGTCAAAAAATTATTCTCACAAAGATGATCACTTAAGTTGCTAGGATAAATTTATTATTACCATTTTCCACTACAAGTCAAGCAAAAAGTAACAAATTAAACACTCATGCATGAATTCATCACTCTCCTATGACATCAGATCTTTGCATCTTTTTATTCATTGTTTCTTATTCATCTTGTACCAAAAGTTAATATATCCTAAAGTAAACCCAACATCACATCTTCTCCATAAGTTCTTCATTATTTATTGGTAACCAGCAAGCAATTAAGTAAACAACCATGTGTGTTTACTACACCTGACAAAATGTACAATGTTGTATTTATCTAATAGTCATGTTTATCCCAATTTCTCTATTTTCTCTGAAATTTTGTAATTTGATCAAATACAGAATCAACGGTCATTCATTTCACTTGACTAATTTAAATAAATTTATTTTTACTGTAAAACACCCAAACCTCCTACTTAGAATTATTTTAATTATGTTTATATATTTAGTATGTATGTGCTGTGTGTGTGTATATATTTATGTATTTGTGTGTTTGGATGTAGGTCATAAGATTCAGCTGGAACTGTAATCTTGAGGGCATCAGGCTGCCTAATATTTCTCCTAAGAACTGAATTTGTATACTCTGCAAAAGATCCAGTGTTCTTAACTGCTAAGCCACCTTTATAGCTTAGGAAAAATGCAGTTAAAACTGTTATGTTTATAAACAAATATGTAAGTAATATTTATCTGGGAAGAGTCATTTTGAAATAGTTAAAGTAATATATGTGTATATATGTAATATACATATATACATATATATCAATATTGCTATTTTAGTAGCTGTGTCATCACTGTGTCACTGTCACCACGGAATCTTGTAACATCGTTACCATCATGATTATTGTCAAAAATCAACTAATAACTGTTGTGGGTGTTTTGGTGTATCATACATAAACATGTTGTGGTTATAATCCCAAGTGGGAGATTTTGGTTTGTCCACACCTGTTAGTTGTCTCGTGTGGAACATTGTCTTTGTCAGCTGAAATTAGTTGAATTCTGAGGACTTTGAGGAATATAAATATGATAGCCTAGAGGAAAAAAGTGCAGTGGCTTGGAGGAGATGGAGGAAGATGGGTTGCTGCACTTGCTGGTTCGCTGGCTTGCTTGCTTGCTAGTTTGCTGTTTTGATGGTTCCCTGGACTTCTGGATTTCCTGACAACTGATATTGGTGTTGTCCCAAATAGAATCCTATGATCCTTACACAGCAGGAAGAAGTAAAGAGAGCTATATCCCCTTTTTCTTACAACCTCCTTTTTCCCTTACCTGGGGTTAGAGGATTGTAAGGGAAATATAAGATTTAAGGAACCCACAAAAAAAAGTAGAATTTGAAAAATTAGCACCTACAATCATCCAGATATTCATTCAAGTGTCCTCTCCTGTAGTAAGTTGTTTATCATTTCCTATGACAGAATTCTAATTTTCAAAAAGCCTAAATACTATAGATTTCATTCACATTGACCATGCTTCATGTTTCCAGATAAAGACATGTTTGAATAGAGAAATAGTCAGTTATATGGGTATAACTCCAACTTGATTGTGTTTTTCTTTTCTTTGATGAACATGTACTATTGACTTGGTTTTCTATTACTTGATAAGTGATGAACCTTTGGATTTTGATTCTGTCTCATATCCAATTCAGAAACCCCAGAATATAAAATTTTAAATTGTATTATTTAAATAAATTAGTATACATTTTATCACAAAATTTGTCAAGCTTTCAATAAAATAATAAAATTCAAGTTTCAAGTTCTGGCTCCCACTAACAATGAACTAAATTTTATAAATTTTTTATCATATTAATTAGTAATATGAGGGTTAGTGTTGATTCATCTCTCTCCACTTTCACAACAAAGGTACACAACACTAAAAAGTGAATTGTTGTAAAAATACTTAGCAGGAAACTGTTGATCCTTTAAAGCATATCTTTACATAGAAACAGTGTAGAAATATATATGTAGATGATTCAGTGTCAACTTGACACAAAGTAGAGTCATCAGAAAAGAACCTCAGTTGAGAACACGGCCCCCAAGATAAGACTCTAGGCAAGCCATAGGGCAATTTCTTAGTTGGTGATTGATTGAGGAATGCCAAGCTCATTATAGGAGGTATCATCCTAAGCTGGTAGTCCTGGGTCCTATAAAAAAAAAAAAAAAAAAAAAAAAGGAGCCTGAACAAGGCAAGGTGAGCAAGTCACCCCTACATGGCCTCTGCATCAGCTTTTGCCTTCATGTCCCTGTCTGATTTGAGATTCTGTCCTGACCTCCTTCAACAATATAATGTGGAAATAAACCCATTCTTTCCCAACTTGCTTTTGGTTATGATATTTCATCATGGCAATAGTAACCCTAACTAAGACACTCATATTTCAATTTTCATTGAAATCATTGCAGTTATAAAAATAACAGGACATTTTAATTGTACAGAACACTTCACAATCAACTAATTAAATTCTTGTTTACAATCAGGTAATGAAAGCACAGAAACGCTGAGTGATTTGCAACAGTGAATCTGTAGGAAGATGCATTTTAAGCTCCAATTAGAGTAGTAAGGAATCCAAATCCCCATGAGATTTGGAACTTCACTACAAGAAAGCTGGATAAAATCCCTAGACATGAATAATTTAATTATAGCACCTGCATAGAAAATGGAGCTTAATCTTATTATCTCTGCATCCTTCTACTCAAAGACTTGTCCAAATCAATCACTGGAGTAAAGAGCGAAAGTGAAGCACTTATTCTGAAGTGTTGTATTTACAAAATGGAATATACGAGTGTACAGTTGAGAATGAAATCTCATTCTTAATTTAAACTGATGATTTATTTCTATGATCTCCCTAATATATAATGTGTCTTATTCTCAACAGGTTTATGTCATTTATTCTACTACCAAATTGAAAGTCCTTGTACTACCTTGTAATGAGGCTTTCAAGTACCTTGTGTTGTCTAGACATGCCCAAAGTGGTGAAATGCAAATCATTCTAAACACTAAAAAAAAAAAAGCTAGCAAACCATACTCTCAAAGAAAATATGTCATACTCCATTCAAAAAGCTTTTGACTTATGTGAGCAAATTTTATTCATAGCCTATATAATGCACTTTGCTTTGAAAAGATTCTTTGTGAAAAATGTGTTTTGGATTGTCTTCAGAGGGAAAATAGCTGCAAATTAATCATTTTTTTAAATGCAAGAAAAACTAAAAATAACATGGCTTACATTGCTCCCACCTTATATGGAAGAATAGTTAACTATTCAATAGCACATGCAAAGAAAGAAAAAAAATAAGGTGATTATAATAGTTAACAAAGCCTTCTATTCATGAATTAATGTCTGGTTATTATAGATACCAAATGTAATTGAAATTAAGTCTTTTATATTTATTTTACTTTCATATGTATAAATGTTTTATCAGTGTCTATATACAGTAAGTGTGTGCCTTACCAGAACAGGGGTCAGATCCCTGGAACTGGAGTGGAAGTTAAAGTAAAGTTACCTATTAGCTGCTAAGCCATGTCGTCTTCACCCCCAAAGTAAGATTTAAGTAAAAATTAAAAAAGTAGCTTATGGCCTTCCATAATCATAGGCATTTAAAGACTTTGTTAGGGGTACATATTTGTTGCACAGATTATTTACTTGTTATACTATACTGATCAAATAGGCCACAAGCCTATATGATTCCGTTCAAAAACAAATGCAATGGAATTAAATTTTTGTTGCTGTTGTTAGTTTTATTTTTGAAGCAAACCCAGTGTCCCAGTTAATGTTTAACTGTCAGCAAATAAGAACCTACAACCATCCTGTGAAAAGACGTGTGGCATGCAGGCAGAAGATTATCTCAAGCTGCATATTATGGGTCGCACCATAGACAATTGAGTACAGAGTATTATTCTTCATTACAGATGTAGGATAACCAACTACTCTAAGCTCTTGCAGCCTTGAATTCCACTAAATAATGGGTTATACCCTTGAGCTATGAGCTAAGATAAATTATTTCTCCATGAATTTGTGCTAGTCATTTCATTTTATCACAGCAGCAGAAAATAACTAGGACACTTAGAATTGCCTTTATCTCACAGTTTAGCCTAAAATTACCTCAAGTAATCCTCCTGTCTCAGTTCAAAACACTAAAATTCTAGATCCCACCATTTGCTTACAAATTTCATGGTTTCCTTGTTTTTAATTGCTGAATAAAATTCTAGATCCCACCATTTGGCTGTAAATTTCATGATTTCCTTGTTTTTAATTGCTGGGTAGTATTCCATTGTGCAAATTTACCACAATTTCTGTATCCATTCCTCCATTGAGGGGCATCTGGGTTGTTTCTAGGTTCTGGCTATTATGAATAAAGCTGCTACAAACATAGTTGAGCAAATGTCCTTGTTGTGCACTTGAGCTTTTTTCGGGTATATGTCTAGGGTTGGTATAGCTGGATCTTGATGTAGCACTATTCCTAATTGTCTGAGAAAGCTCTAGATTGATTTTGAAAGTGGTTATACAAGTTTACATTCCCACCGGCAATGGAGGAGTTTTCCCCTTTCTACACAGCCTCTCTAGCACGAGTTGTCACTTGAGTTATTCATCTTAGCCATTCTGATGGGTGTAAGGTGAAATCTTAGGGTAGTTTGAGTTGCAACTCCCTGATGGCTAAGGACTTTGACCATTTCTTTAAGTATTTCTCTGCCATTCTATATTCCTCTAAAGAGAATTTTTTGTTTAGCTCTGTACCCCATTTTTTAATTGGATTACTTGATTCATTGTTTTTTAACTTCTTTAGTTCCTTATATATTCTGGCTATTAGCCCTCTGTCAGATATAGGGTTGGTGAAGATCCTTTCCCATTCTGTAGGCTGTCATGTTCTGATGACAGTGTCCTTTGCTTTACAGAAGCTTTTCAATTTCATGAGGTCCTATTTATTGATTGTTTATCTTAGAGCCTGTGCTGCTGGTGTTCTGTTCAGGAAGTTGTCTCCTGTGCCAATGAATTCTAGGCTCGTCCCCACTTTTTCTTCTAACTGATTTAGTGTGTCAGGTTTTATATTGAGGTCTTTGGTACCCTGAGTGAGGTATCCCAGAAGCAGAAAGACACACCAGCTATGTACTCACTTATAAGTGGGTACTAGACCTATAAGATAGGATAAACATACTAAAATCTGTACAACAAGAAGGAGGACCCGGGAAAATATGATCAATCCTCACTTAGAAAGACAAATGGGATGGACATTGGAAGTAGGAGAAAACAAGAAACACGACAAGAGCCTACCATAGAGGGCCTTTGAAAGACTCTACCTAGCAGTGTATCAAAGCAGTTGCTGAGACTCGTAACCAAACCTTGGGCAGGGTGTAGGGAATCAACTGAAAGAAGGGGCAGTTAGTAAGATCTGGTGAAGACAGGAGTTCCACAAGGACCAAATATATCCAGGCACAGGGGTCTTTTCGGAGACTGAGTCTCCAACCAAGGACCATGCATGAATATAACCTATAACCTCTGCTCAGATGTAGGCCATGGCAACTCAGTATCCAGGTGGGTTAACCTAGTAAGGGGAATAGGGACTGTCTCTGACATGAACTCAGTGGAGGGCTCTTTGACCCCTCCCCCCGCCACGAGGGAGTAGCAGCCTTGCTAAGCCACAGAGGAGGACGTTGTAGCCAGTCCTGATGAGACCTGATAGGCTAGGATCAGATGGAAGTAGAGGAGGACCTCCCCTATCAGTAGACTTAGAGAGGGGCAGGGAGGAGATGAGGGAGGAAGGTAGGATTGGGAGGAAATAAGAGAGGGGACTACAGCTGGAATACAAAGTAAATAAACTGTAATTAATATAAAAATAAAAATTTAATTAAAAAATAAAACATTAAAATTACCAGTATATAGCATTGCTCGAAAATGACACATATGAAAAATGTCATATGTTAGTATTACAGCAGAGACAAATAAATATGCCCTATAGCTCAAATGAATATGTTCTAAAGCTATGTCTAAGATTGGTTCAATCCTCATTCTACAATTTTCAATTATTATTGAATTCTGTATTTCCATTTGATTTTATGGTTGTATAACAAAAAGTTTTATTTTTTATATTCTGTTTTGTTTTGTTTTGTTTGAGACAAGGTTTCTCTGTCTAGCCTTGTTTGTCCTAGACTCACTTTGTAGACCAGACTGACCTTGAATTCAGAGGGATCCACCTGCCTCTGTCTCCCTAGTGCTGGGATTACAGGTGTGTGCCACTGCGCCTGGCTTTTAAATGCTTTCTTCAAAAGCAGGTATTCAGAATAAAAAAGTTATTTTAATTTCTAAGTAGTTAGTTGTTCTGTAGGTTTTAATGATAATGCCACAATTAACAGTAGTTACTAATCAAACAAATCATAGATAAGATAAATGAGATTATTATCATTTATTTGGATAATATACTATTCCAAAATAAATGAATGGTCCACAAACCTTTGAGCCCTGTGTTGGTTTACATAGGCATGGCTCTGTAGATTCATGTGTTTGATTAAGAGGTGTGACCATTTTGCAGTAGGTATGGCCTTATTGGAGGAAGTATGTAACTATTGGGTGAGCTTTGAGGTTTCATATGCTCAAAATATGCCCAGTGTGGCACACAGTCTCCTTCTGCTGTCTGTGGATCAAGTTGTAGAATTCTTTGCTCCTTCTCTAGCACCATGTGTGCCTGCTTACCACCATGGTTCCCGCCAGGATGATAATGGACTAAACTTCTGAAACTGTAAGCCAGACCAAATGAAATGAGTTTGTTTTTGTTTTTGTTTATGAATTAAATTTTTATCTTTCTATTAATTAGAGTTTATTCACTTTGTATCCCAGCTGTAGCCCCCACCTCCCTCCCCTCCCAATCCCACCTTCCTTGCTTCTCTCATCTCCTCCTATGCCCTTCTCCAAGTGCATGCTAGGGGAGGTCCTCCTTCCCTTCCATCTGACCCTAACTAATCTGGTCTCATTTCTCTTTTCGTAGCAAAAGAACACCACCTAAAACAAGTACTATACTAGAAAAAGACTACATCAGGATTGTGTGTGATATGCTGAAAACATAACTAATAAAAATATTATATGATAAGTTCTACTTTACTTATCTATCTGTATTTATATTTAGAAACAATAGATATCCAACATATTGATCTTCTGACTTTAAATCCTGATTTCCTAATTGTCTATAGGGTTACTTTGGACATTATATATGGATTAGAAATTACCTTTCAGAAAAATCATAAGTAAACCTATTACTATAGATGACACACACATACGTGTGTGTATAAAACAGATATACATATATGTGTGTGTATGTGTATATATATATATATATATATATATATATATATATATATATATATACACACAAAAAAAACCCAGACATATAAAAAATTAAATTGGTGTTTTCCTTCAACAAACAGAAATTTTGAAAGTCTAGCATTTTTAGCCTTGTTGGTCAGTGAGATCTTACTGATCTTCAGACATAACAAGATATTGTCAATATTGTTGGTTACTCTCTGAACCTTGATAGTAGGATCCTATTGATGAAGGCACAACTTACTTGAGTCTTAGCTCAATATTTTCTTGGAATTGGTCTCCCTATTAATAAAATTTACAAGACTGGAATGTGCTATGAACAATACCAGAGGGAAAAAGTACGCATCGATAATACCCAGCTGTGAAATTTGGCATCTATGGTAATAACTGGTTTGGCATGACGTGCACCTCGAGATACTATAGTGGCATAAATATTCTGGCAGTAACTAATGACTTTCTAAAATACTTTAGTGTTGATTACTTGCATAGTGGATTACAATGCTTTCATTTTGAGAAAAAACAGAGACCCATAAGTCAGTGTCAAGATTCTTCCAGCTATTGTACAGCTCAAAGTACCTCAACTTATATCACATGACTTGAGTGATCCCTGGAATATTAAGTATGCTCACCATTCAGAGTAGATCTTTTGTTTTTACACTTCTCTGTAAGTTAAAAGCAGTGCTAGTAATAATCATGAAAAAGTAAATAATACTGACCATAGAATTAAACTGTACTTTACTTTGTCGATCTGTACATCTATAATAATAAAATAAAAGCTATTAATACAAACATTATGGTGTAAAAATATAACTGTGTGGGATACAATTAGCATGCCATTGATTACAGAATTGTAAAATATAAAAAAAATGGCATTTTCCCAAATTTGGTTTAATTTCACTTTAAGTTTTAGAAAGCAGAGAATTAAATACCTATATAGGATAACTAAAATGAAATAAATTCTATCTTACTCTCTTACAATTACTTTTTCATCTTATTTATACTATTGGGATACAAGAACATACTTTAAAATGGAATTAGGGACACCAACCAAAGGAAGTTCAGATACTTGTAAATTATAAAACCTTTTACAAAAGCCTATCTTGTAGGTAACTCTAACTAAGCAAGTGAAAGACTGTATCACAAAAGCTTCAAGTCACAAAAGAAAGAAACTGACTATATCGGAATATTGAAATATTTTCCATGCTGTTGGATTGGTAGGATTAATGTAGTAATAATGACCATGCTACCAAAAGCAATCTGCAGTTTCAGTATGATCCCCATCAAATTCCAACACAATAACAAATTTGTAGGTATATGGATGAGACTAGAAAAATAAATCATTCCGAGTGAGGCAACCCAGACTTAAAAAGCCAAATACAATATGTATTTACTTATATGTGGATATTAGCCACAAAATCAATGATAACCAAGCTATAATCTATCAACTATAGAGATTACCCATAAAATAGGTGTTAGAATGGATAGACAAATCTTGTTAGAAAATTTGGAAATAGAATAGATAGCAATATGGATGGATAGAGAGGAATTGGAATGAGATGATCAATGAAGAAGAGAGAGACGAGTGGGATAACAGAGGGAATACAGGGAGAGAATACTACAATTAAGGGACATTTGAGGGGCAGTGTGTAAACTTTACACAGAGAAGCTTTCTAAAACATTTACATAGCTCTTGTCATCAAATGAAGCTTTCAGTTATAAGACTGAGTTACATCTAATTAAGTTTTTGACCAAAGAGTTCCCATGAGAGCCCCAAACAATCCAGTCTGTTGCCAAAACTCTAGGTTGTTCTCCACAATCTGATGGCAAGTCTCCATTGCTGAGGACAACACTCACACTACTCATTAAACATGTAGAAGTCAAGCTGGTGCCCACATACAACCTTCACCACAACATGCTAGTTTCCTGGATACAGGAAGGTACTCAGCATACTACCAAAGGAAAAATACTGACACTAACCCTATACAAACCCAGTTGTCTAAAATGGTGCCCTGCTTGCAAGATATTCTAGGGTAGTGGTGGCACAGAGCTATGGTAGTCACTATCTGAGAACTGATTTGACATAAGGTCTTCTCAATGAGACAGGATTTGAGTGACTGAGATTTTGAGACTAGATAGTCCAGAGATCTAAGGAAAAACCACATACTACAGCTCTACAAAAGGAACTGAGCAATTGAATGGTTCCTAATGACATTCTTTTATATTCATAAATCAGCACCTTCCTCAGACATCATAGATGCTTGCGCCTGCAGCAGATGGGAACAAATACAAAAACTCATACACAGTCAGACAATATCATACAGTAAGAAACCTTGGAACACTTAGCCCTAAACAGAATGTCTCCATCAAATCCCTCCGCTGAGGGCGGAGGGTTCCCTGTGGAAGAAGAGGAAGAAGGATTGTAAAGAGCAGAGGGAATGGAAGCAAGGAAACAAAAACCTCTAAGTTATCATGATGGAGACACACATGAATGATATACATTGCTGCCTCACAGAGACCGAGGAAGCACGCATAGGGCCTACGTGGTCTGCACCAGGTGGGGACCTAGAGCTGAAAGAAGTGGACACATGCCTCCAACCCTAACCCCGATGTTATCTCCAATGAATACCCACTTATTAATGAAAAGTTAGTTATCTCCAAGGGAGTCTCAATGGAGAAACAAACTACTCCAGGGAGGCTGTTGGTGATGGCCAACAGAAAACAAACTTAGTGGCATCTTTGGAGATCCTTGTCGAGTAGTGTCATTATATCATGTCATAAGCTTTTAACATTTTTTACTTTATTTATTTGTTTTTTAATTAATTTATCTTTGTTTCAATTACATTTTTTCACTCATTTTGCCATAAAGGTCCTTTACATAAATATTACAGTATACAGTGTTGTGTTTTTATGAGATTCCTGAGTGTGCATCTATATGTATTTCTTGGCCTTTCCCTGGGCATTTTTCTGTTTGTTTGTTTGTTTGCCTGCCTTATTCTGGTGTTTAAATTTTAGTTTTATTATATATATTAAATATAATATGTTGGTCTATAGTATTTTTAATATATATATTGTATTGCTTTTTATTATTCCTTAGAAGGCCATTTGTTTTCTAATGAAAGACGAAAAGGCAATGGATCAGGATAATGAGAAAGGTAGGAAGGAACTTATCAGAGTATAAGGGGTAGAAACCATAATTAAGATGTATAATGTGAAAAAAGCCTTTGCCAAATGTTTCGATTTAGTTTTGTTCTAGTGTGTCAAAAGGAAAATCCAAAATGAAAGTAAAAGTAAATACCCTTGATGAACCTGACCCTAAGGCACTGCAGGCGTAGCTGCGCTGCCACATGTATGCCACTAGGTGGCAAAGAAGAGAACATCTATGTCTATGCTCCGTGTTCTGACCTATGAACATTTGAATGACATTTCCTGAAAAAGGTGAGTCTGTGATGACCACCAGACCAATGCCATAAGGACCAGACAAATAGCCTGAGATGACCACAGGTCTGGCTCTAGGAGGGAGGAAGTAGACCATGCCCAAGATGACCCCTGCCCAGTGCCATAAAACTCCTGAGATCACTCCTGAGACAACCCTAGACACTCAAAGACCCCAGGCACCACTAAGAGGAGCAAACAGGTGGTGGAGAAATGGAAGAGAAACAGAAGGATGTGGGCACAATGAAGAGAGGCAGAACCGGAGACTCGAGGCTAGTGAGGAAGAGCCTTATGTGAGTAGCAGATGATGCCACTTGGGACCATCCATCATGGAACCTGTGCTCCACTGGGGTTTATGTCTGGGTCAGTGGCCCTGCAGTAACAAGGATCTGTTACCACCAAAGGCCAGGCAAAGGACCCTGGACTGGACTGCAGTCCCTGCCCCTGGCTAGCTACAGTACTTAGGAGATTGTTCCCTACGCATTGCAGGAGTTGCATATGAGCAAGCTTCCAGGGTATGAGCACGGGATAGCTGGCCCTGCTACTTGTTTCCCAGGTGGTACCATTTATGAGGGAGAGATAGACTCCTCCCTCCTTGCCCTTCATCATTGTAGCAGGCAGTAGACCTGGCCCTGGGCTCATGAGAGCAGGAGAGCTGGTCCTGCCCCTCACCAGTTGTACTGTGGATAGCAGGCCCTGCATTTTGCTTGGCTGGGCAGCATAGTAGAGTTTCTGTTCAGGGCAGGGGTGGGTGTGGGTTGGAGGTTACAAGGTTGGAGGGCAGGTAGAAGGGGTGGTGGAGATGAACAGGATTGAAGTGAAAAACATGAAATTCACAAAGAACCAATATATATCCTTGATGAATTCATAGTTTTAGCTTTTGAGAGCAACTTGTACTTTTGAAGAAAAAATAATGTTTGTTTTGTTTTGTTTTTCATTCTGCAGATTATCTGGTTAGAGTTTCCATCCTGAGCAATTGTTTACTTTTCATAGTACAGAGTAGGGATCCTTAAGAATTGTCCAAGCTTCTATTTTTCTGGACCCTGGGCCTTTTTTCACCTCCTAAGGGTCATGAGCCTCCCTTTTCTTCCTGGAGCAGATGTTTCAGTTTGGAGGAAAGAGGGAATTTGTCATACCACCTTCCTAAGACCCTTTAAGTTGTTTATAAGCCCCCAGGGAAAGGCAGGGTCTTTCTACTCCCTGAGCCAGGTGTTGATGGTGCATACCTTTAAACAGGAAAGCAGGCAGATCTCTGAGACAATGAACAGTCTGGTCTACTGATCTACTGAGTGAGTTCCAGAACAACTAGGGCTACACAGAGAAACCCTCTCTTAGACCCCCTACTTATCCACTCCCCCCAACAAAAAAGAAAAGAAAGAGAAAGATCTTTCTGATTGTTAAGCATCCTGCAAGCTCTTGGTAGAGAGCTCCATGGATGCAGTTTTGGGGAGTCATTACCTATATTGGGGTGGGATTTCTGGTGATGCAGCCACTTTTGAGCCATTCCTGCTACTTGCAAGTAACCTCTCACCCATCCTTCTGTTAGCAACCAAATCAAAATCTTATCAGTTTACAAGAAAAAAAAGATTATGTTTTGCACCAAGTTAGAATCAGAGTCACTTTTTTCATTTGTTTTGTTTTGTGAAGTTTACTTAGTAGATAAGCAAGCTCTCCAGCTGCTCCTTTCTCTCAGGACCACATATCTTCAACTCTGTTCCTATTCATTAATAAAATGAATGGAGCTCATACTTTTACACAGGAAACAAAAGCTAGGCCAAACCCCAGATAATAATGAATTCTATTTAGCACAGAAAATTTTCATTGCTCTAATGAACTCAATAAAAACACTGAGATTCTATTTTAAAATGTTACATGAGTTTGACATTTCTGCATTCTTTAAAATTGAGGGTTCAAGTAAAATAGAGAATCGATTTATTTATGTATGTATTTATTTATTTATTTATTCATTCATTTATTTTTACCTTGACCACTGCCTACATGAGCTAGATGAATTTTTACCTTGATGTAATCTTTCCTGTCTTTCAATACAGAATGAATGAAGTCCAGGAGACATTCTTCATGTGGGATAGCTAAAATGGTTGACTCTAAGATGAATGTCAAGTAATTTCCAGAGAACCTGTGATTTTGATATTGTCTACACTGCATGCTATGTGATACAACTTCCAAGGCAATGAGGGTTGACAGTTGTTGTGACAAAAACAAAAAACATTAATAAAAAGAATAGGGAAAGATAGTTGCCCAAACTCTCAGATTTTATCTTTCCATTGTCATAAAATAAACAAATATTTAGTCTGAAGAGTTTAAGTTAGCCTGGGTGACTCCATTTTGAAATAAGGAGCCATTTTGACCGGGAGCCGAACTCAGGTACTAGGAAATATCACAGAATGTGCACCTGGCAGAAAACAAAGTTAGCTCTCCAAGCAATAGCCTCCAGTAAATATCACAGAATAAATGTTTAGTAAAACATTTACTAAACATTTAGTAAATGTTTAGTAAATGTTTAGTAAAACATTAGAGACAATCTCCCTGGCAATTGTGATTATGTAAACGGTCACCTCTCCCCTATGGTTTTACCCAATTCTGTAACGTCAAGGCTTGAATCCCCCCTGCTTTCTCTTATGGAAACATGTACCTCCCTGTTTGCTGTCATGTAAACCCCCTGCTTACAGTCGTTCCATTTAAAAATCCTGCTCACTCAGGGCTTAGGGTCCCACTTCTCTACTGTTGTGTCAATGAGACTTAAGTCCCGAGTTCAATTGCTCTCATAATAAAGCTTTCTTGCTCTTGCATCGTGTCATCTCCTGGTGGTCTCTGAGGGTCCCCTGATCCTGGCATTACAAGTCTATCTGCCTCTTTTATTTTATATACCACATAAAATCCCTATGGGTGAAAAAGTGATTTACCAGTTCATTTCTTGCTCTCAGTCAAGAGTTTAAATTTTTTTTATCACTGCTCAAAAAATCACACACACACACACACACACACACACACACACAAACACACAAATATACACGCAATGCTGAGGGAGAGGAGAGACAGACAGACAGACTGACAAAGACACAGAGAGACACAGAGAGAGATACAGAAAGAATGTGTCTTACTATTTTACTTTTGGTTCTTCATCCTCTTTGTCCATGAAGCCAGGCTGGGAAAGTACATGCTTCCAGTAGCATCTACTATGGTCCCCATTTTCTGATGTTTGTTTATGTTAGAATTTCTGTCTGATCTTCTTAGCTAATGTCTGATGACTGTGGATGTTTGAATAGGAATGACTATATACTTGAATGCTTAATTATCATGGAATAGCACAATCTAAAGGAGATTAGGATGTATGTCCTTGTTGGAGTAAGTGTAGCCTTGTTGGAGGAAGTGTGTCTCTGGGGTTGGGCTTTGAAGTTTCAAGAAATCAAGCTATACCCAGTGACTGTTTCTTCTAGCTGTCTTTGGATCTGGATGTAGAAGTCTTAGCTACTTTTCTAACATCATGCATCTGTGTATGTCACCATGATGCTAATGAACTAAACCTCTAAAACCATAAACAATCCATAATTAAATGTTAGTTAAATCCATTAATTAAATGTTTTCTTCTATAAAGGTTTTCATGTTCATGGTGTCTCTTCATAACAATAGAATTCACTTCTTGGAAACTGTCATAAAGTCTTATCATTAGTTCATCCGAACTGATTAGATTATGTGTGTTCAGACAAACTTCTCTAGTATTCGTTGATTATCCTGGTCATACAAGCTACACTAATATTTTGCAATCTTGACTTAAATATTCTATTTTTTTTTCCTTCAGGACTTGATATTTCTTGTTTGTACATCTCAATACTTACTTCACTGTTATTCATAGCACAATTGCACAATGAATGTATCTACTCTAATTACATATAAAAAATAGAGCCAGATATGATGCAACAATGTTTTTACCTTTTCCAGGTAATCACCATGCATTGCAATCACTTCATTTGCCAGGTGTTAAATATATTATGTCAGCAAAGCTCTCTTTTTTCATTTTCATATTCTTTGTTTTATCTCACAAGCAGTCAATGTATTTAAGCAATTATCAATCGTATCTGACAGGGCTTCCTTAAATATAAATTAACCTGCCATATGTTGCTTTTAAACAATAACAAAAATGAGAGTATTTAGCTCATTTTATTTGTGAGTGATGGCTTTCTATCTTTACTAGGAATTGCAGAAATCTTCATGGCAAGTAGAATTTGTTTAACCAGAATGAAACTCATCTTTCTTTCCCATTTATCTGAATTTCTCAGACTGCCTTCATCACAATACTAAAGGCAGTAGGTTCTGGCTGTACATCAGTATTTGCCCATTGGAGCTTTGTCATTCAGTACTAACTGGCTAACATCAGACATTGACATATGCAGGCATTACACATTCAGAGTGTTCTGATTCTAACTATCTTTTTTCTATTATTAATTATTTTTAAAAGGCACATACAATCTCTGACCTCCAAATTGATGTTTTGGTGAACAGAATCTGTAACAACTCTAAATCACTCAACAAGTCTTTATGGAACTTCACATTTCATTTTTCTTTCCCTTATGCATGCTAGTTTTGATGTGGAATTGGGCTGGTGGACAATGAATTCTTCTCTAACACACCCCCGTCCTCCATTTCATGTAACCTTAATTACCTTGGTATTTAATTCCTAAAACTAATCTAGATCTTGCATGCTACACCCACTCCAGTGTCCCCAAAGTAGCATGTCAATAGATTGTGCTACAGGGCGGGAGACACGCTTTCTTCGGAAATTCGCTCCCTGGTAGGTCCCTGGCAGACCCCCCCGCCTGGCAAAGAGACACGTTCTGAGATTTCTACGCTTTT
Source organism: Psammomys obesus (assembly GCF_907164565.1). NCBI lineage: Eukaryota > Metazoa > Chordata > Mammalia > Rodentia > Muridae > Psammomys > Psammomys obesus. The sequence continues at coordinate 29,258,925 of NW_026596079.1, read as the reverse complement.
TCGGTTGCGGCTGTGGGGCTGGATTAATTAGTTTTTGATTTTTCTTTATGACTCCTAAAACAGCACAACTAACTCTATAAAGAAATTTCTCATTAGTAAATTGTTAAAGGCTTTAATAAGAATAAAATGTAAGAAGAATAAACTTAAGAAAAGTAATAAATTAGATTCAGTATCAAAAGGCATTCTAGGAATATTAAAAGAAATAATGAGCTCCTTCTTAAGAAAAAATAACATGAGAAGTACAGCTGGCATGAGTTTACCCCTCCCTTCAGCATCTTGTTCCTAGGGAAGATCATAAATCTTTAGCAGGACATAAGGGAGGATGGTTAGCAAAGGTGTGTTTAGACTTTGGCAGGTATTTGACTTGGCTGGAAGGACTATTACAGCTCCTGACTTTCCTCCTCACTAGTCAGTGATAATGAAACCACAGTTTGAGGTTTTTGTTTCTTGTTTGCGTTGATCAGAAAGTTTCTAGGCAAAGATTTCTTGTGGGCACTGCCCTATGTTAAAACATAAACTTGTATCCTTGGTAAAAGTCTAAGTGTTCTGGGAAGCACTCCAATTTTAAGGTGCTTCCTTATGAAATCACTATAAAAATACTAGCTCGATTTCAGTAAAGTGCAGCAGATTCCAAAGCCTCACTGGTCTCTGTCTGTCAATTCATTCGCCGAATCCGTGTCTTCTTATCTAAAGCCTTGTTAGCCTGAGTGGGCCGGTCCGTGGCACTTGCAACAATATCTGAACTGCTATCAAGAAAGATTCATGTCTGTTTTCCCCTTCCTGATGTGAACTTCATATTATTGAAATTTATTAGTAGTTGGGAATTATGCCAGTTTAGTACAGTGGCAGTTGTGTTTTCCTCCAAGATCCATGACTTTAAAACCCTAAGTAGTTGTCTAGGTTTCCAGAACCATACATTCTTTGCTCTTGTTGAGCAAATCTTTAAAGTCTAAATAGAGAATTGTTGGTTCTCATTGAGGTATCCATGTTACTACTACAACTCTAGCCTTACTGTCCCGTGCTGGCCATTGTTGTGGGTCATGAGTATCATAGCATGATTGATGGTTGCTGCTCTCCTTTGCAGTGTTAGATGATGCCTGCTAGTACCACAAAACTGGTCATCGGGAAGAGGCTTTTAGGTCAGTTAGGTCAGACACATATATGTACATAATAATAATTAATGTAAAAAGAGCTCATAAATTTGAAAGAGCACAAGGAAGAGTATACGGGAGGATTGGGTGGAAGGAGAAAGTAGAAAAATTATGAAATTATATTATAATCTTCAAAATGAAAGAAATAAAAAAATATTTAAAAATTATTAATGTTTTAGCCAGATGTGGAGGTGGACCCCTTTAATCCCAGCACTCAGGGAGGCAAAGACAGGCCAGCCTGGTCTATGGAGCAAGTCCAGAACAGCCAAGGGTACACAGAGAAACCCTGTCTCAAAATGCCTATAAATATATATTATATATATATATATATATATATATGTTTTATTAATAATGGACAAACTGAAAACTGCTTCACAACTTTTAGTCTTAATCTGTAATTTATTTATTTCATAGAAAAGAGACTCATAGATAATAAAATCCACAAACATTTTTTAAACAATGATAATTTTATCTTAAAGGTAAAAATTTATAGCTAATTTGTAACCAAGTAGAGTACTTAAGTTTGAAAAAAAGAGAATAGATTAAAAAGAAAGCTTATATCCAGATTAGAGTCCAAATTATACAATAATTGAATGAGTATCTCTTCCATACTGGTAGTGCCTAAGTGACTTTTACTGGAATGAGGGTATCCCCTTGCCTTAAAGGATGGTACAGGATAGTAGTGTAATGCATTAACTAGTGTCATACATCCTGTAGAGTAAGTCAGTGATAGAGTGATAGCATCCACATTGCTTCGGGAAAAGAAAAAGCAGTTGTCACCAAATCAAGTAGCATCTTCATGTGCCCCTTCCCATAACAAATATTATGGGAAATATAAAACTTAAATAATCAATGTTACTCATGCATACAATCAAGTGTATTAATAATTTCCTATGCTAGCTACTGATGACCAACATGACTTAATTCATTGACCTTTCAAAATAATAGATTTTTACTTCCCAAGGTAAAGAAGAGAGCAGACTTATATATTACACATTTATTTATATATTTGATGCTGGGCATTGAACTCAGAGTTCTGCACACGCAAGATAAATGCTCTACTACTTGAGCTATATCCCCAGCCTCAGAAAGCAGCTCTTAGTGATCAAGTGTATATATAACATTATGTTCAAATTAAGAAGTTTATTTTATGAATATAGATTTATAAGAGATTGCTCACAAGCTAAGCACTAAATATCTTAGGCAACAGTAAACCTGTCACGTGTATCTCCGGGTATATAACACAATGATAAGCAGTAGTAATTTTCAGCATTTCAGTTATTGGCAACTGCTGATTTTGGGTTATTCTCAGTTCACTGGTCTAGAGATCAATGGTACAGACTTTAGGATGTAACGGGGAGCCTGCTTTAACCAGTATCAAGAGAAACAGGTCAATGGAAGGAAAGGAGAATTTAGTATACCAGGCTCTTTCAGTCTCTGTTATGTGTATGAATGTGTGTTCATTTCCTTTCTACATTTAAGTCACTGAAGATGACATATGTAAAAGGGTCAGTTTTTGTTTCTGTGGAGTGACACTCTGAGTAGTTGTTTACATTTACATTACATCAGCCCTGAATTCGACTTTGAAGACAATTTAAATGTTATTATCTTTAAGTAAGTCTTTGTTCCCACAGATTTCAGGAAAATTATCCTGACTAAACTGTAGCCCACCTAGTAATAATTGGGGAAAAAGAAATATAAAAAAGCCAATATGTTTCTAGATAGCATATTTCTTATACCCTTATTAGTTTGGATGTTTAAAAGCTGATGCCAAAGGGGAGATTGCATTATTAAATTAAAAAAAAAAAACTCATCATTATTATCTGAAAAAAATAGTGTTATCAATTTTTAATTGTATTTTAATTTGACAAGAAAGATAATGTAGAAGTGATAACTTTTTCAGAATAAATTTATGAAAGAAAAATTACCACTGTTTCTTCATACATAAAACATGAAGTACACTGAAATTTGAAGATTGCTTATAATGACTTAGAGAAAGGGCAGTAAGAAAAATGAGTGGTGATGAGCTGTGGAATGTGTCTACTGTTTAATTTCTTTAGAGAGTTAGAGCTTGAACAGCAAAGAAATGATGGATGAATACACTGGGCTGCATTCTCAGTAAATATATGAAGGCCACCTTGAGTTGGATAACCTACTCTCTACAAAAAGTCAATTTTTAAAAAAAATTTTTTTTTTTAGCTAACCTATGCTTGTCACTCTATGATTGGGAGACTTACTCTACTTTCTTGATATGAATTCTGTTTCAGGGACTGAGTGTGCATATGACAGGCAGTCATGAATCCTGTGTCCCGAGTAGTGCTCACCTTTGTGAATGGACCAAAAAAAGTGACATACAAGAGATAATACTTAATAACATCACTTTTTCCTTAATTTATCACAAATTTCTCCTTCTTAATATCCAACTTGAATTTATTTTCTTTTCTAATGTATCTTAGAGAGACATTATTCCTAAATTTTGAAACTTTCAAATCAACAAAATCCACTGAGTTATTTCAAAACTTATGGAGGCCTCCTACAAGGTAAGAAGAGAGCAAAAGAATAAGAAAAGCAACAAATATAAGTAGGCGCAAGAGCAAAGTTTAGAATATTTACATAGAAATTAGACTGATCAATAGTTTGTCATAATTCAAATATCAAAGATACTCCAATTTAACCATCTATTGCTCTTGATTTTCTAATCAAGGTTGTGGACAATTAAATTTTGTAAATAAAATCTGTCTAATTTTGTTTGGACAAGAATGGCATTTTTAATGACTCAGTTGTATAAAGTCTGTCATGATTTGAATAAGAATGGTTCCCACAGGCTAATATATTTAAATGATTGGTCATTGGGAAATGGCACTGCTTAAGAAGGATTAAGGTTAGGCCTCATTGAAGGTGTGGCACTGCTGGTGGGCTTTAAGCTTTCAAAGGCCCCAGCCAGGCTCAGTTGCTTTGTCTCTTCTAGCTTCCTGTAGATCCAGATGTGGAACTATTACCTACTTCTGCAGCACCTTATCTGCCTGTGTGCCACCATACTCCTTGCCATGATGAAAATGAACTGAAATTGAAAGCGGGCCACAATACAATGCTTTCTTTTATAAGAACTGTTGTGGCCATGGTGACTCTTCCCAGCAATAGAACACTGACTATAACAGATGTCTGCAGTAGGAATGGTATATTACTGACATGTCTGTTCATTCTGTTTATTGGAGAAATACTGAAGCCTTTGTAACTTTAGGCTAGAAATGTGATTTAACACTTTAAGCAGGTCTTAAATAGCCATCATACTAGGAGTATGGAAGACAGTGCTGAGTGTGATTTGAAATGTAGAGGACCAAATCAAGGGTTTCAGAGGGGAAAGAATATTAATAAGTGACCCAGGGTAAAGAATATAGCTGCTTTCTGTCCCTGCCCTCAACCCCCAAGATTTGCCTAAGTCAAAATCTTAAGAGTTTATAATTAATGGCATTGGCAGAGGATATTTCAAGACCGCCTAGTATTGACTCTATTATATGGTTATTAGCAGTCACTCTTATGCATATTACAATGAATAGGAGAAAGCTGAGAAAGAGAAAAATACAAAATGGCCAGATTGAGGTGAAATGGAGAAGCAGGAAATAAAATGGAGTTATGTCTAATGCTCAAGAAAATAAAATGTTTTAAAGAAAAGCCTAATGTTGTATGTAACAGAGGGAGTGGTGACCTCAGGGCAAGACCCCACCCATCTAAGCTTCAAACTTGTGGAAAAAAATTAAAAAAGCTTAAGCAGTGAAGGAAACTATCAACATTAGAAAACTTATGCAAAGGGGCCATATTCTACCCTCATTAAGCAGAAAACTTGACAACATTTTGCTTTACAGAGTTTTGCTTTAGAGTCAAGAATATAAGAAAGGGATTGTAGAATCTTTCTCAAAAACAGAAAAGAGCCATTGGGGCTAGGCATGTGTCAGGTGTCCCTTAATGGAAACCCAGAGAGGTGAAGCCTGGATTTTGATAGAGATGTCAAAATTTTGGGGATGCCAGAGGTGTAGAGTGCTTGTCAAGGAGAGCTGCTGTGATAGTGTTGAACGAGCCTAAGAGAAAGTAGTATGTTCAAGTGAGAAAAGCTAAAAGGAATTGATGATCTGAAGAGTGTTTTGATGACAGATATGGAGACCAGAATTTGCTGTTTTCTCTGCTTGTTTTTAGTCTTTCTTTGGTCTAGTATTTCCTTACTGTGCTACTTTTCCTCTTTTATGGGATGGTACTGTAGAGTCTGTGCCATTTTATGCTAGAAGCATGTGGTATGTTTTTTGATTTTCCAGAGGTTACAATTAAGAAATTGCCTCTTTTATTTTTTTTCTAAAAATTTATTTAGTATTTATTACAATTTATTCACTTTGTCTGCTCCCAGCCCCACCCTTAGTTCCTCTTCTTCCCTTGTACCCCTTCCCAAATCCACCTATAGGGGAGGACTTCCTCACCTTTTATCTGACCCTAGCCTATCAGGTCTCATCAGGACTGGCTGCATTATCTTCCTCTGTGGCCTGGCAAGGCTGCACCCCTGAAGGTGAGGTGATCAAAGAGCCAGCCCCTGAGTTCATGTTGAGACAGTCCCTTCCCTGTTACTAGGGAACCCACTTGGAAACTGAACAGCCTATGCACTTCCTCTGAGCAGGGGGTCTAGGACCTCTCCAGGCATGGTCCATTTACACAATGGAATACTACTCAGAAATTTAAAATTTTAAAATAAGGAAATTGTGAAATATGCAGGCAAACAGTGGGAACTAGAAAAGATCATCCTGGGTGAGGTAACCCAGAAGCAGAGAGACATATATAGTATGTACACACTTATAAGTAGATATTAGCCATATAATATAAGATAAACATACTAAAATCTACAGTCCTAAAAAAGCTAAACAACAAGGAGGACGCTAGGGAAGATGCTTCACTAAGTTTCTTCACTAAGAAGGGCAAATAACATAGATGTCAGAAGCAGGAGAAAACAAGGAACAGGACAGGAGACTTCCACAGGGGACCTCTGAAAGACTCTACCCACCAGGGTATCAAAGGAGATACTGAGACTCATAGCCAAACTTTGAGCAGGGTGCAGTAGACCTTATGGAAGAAGAGGGTGATAGAACGACAGAAAGAAAGAAAGAAAGAAAGAAAGAAAGAAAGAAAGAAAGAAAGAAAGAAAGAGAGAGGAAGAAAGAAAGAAAGAAAGAAAGAAAGAAAGAAAGAAAGAAAGAAAGAAAGAAAGAAAGAAAGAAAGAAAGAAAGAAGGAAAAATAAAAGACCTGGAGAGGATAGGAACTCCACAAGGAGACTAAGAGAGCCAAAAATCCTGGGCCTACGGGAGTCCTGCAGAGACTGATATTCTAAATGAATGATTATCAACTTTTGAGTTTAGTGATTTAAAATGAGAAAGAAAAGTTCTTTGGTAGTGATTTCTATTTAGTAGGATAAAGTAGCTCTTTCATTTTTTGTTTCTCTTCCCCATCCCCATCTTTCTCTGTCCCTTCTTCCATCCCTACCACTTTCCCTTCTTTTTTCTTCCTCTCTTTCTTCTTTCCATTTCTTTGGTTTTTTTTTTGTTTGTTTGTTTGTTTTTATTTTTGTTTTTGAGATAGAATCTTGATATTTAGCCAAAACTAACTTGGAACTTGCCTTTGCCTCCTAAATGGTGATAACTTTTGAATTACAAACTGAACTAGCAAAAGAAATTTGACTAATGAAATAGGCCTACTTCATTCCATTGATATAAAAATTTATATCTCTGCACTAAAATTTTACATAAGCACATTATTCTGTATATTTTGATATAATTTATGTAACTAAATTGGGATTTAACACAAAGTTGGTTAGTTGAAAAAAAAAGCCAGTCTATCATTTCAACTTATTACTGTCTTCTTAATCACCTTTATTGTGATTACAAATGTTTAAAACATCCTGCTTTTAGGATCTTCCAAACAGCTGACCTTATTATCTTTCTTAAATTGCTAAAAGAATCTCTAGTACCTTTAATTTATATTAGGTTATAAGATCTGCTATACTGCTGAATCATCATGATTGCTGTGAAATCTTCGCTTTTCTCTGAAATAAGTTTGTAAAGACCTCAGCAGGGAGAGGGTAGGAGCAACAAGAGGTGTGTGTGTGTGTGTGTGTGTGTGTGTGTATGTGTGTGTGTGTGTGTGACAGAGGGAAGAGAAGAGAAGAGAACAGAAGAGAAGAGAGAAGAGAAGAGACAAACAGAGAGATAAATGTTAATTTATCCTAAGAACATAAATTATCATAGTAAGAAGATTCTCCTTTCACAGGTTTCTTCAAGACTATGGAAGGTAACAAAGTATATATATACTTATAAAATGTACAAATGTTAGAAATGTTTTATTCTTTGAAGGAAAGATTCTTTCTACACACATACACACACACACACACACACACACACACACACACACACATCGAGGGGAGGAGGTTGGAAAAGTTTTACACTAAATAAAACCTATATTCAGTTCATACCCAGGCATGAACTTGATCAGTTCTTCATACACTTATAAATTATCTCAAACTTGACTTTTTTTATTTGTTTGTTTGAGGCAGGGTCTCCCACCATAGCCCAGGCTTTTTGGAGTTCTCTGTAGCTCAGTCTTGTCTTAAATTCAAGGCAGTCCTCCAACTTCAGCCTCTTCATTTGCTGGGATACAGTTATGATCTAGTATTCATGATTTGAAAATGTTTTGGTATTCAAACGTTTTCCAACAAATATATTTTTTAAAATTTTTAAAATGTATTTATTTATTATCTATTACAATTTATTCACTTTGTAACCCAACTGTAACCCCCTCTCTCATCCTGTCCCTATCCCACCTTCCCTCCCTCTCTCATCTCCTCCCATGTCCCACTCCAGGTCCACTGATTGGGAAGGTCCTCCTCCCCTTCCATCTGACCCTAGTCTATCAAGTCTCATCAGGACTGGCCGCATTAAATTCCTCTGTGGCCTGGTAAGACTGCTCCTTCTCCCGGGGGATGGGGGAGGTTATCAAAGAGCCAGCCACTGAGTTCATTCTGACAAATATCTTTAATAGCTCACCAGGATGGAAGTTCATGTCACAGAATATCTTGGTTGATGCCTTCAGAAAAAATGAAAACATAGATTGTTTTAACTCTTTTTAAGACTTCAGAGTTGGCAATCAAAATTAACACCTTGATTTTGACAAAAAACTAGACTCATTGCTGATAGTTACCTCTGAAGTGATTCTTTTAAAATAAGCATAAATTTTATTCAGAGAAAAAAAAATATATACTTTATTTTAGTAGAAAGCAAATACCATTCCATGCATATGCATGGAATGGTATTTGCTTTCGAATATACATATATATATATGCATGAAATGGTATTTGCTTTCTACTAAAATAAAGTATATATTTAAAAAAGTCACAGGAACAGTGTTGAATGAATCGTAGACAGCAAATGAACAATGCTGACAGTCATATGGGATAATTAATATTTAGAATAAGTAACTGGACAAGATCAGAGTGAGAGGACCTGACTAACTCCATTTTTGAGATAGGGCTTAAAGCCAGGCCAAAGTTCTTGCAACCCTGTGCCCTTTCCTGCTTGATGAGTTCCTGGAAACAAACAAACAAACAAACAGCAGCAGCAACAACAAAAACCAGAAGATGGGCAGCCAATTAGCAACCTCTGGCCTGGGCTATATGAGGTTACTCTTCCTTCTCTAAGGTCAGAACCAATCAGGAACATACAATTATCCTTTACCATGAACCCAACAAATCCTGGTAAAGATTACCTAACCTCAACTGGAAGCCTCCTAGTGGGCTTCTCTCAGGGTCACCATTTTGTGTGGATGGTTGACTTCTACATGCTGGTTGTTTCCGCAGAATAAATGTTCTTTGCTTTTGCATACTATTTGAGTCTGGGGTCTTCCTTCAATGATTATCAGAGCCTTACAAGAGAACTAGCTAAAGGCAAATCATTACACTAATCTCTGTATGGCATGCGCCCGAATTGAAGTCCTTGACTCTTTAGGAGCAGAAAAAATAGTTTGAAAACTTATAGACTTAATAGCACTTCCTTTCTAAGGTCATGGAAGTCAGAGGCAGGCTCTGGAAAGTGGTGAACCATGTGTGTGTGATACACCAACTTTAAATGACTTTGTTAAGCAATCATTTTTCACACAAGTTGGTAGAGTGCTTACTAAGACAAAACGATAGATGACAAACATTTTTTAACTTGGATACTTCAAGATGCCTTAAAAATGATTTATTACTTGCATTTCAAAACCATGCATGATAGATTATGCACTGAAAACAATGTGCATTCTCTTTTATATTTTTAATTGTACTATCACTATTAATTTGTGAATATGAGGTCCACAGCAGCTCTCAGAAACCCTGAGATTTTTATCTTTTTGTGAGGTGTGAAGGAGCACAATGAATTTACTATGTATGTAAAATGAGATGAACAAATTGACCTTATTAAATTTAAATGTGGCAATGCCATGAATGCTAGGATAAAGATTCATAATGTCAAGTGATTTCCATTTAGCTACAGTAGTTGTCAAATGCAGTACAAATGAGAATCATTTTCACTATACTTGAAATTTCTGGGGATTTGTATCAAAGCATCTTAGTTACAACTCTAAAACACAGTCTAGGAAACATATTTTTTAAAAGTAGTTTTCTTAATTTTGCTATGACACCCTGACCACATCTCCTTTATATATGTATAAAGGAGGCTGTCTTACAGTTTCAGAAGTCTAGATCAACAGCATGGTTGAAAGCATGGTGCACATAGGCAGACATGGTGCTGGAGAAGGAGCTGAGAGTTCTATATTTGATTCCAGGTAACAGAATCAGTGCAACACTAGGCCTAGTTTTAGCATATCAGATCTCAAAGCCCACCCCCATAGTGACACATTTCCTCCAATAAGATTACACTTACTTTGCCAAGGCACTGCCTAATATTGCCCATGGGCCAAACATTCAAACACATGAGTCTATAGGAGCCATTCCTATATAAACACCACAAAAATACTCCACTAATTAAATGGCTGAAACTAAATAATGATAATAATAAATATATTATATACTTTTATTTTTGTGTGTATGAGAATGTATGTTGTATAAATATATGCCATGTGTATATGATTGCATATTGAGGTCAAAAGAGAATGTCAGGCATACTCTGGAACTGTAAGAATTGGCATCTGTCAGTTTCCCTAAAGTGAGTGGTGGGAACTGAACACAGGTCCTTTGGAAGAACAGCAAATGTTCTTAGTCACTGAGCTATGTCTTCAGCCACTGAATTTCATCTTGAGAAACAACTCTGTTGAAAGTACACAACTAGTTGTAATATAACTACTAGAGCGTATGAAGAAAATAATAAAGGATATTGATCATTTCAGGTGTCTTTTTAACTTAGAGAAATATTTATTTATCACTCAGAAAGAGAATTGAGACAAAGCCATGATTATATCTCAGCATGGATAGAAGTCCTTTAAAATGTTATCATTTAATCATTCATAAATACATAACCATAGAGTTTACATTCTACATTTCATACTTCTGACTAGAATAAAACCTTTCTCAGATAAAGATTTTTTTCTTTGATTTTTTAAATATAAGTTGTTGGTTTTTCCTGATTTGAAATGTTTCTGTGGACAGATTGGATTCTGTTTTGTTTTCATGACCATATTTCCTATCTATAATTTTTAAAAGATAATTTTTAATATTTATGTGTCTGTGTATGTGTACATTTGTGCAGGTGTCCATTGAAGCCAGAAGAGATCAAATGCCCTGAAGCTCTACATGGCAAGGAGTGTCCTTAACTGCTGAGCCATCTCTCTGGTGCCACTACCTGCATTTTTCCTCAGTGATTGTTTCCTTTTTTTCTTCCGGCATCTTGAACACATTAGTGAGAATAAAACTAACAAATCAATAAAATGAATGAAGTTAAATACACACAGTGAGGGCTATGGCATCTGGATGAGTGTGAGACTTCAGCTCTGAGTGCTCAGAGGGGAACGGTCATAGTTGGTTGTCTGTCTTCATCTTATGTGGACACTGTTCCTAATCAAGCACATCTAGAGACTCATTAAGTCACACTGCTCGTGCACTCTAATGCAATTCTTTGGATTTGGGTAAGGCTTAAAAACTGAATAAAAAAAAAAAAAACATGAAGAGTTCTGTCAAAATTGCATTTCTGCAAGGAAGAGCTGTTCTCGGAAATGAACAGTTGAAACCAGTGAAGGCATCACTAGGCTTAATTATTTCCAGCATGTTTCAAGTATTTCTGTCAATTTATCATTTCCAACAAGGAAACACAATCTGTTGTATTTCACTGACTGTTCAAGTCTCATAAAAAGCAAAATAACACTTTAGTGTGTACTGACTCACAGGAAGAGTTTATTTGCTAACTGAACTAGCTTACCTTTGCATACTGCCTTTTTGGTATGATGGAGGGTTCTATATATATATACCATAGTAGATAAATAAAACCATGTTCACATTCAAGAACAAAATGTTAACAAACCATGGGGCTGGTAAAACCATATGTTTCTCTCTCTCTGAAGAAAGATTGAGTTGTTTGTGTATCTGTACAGGCATGACCTACATGCATAGTAATTTGATAAAAAATGTACTTTGAGAACACAATATATCCTCCTCCATTTGGTTAGATTTTAGTTTCTTTTAAAAATAATTTTCCAGAACATAACTTTTTAACATTTACAATAATAATAATTATTATCCAATTGATAAATATTGTAGCATTAGTTAGAGCAAAAGGAACCTGGATTTTCTGACTGTGGACAGCTACATAAATGCCAGAAAAGGTTTAGTCTTTAACTCTTCGAATGACAGTGATATCTGTATTTTAAAACTAACTTCTTTGATATATATTTTATGACCACCATGATGTTGGGTTTCAGACTGGGCTCAAGCAGTCTGAGGTGCCTATTCAACATATCAGTGGGCTTGGACTCCAGATTCTCCCAGCATCCCCCAGTCTCTACCTGTTACAGGGCTCCCAGCATCCCTCAGTCTCTACCTGTTACAGGGCATGGCTGACATACCCCACCCTCTGTGCTGAATTTTCCAACCCAGGGGCTGGGCTTCCATTTTCCTAGATACTCTTTCCTATGTAATCTAGACACTTGGTTTCTCTCTCTCATACATACAACTAATTTTTAAAAAGCAGAAATTTGAACTTCTCTAACAAATCTCAACCACACGGTAAGTCTACAGCAGGCTCAGCACAGTGAGCATTTACTCTGAGATGTCTCTTGTTTATGAAATTTTCATTCTTAAAATTTATTACATTACTTACAGTAGCAAAAACAGAATAAAAATGAGTGCAATTGAAAATTAAATCATTTAACTTTATGAGCCTAAGAACAGTTATTACTGTTTTAAAAGAAAGACATCTGTGGTGAAAACATACTTTGGTGGTAGAATTTTATATATAGACTTTGAGTTCTGAATTCAAGATCTGACTTCTAACAAAATGCTGACCTTTTGTAGTTTTCATGTCAGATCAAAAGTTCCTCTTTCTCCGTCTGGCCGCACAGTTGACCTTGTTCTAAGCAAAAGTTTTTTTGGCTTGATAAGGAGAAGGATTGTAATTGTATAAACAAGCCTAAAGGCTTACTAGAAAAGAAGATCTGGAAAGGTGGCTTTGCTCACCAGGAACCACCCTTAATCATCCAGGAACCTCCCTTAATCTTCTAGAGGTCATTCACCTTTGGCAAAGGCACCTAATTCCAAGGCAATATAGGACTGCCTGAATCAGCTCATGTAAAACCTCCTTACTTTTCTACCATTTTACTTTTCTTTCTGTCTCCCATCCCAGCCCCCAAACCTCAAGTAAAGGCCTTGGCAGATTGATCCCCATGAAATCTGAATTTCTGCCCATACAGCAGTCTAGTTTTGTACTTTACTTCACCATCTCTAATGGCATCATTATGCTGATTTTTAAAAACTTCATTATCAATTTTTTTTCACTTAAGTAACTTAGTTTCACCTATGTTTTTTAATGACCTGATCTTTATGATGCTGTCACAACTTGTCATTTTAGTATTTCCATTAGTTCTCTGCCTACATTCCTGGAGATACTACTTGAAATGTGAAGGCATTGAGTACAACGTAGAAACAACTCTTTAAGCTACTTTTAAAACAAAGTATGGTAAAATTTTCATTTTGAAAGTCATTCAAAAAGTATCTAGCTAATAAATAAAAAAGAATCTCAGTTGACTATGCCCACAATTAAATTAAGATGATCATAAATAACATTTATATTTTTCTTAGTATACACACAGGCACACACATATTCAATTACTGCTCAATAGTATCGATTTATAAAGGGGAGGTCGGAGTTTAGTTAAAAAGACATCGTGAGACAGGGAACTTCCAAGGATGATGCTGAGCTTGACATTCAGTTGGCCATCTACTGCTGGGCCGTAGAGCAGTTTATTTCCTCAGTGAGACCTCCTTGGAGAACACTACATTTTCATTTGCAGGTGGTTATCAATTGGAAATAGCTTAAACTGGTAAGTATGGGACAAGTGCCCATGTTTCCTTTCAGCATAGGACCCCATCCAGTCCAGACACATGCAGGACCTGTACATGCTGCTTCAGTCCCTTCGAGATGTGCTTCTGTCCTGTTGTATGTTAGAAGGCCTGTTTTCCTTCCCCCGTGGCTTTTAAAGTGTTTCTGCCTCCTCTTCCCTAGGTTTCCCTGAACCCTGAGAAGAGGAATTAAGAAAACTCTAAAACAACCCAGGGTGTTGCCAAGGCTATATGTTTCTCACTACAACAGATGACAACATATACAGAGATCCACAGCCAGAAAATATGCAGAGTAAGAAGCACTGGCAGACTCATATGTCTAATGAGTTCATTAATAAATAAATTTCTGCTAAATAAATAAGTTCTGCTTACCAGATTCTTAGTATTGACTAAATTATGAGTAAGAAGAACTAAAAATAGATTCTATTATGGGCGGTTAGCTCTTATCTTATTTTCTGCTAAATTTACAATTTGCTGAGCCTCTTTTCATATAGTTTTCATGTGTAAATTTATTATAGTCATACTTTCTCTTTGTATTTTTTAGGTATTGTGATAATAAAAATGAAATCCTGTATTTTTAGGGACTTCAGAATAAGCAATGTAATATCGATTTTTAAAAAATCCCATTTTAGAGAACGGTAACAATTACCTTAACAATAATTGCATAAAGGTATATAATCTATGAGGGTGTTTTGAGAGAAGCAGTCAATACAGAATCATAGGGTATAACAGAAAATCCCCACTGCTATGGAAATGCTAATCCACAATATCAGCACCACAATGCTTGGATTTAGACCCATCTCTGACATTTAGGAAATGTGAGAACATTTTTTTTTTTTTATAAACAGTAGATTCCGTCTAATAATGTAAAATGAAACCAGAAGTGGAAGCATGAAACATGGTCAGTTCAAATGAGAAGAAAATTGTTACTAGTGTTACGCTAGGAGGGCCCAGGGAACACTTTGTGCAATAATTCAGGGGCCCCTTTTCTGGGAGTGACCAAATGGGTGGCGGCGTAATGTGGGAAACACAGTTCAGAAAATTATTTTCTGAAGTTAAGTGTAAATCTTATATGCTAATAACAGCTATTTTGCTCCCTATCTTATATGGCACAGTCTTCAAACTACCCTTGAACAGCCAAATTCGAAGATTGTGGAAAACTAATTTATTTTAACTTTGTTTAGATCTCTGGTAACAAAATTAATTTAAATATTAAATAGTGGTAGGAAGAAGTAATGTATATTTTTTCTTCCACAGATGTAATGCGTATTTTTAAATTTCAGAAATTTGTGGTTTCTATATTTATTCTTGAGTCAATTGAGAATAGAGGCCTTGATAAAGTTTTCCCAAAACACAGAGAGAAGGAGCTTTGAGATAAACATTTAAACTGGTATAAATACAAAGCTTTCATTCTTAATGTAATAGAGTACCCTGAGCGCCTATGATTATCCAATGCTCATTCTTTAAGCGTCCATCAATAAAGTGTTCTATTCTACCAAGTGTAATTATTTTTCTAAAGTAGCAATAATATAATTATTATAGAAACTATAATGTACTGGCATGCTGTGATCAATATTTGAAGATGCTAAGAATCAAATAGAGGGTACATCATTTATAAATCAGTTGGCTATACACCATGTAAATAAATACAAACACAGACTTCTTTTTCTTCCCTTAAAACTTTTACTTTGACACAAGATCTTGCTGACTTGCCCTGTCAGACCTTGAACTTGTAATCCTCCTGACTCAACCTGCCAAGCTCAGCTTTCAATAACTAGATTAGGAATCCTTGTTTTTCTGCATGGCCACCGGCACTGGGCTTTGTTTCAGTTTTGACAGCTCCTGTCACAAACCCTTTGATATTCTTATCATTTGGTTGCTGCTGCTTACTCAAGTGTAGTAGAATCATTTTTTTTTTCAGATATTTTGTCATGAATCTATTCACTAAGGATACTGCTAACACATTTATTGTAACCAGATTAAAAGAGCAATTGGTTTCAAAAGCATAGTAACAGTAAAATCATTTTCAGATACATTATAGCAACTCATTTAAGATACTTTCATTAAGTGACACTGAATAATTAAAGACAAGGATCAGGTTGAGCCTCTCTTAAACTGTTATATTATGATCTATGGCAAATACCTTTAATCCCAGCACTTGAAGAGGCACAGGCAGAGAGATCGCTATGAGTTCAAGGCCAGCCTGGTATACAAAGTGAGTAGGACATCCAAGGCTACACAGAAAAACAGTCTCACCCCCTCCCAAAAAAAACAAACCAAGTTAAAAAAAAAAAAAAGATCTATGCTAAGTATACATCCTGTATATTATTTCCTATTTTAGCTTAAATATTTTAGTATAAAGATTTTATTAAAAAAGAAAAAAAGGTAAAAAAAAAAACCAATGTAATAATATTCATTCAACAATGATCAGTTTCCACAATTTTGAATTTATGGTTTATCTGTGTCTGATGTGATAAACATCATGTCTAAAATATTTTATGAGCAGCTTTGTTATGGACACACAACAAATCAAACCACAACAGCTGATAAACTTAAGTACATCTTTAACTCATTCTTGACTTGGGGATTTGGCTTTACTGTGATGAGATAATTGTAATAAATATATATGATGGTAAATGCAGCTGTGACTATTTATTGTTTCTTTACTGTTTAATTTTTGTGTTGTGTGAATGTGCGTGAGTGTCTGTGTTTGGCAGGAGCACTGCAGTGTAGGTACCCATAAAGAAAGGGGAGTTAGGTTCCTTGAACTGAGAGTTAAAGGGCCTTAGGAACTAAACTCAGGATCTCTGCCAAAGCAGTATATCTTCTTACTCAGTTACCTCTCCAGATTTTTTTTTTTTTTTAAGCAGAGCTGACTTAGCAATCTTAGCTTAGGCTTTTATGTGATAAAATCTTACAATTCTAATCCTTATGGGAAAACAAAAAAAAAGCTTATAAATGAAGGCTTTCTTATAAAAAAAGGTAACTTACATTTGTGTTTAAGAGACTACTGCCCAAATTGGAAGTATACAGAATGACCTAGGACCCACCTTTTCTATTACTAGGAAGGTTAAAATCAACTGAAGCATGATAGGAAACTGATTGACATACAAAGTTTGCATGAATATGTGCTGCCCTGTTAGCAGCATTTATCTTCTTTTATTTTTATTTTTTTAAGATTTAGTTTTTATGTACAAAATGTTCTGCCTGCATGTATATCTGTATGCCAGAAGAGGGCACCAAATCTCATTATAGATGGTCATCAGCCACCATGTGGTTTCTGGGAATTGAATTCAGGACCTCTGGAAGATTAGGCAGTGCTCTTAACCAATGAGGCATCTCACCAGCCCTGTAATCAGCATTTATTACCAAAGCTAGATACTAGAAGTTCAAAGTACTTAAGAATAATGTGAAAACATGTAGTGCATGATACTACCTCCTTTTATCAAGTATTTCACATAAAGATCAACATTTTAACATGTATTAATTTGTATTTCAGGATTTGGATCTGTACCCTAAGGTAACAATCACATGTTGCATTTAGCCAACAGACATATTACAAAGTGAGATGAGGCCACTCTGGCTTCAGGAAAAAGCCAGAGAAAGAACCTGAAAAATCATAAATTTAAAACAAATTACTAGGCATGATGAGAAATCTTTGGAGACTTGAATGTTTACCAATAACAGAGCAGCATCCTCTCTACCCTAAAGCTCTCAAAAAAAGAGTCAGGACTTTGAGATAAACTGCACCACGCTTCATTTGCTCCTCTCAGTTCCTGCAGGTACCAACTTCCAATTTCCAGTTGATGTTCTGAGTGACCAAAGACTCAGTGTTGTAAGGAACCCCACTTTCTGGCAGAAACAATCTCTAGCCCCTCTCTTCATGTAATATGCCTTTTTGTATTTCTTCCCATCCATGTGGATCATTTTCCATGAAGCTCACTCTTGACAGAATCCCATCCTTGAAATATTATCTTTTTACTATTTCTTATATGATTTGTCTTCTGGAAAATTCACCACCTTTGCCAACTTTCTTTAGGGAATCTGCTTTCTGAGTGATTGCACTAAAGTTTTTGTTCTAAACATATTTTGTTTTGCTGTTACTTTTTTTTGTTCCTGTTCTCATTCTCATGCTATGAGATATTACACACCTCTTCATGCCTATTTAAAAGTATTATCCTCCCACCTTTTCTCATTTTTGATAGGTTATCTTTCAAAGGTGCTGAATACCTTTACTCCCTTATATGTTTTATAGAGTTTATTTCTTAATCTAGATGAATATCCCTTCAAAATGTTCAGTCGATGTTTGTTATAAATGAGCTAATAGTGTTTGCATGTCATAATCAATTTATAAAAGTTTGTATTTAAAATTTACTTTGGCCAGGCATGGAGGCACATGCCTTTAACCCCAGCAATGGCAGGTGTATCTCTGTGGGTTTGAGGCCAGCCTGGTCTAGAGTGAGTTTCAGGGCAGCCAGGGCTATACAAAGAAACCAGTTCTCGAGAAAACAAAACCAAACAAACAAGAAGCCAACCATCAAAACAAACAAAACCAAAACTTACCTTTAACTAAAGATTTAATGATTTAATCGTTCATGAAATCATGAGGGTACTGACCCATGTTAACAGTACTTCTGTCTATTATTATTGGAGAAGAATAGGCAATGTTTTGAAATTTTTATTGGGAAAACAGCTGTCTTTGTTATATGGTTTTATAAATTTTAAAAGACTCATTATGGAGAAGACTTACACTCTGCTCAGATGTAGCCCATAGGCGGCTCAGTCTCCATGAGGGTGTCCTAGTAAGGAGAGCTGGGGATGTCTCTGACAAGGACTCAGCTCTTTGATCACCTCCTGCCTGCGGGGAATGGGGGGATGCAGCCTTGCAGGCCACAGAAGAAGACAATGCATCCAGTCCTGATGAGACCTGATAGGCTAGGGTCAGATAGCAGGGGAGGAAGACTTCCCCTATCAATGGACTAGGGTAAGGGTATGGGGGTAAGAGGGAAGGAGGGTAGGACCAGCAGGGTTAAGTGTTTAGGCAGCTTGCTTCTTGGTTGCCTAGTAACATATGATGTCATCATGTGTCCACCACCAGGCAGGTGCAGTTCAGCTGCCCAGGAGCTAAAAATGGAGCCCTGCCTCTTACCTCTTGTTTTCTCTCTCTTGCTCTATTCCTCTTTCCTACTGTCCTTCTTTTTTTTTTTTTCCAGCAGGGTGGAGCCCCTCCTATCATCTCTCTCTCTCTCTCTCTCTCTCTTTCCCTGTCTCTCTCCATCTGCATCCAATAAACCTCTTTCATTTAATATCTGTGTGTATATCAATTTTAACAGGGAGGAGATGAGGGAGGGAGGTACATCTGGGATATGAAGTGAATACACTGCAATTGATGATTACAATAATAATAAACACCCATTTAATTACTTTGAATTTTTTAATGTACAATCATTTGAAAGCAATGTGTTGCTTTCTAAATTATATATATGTCTGAAAATGAAATTAATGTATTACAGTACATGAAATTCTGAATTACTTCTAGATTTTAAGGAGAACATTTTTAAGAAACTAAAACAAATCTGGTACAGGTATTAGAAATTCCCCCATTCAGAGAGCTATGATATTATGATGTTCCCAAATGTTTATATTATAGAGAATTTGCTTCTAAAACTACAAGAAATGTTTTTAAGTTGCTGGAGATAATACTGTGTGAAAAAAGGATAAATGCCAATTTCATTATGTATAAATAAAAGTAATCATAGTTAAAGTTTATGAAACATTTTGATATTCTTGGTATTGTATATTTATATCATGATAAATTATCTTAATAATCATACAAGATTATTACCTTCATCTTACAGTGAAGAAATCTGAGGCTGGGAAAGGATATGAAATATATCCAATATTGTAATTCTATTATGGTTTATGGTTTAAATAAAAGAACAAACAAGCTGAAGTGGTGATATAAAGCACCTGTTAAGTACTGTAAAAATAAAAGAAACAAAACAAAAACACTGTAAAATGTCTCTGTAATTCTATTGATGAGAACACAATGACTACAAACTATTAACCCACAAAAAATGCTATAACATAAACCGTAGTCATAAAAATTAGAGAGAAGTCACTTCCGAGGTTGATGTGTAAGAAATAAATAAGAGCTCAATAATTTTATGTCAAGCAATGTGAGAATAAAATGTATAGCACAAAAATATGTTACAATCTGTCAATTTAAAAACTCTAAGATCATCAGTGAATTATTTCATATAAAGATTGTGCACTAAAGAGTAATTTTTTTGGAAGTTTGATAAGAACTTTTCCAATGCAGAAAGTGTATGCAGTAGCTTGACAATGTTAGGATTCTGTCCTACTTGACACATCAATTTCTCTGGATGAATTAACCACAGCAGCTGATTTTATGACATTGTGTGGTTAAAGACTGTGAGTCTTGAGGGACCTGTTCAAGCCTTGGTTTTGAAAATAAAAAGCTATGAACAGTGCTTAAAATGTTCACCTAGTTAGAAGTAGTTGAGGAGACTCCTCCTGAATGCCTTTTTCTAGACAGTTTAATTTTCAGGAGTTAGTTCTTCTGAATTTGTAAGTAGCTGGACTGAAACTTCTGTTTAACTAGTATATGTTTTATTTCAGAAATTGAGATGAGTGTTTGATGACTGGAATAATTTCCTTACTTATTCTCTGGGTTTCCAAATCCCTTAAATCTTTCTAAAAACAAAACAAAACAATCAAAAAAAACCTAAAACACCAAAAACTTAAAGCTTGTATTAAGAGCATCATTCTATTCTGGGAATGCTGTCTAAAAACCACTGAAAACTTACATATGAATGTGTTTATCACTGTAATATTTGTAAAGGATAAAATGAACAGAAAACAGGATGATGTTCAGAATTATAGATTGGCTGGGTAAATTTTTGTATGACTATAAATTGAATAAATTGACTTGTTAAAATCTGTTATGTTGAAAACTTTAATGATACGAAATTTCTTTAATTTTAATTGGTTAAAAATGTAGAAAGCAGGTCAACGGGATGGCAAGTGAGTGCATTTTCTCAATTAGCGATCAATACGGGGAGGTCCAGGCCCCATATGGGTAGTGCCATGGAGCAGTGGTCTTGGGTTCTGTAAGAAAGCAGGCTGATCAACCCTCGCAGCAAACTAGCAAGCAGCACCTCTCCATGGCCTTGTCATCAGCTCCTACATCCAGTATCCTGCCCTATTTGAATTCCTGTACTGAATTATTTTAATAATGAACAGTAATATGAAAGAACAGGAAAATAAACGATTTTCTCTCCAACTTGCCTGTTTGGTCATGGTGTTTAGTTGCAACAATAGAAACCTTAACTAAATTACCACCTGATTTTTATTCCTGGAGCCCACGCCATGGAGAGAACAGATCCCCACAAATCATCCTCTGACCTCCACAGGCATGCCAAAGGCATTCACACCCTTTTACCAATAAATACTTCAATAAATAAGTTTAGCAAAAAGTGTGAATAGAAAATTAAATATTGCTGTCTTTACTAGTTTATTAATACTAAATAGAAACAGCCAGAGATAAACCATAAAAGTTACACATTAGAGAGTCAAGGATGTTTTAAAACACACATTATTTTTTTTTCTAGAATTGTTATAAAATATTTAAAATAATACAACGTAATGCTTGAATTATACAAACATTACTCTTGATAATTTCAAAATTATTAAATATAAAGTTAACTTTATTTTCAATGTCAGTACATTCTTCATATTGCTTGACTAATTACATGGTTTTTAAATATTACTAAACCAAGCTAATAATTATTTGTGAATACAAACAATTGTTTCAAAAATGCTTTTTAAAATTTAGATCCAAGAGAATTTATTTTGCTGGCTCTAAAGATAATAAACGTATTATCATATTGTTATTTTTAACAAAGCTTGGCAAAGTTTACTTTCTTGGTGAGATATTAATTGTCCCCAAGGCACCTGCACAGTCACATTTCTGGTTGGTCACATTTCTGTCATGGAACCAGTGGCTGAGATTGTGCCCAGCTGTGACTTATGAACTGTTTATACACAATCTGCCAGAACATACTGCTAGGGAGGCTGATGAGAATGAGCTTTTTTAGCTTATGTCAGACTTCCTCCATTAAACATATAAATCTTAGCAAACTAGAAAGACCACATACATGCAAAGAACCTCCTTGAAAATAAATCCACAGGGGAGTTTGTTATTTCATATGTACACATATATATATGTACATATATATTTCATATGTTTCATATGTACATATATATGTGTACATATGAAACAATAATTAAAGAAAGGGAAGTCATTAATTTGAGAGAGAGCACAAGGAGTCTGCAGGAGAGATGTTGGAAGAAGAGAGGAGAGGGGGAAACCATGTAATTACATTATAATTTAAAAAACATTTAAGTTCTTTAAAAAAGAAGTGGGTCTCAGCCATAGAAAAATGTTACAGGCAGCTAATGACTGCTAGAAGGTAGACAATAAGTTTCTCTCAAGATGATCCTTCTTACTGGTTGTCCAGTTCAGAGTGTTCAGTCCTGGTGAATACACACACACATACATACGTATACACATATATAAATATATACCATACTCAGCATGTTATATTTATATATTTGTACATATATATATATATATATATATATATAGTTACATATGTAACGATAATAATTAAAGAAAAAGAGATTGACAACTTGAGAATAGGGAGGCATTGAAAGGGCATGGAGTCTTAGGTTATCTCTGTGCATAGTCCTTGGTTGGAATATCAGTCTCAGGAAAGACCCCTGTGCTCAGATTTTTTGGTTCTGCTGCTTTCCTTGTGGAGTTCCTGTCATCTCCAGATCTTACTGTTTCCCACTTCTTTCATAAGATTCCCCGCACTCTGCCCAAAGGTTGCCCATAAGTCTCAGCGTCTGCTTTGATAGTTTGCAGAGCAGAGCTTTTCAGAGGCCCTCTGTGTCAGGTTCTTGACTTGTTCCCTCTTTTCTCCTTCTTCTGATGTCCAGCCTCTTTGCCTTTCTGGATAGGAATTGAGCATTTTAAGCAAGAGTCCTTCCTCTTGACTAGTTTCAGACTTTAGTAGGTTTATCCTATATTATATGTCTATATGAGTGAGTGTATACCATGTGCATCTTTCTGCTCACTCAGGATGATCTTTTCCAGATCCCACCATTTACCTGCAAATTTCATGATTTCCTTGTTTTTTATTGCTGGGTAATATTCCATTGTGTAGATATACCACAATTTGTGCATCCATTCCTCCACTGAGGGGCATCTGGGCTGTTTCCAGCTTCCCCCTGCACAGATGTAGCCCATGGCAGTTCAGTATCCAAGTGGGTTCCATTGTAATAGGAACAGGGACTGTCTCTGACATGAACTGATTGGCCTGCTCTTTAATTACCTCCCCCTGAGGGGGAAGCAGCATTACCAGGCCACAGAAGAAGACAGGATCAGAAGGAAGGAAAAGAAGACCTCCCCTATCAGTGGACTTGGGGAGGGGCATGCATGCAGAGGGTGGAGGAAGGGAGGGTTTGGGATGGAAGGAGGGAGGGAACCACAGGGGGGATACAAAGTGAATAAAGTGTAATTAATAAAGAAAAAAAAAGAAAAACCCAAAACAAAACAAAAAGAAAATGAAATTGCAACTTATGGAATATAATAATATAATAACATAAAAAGAACATAAAAATAATTTTCATAGATCAATAATGAAAGCACTTGGGGGGGGGGATCAACTATATAAAAAGAGAAAACAAAGAAAGAAAAGGCGTGGAGAGCCTAGAAGGAGAAAACACAGGTGGCAAAATTATGGAATTCTATTTCAGTTAAAGCATATTGAAAAAAAATAAGTGTTGATAAAAATAAAACTCGGCAATCCACATTGGTAAATTTATGTGATTAAACATTCTTTGAATATTTTTACAGGAGTTTGACTATTTTATGTAGTATACATATCTTTACTGTAATAGAAATGTGAATTATTGAGGAGGAGGCAAAAATCTGTTGAGTACTGAAGATGATTTCAGAGCAGCTTTAACTCTTTTAAAAGATGGTGTCAGGTAAATAAGGTATCATATCATAACTACGTGAAACATATATTACTTGCTTAAATAATGTAGTTGTGTTTAATTTCAGCATAGATGGCTCAAATAGTGATCTATGAACTCTTGTACCATTCTTTATCTTAAAGTCCTCTGACCTGTTCACATTATTATGAAATGTAAGAGATAAAGTTGCTTGAATCAACGGAGATATTTGCTCCATTCTGACCAGACATGTACGTTTACTCACCATGGCACCAGAATAAACAAATAATATATACTGCTCATTACAATGTCGGTCAGTGAAAAGAAATTAGAATTTATACTTTCAATTTACTTCTAGTAACTATTATTTGTTTCCTTTTATCACTATAGCAACTGAAAATTATAAAAACAACTACTGCTTTAAATATTGTGAAGCATCTTATGTCTTCTGAATCATGAATTATAAAACAACGAAGAGAAAAATTATATGTAGTTAAAAAATAATGGCTAAGAGGAGTGAGATTCTTGCAAATATATTAAAATTATCTTAGTACTTTGTATATGCTATGAACTGTGATAAATACTTTACAATACCTTCACAGAAGATTATTGTTTCTTGGTTATAAACCAAGAATCTTGTGTAATTGTTTACCTAGTTTAAAGAAAATTAACATATTACTGTGTCAAAATCAGAAAGTAAATAGCCACACAGGATAAGAATCTGTATCTAATATTCATTCATCTGGAGATTCATAACAATACAAACAGGTCACAACAAACTCCAATGAAATAAATATCTTAGTGAAAGATTCTCCCAGGATTCTTTTCAGTGCCTGCATTTAGAGAAAATAAAATAGAGATCCAGAGCCTGTTAGCTGACTTTAAAACTAAGGCTTGGCTGTGTCATTTTTGTGAAATAACTTGCAAAAACTTGCATAGTATTTTACCTCAGTAAGAAATTTTATCTAGGAGTGGTATAGCTGGATCTTGAGGTAGCACTATTCCTAATTTTCTGAAAAATATGCTCAAGTATACAACAAGGACATTTTCT
Source organism: Psammomys obesus (assembly GCF_907164565.1). Taxonomy (NCBI): domain Eukaryota; kingdom Metazoa; phylum Chordata; class Mammalia; order Rodentia; family Muridae; genus Psammomys; species Psammomys obesus. Next base: position 29,234,106 of record NW_026596079.1, on the reverse strand, counting down.
CAACGATGTTCATAGCAGCCTTATTCTTAATAGCCAGAATCTGGACACAACCTAGATGTCCCTCAACTGAGGAATGGATACAGAAATTGTGATACATTTACACAGTGGAATACTACTTAACAGTTAAAAACAAGGAAATCATGAACTTTGCAGACAAATGGTTGGAACCAGGGTGAACCATCCTGAGTGAGATATCCCAGAAGCAGAAAGACAGATGGTATATACTCACTTATAAGTGGATATTAGACATATAATATAGGATCAACATACTAAAATCTGTACACCTAAAGGAACTAAGCAAGAAAGAAGACCCTGGGTAAGATGCTCAATCCTCATTCAGAAAGGCAAATGGGATGAACATCAGAAGAGGGAGAAAAGAGGAAACAGGACAGTATTCTACTACAAAGGGCCTCTGAAAGATTCTACCTAGCAGGTTATCAAAGCAGATGCTGAGACTCTTAGCTAGACTTTGGGCAGAGTGCAGGGAATCTTAGAAAAGAAGAGGGTGATGAAAGACCTGGAGGACACTGGAGCTCCACAAGGAGAGCAACAGAACCAAAAAATCTGGGCCCAGGGGTCTTTTCTGAGACTGAAACTCTTTAAAAAAGGATCATGTATTGGAGGTAATCTAGAACTCCTGCACAGATGTAGCCCATGGTAGTTCAGTCTCCAAGTGGTTACCCTAGTAAGGGGAACAGGGTTGTCCCTGACATGAACTCAGTGGCTAACTCTTTGATCACTTCTCCCTGAGGGAGGAGTAGCCTTACCAGGTCACAGAGGTAGTCAATGCAGCCAGTCCTGATGAGACCTGATTGTCTAGGGTCAGATGGAAGGGAGGAGGACCACCCTTATCAGTAGACTGGGGGAGGGGCATGGGAGGAGATAAGGGAGGGGAGAACAGGAAGGGGATGAGGGAGGGGGCTACAGCTGGATACAAAGTGAATAAATTGTAATAAAAATATAAAATAAGAAAATATTCTATGAATATGCAGACAAAAATTTAACTATTTTTAATTCTTCAAGTCTGAGTAAGGCAAATTTGTGATTTTTTTTAAGTTGAAGGAAATTCTCAAAGATAAAAGGAATGCAGTTTTATATATTTATTATATTTAAAATATTGATAAAAGGTATGTTCTTTAACAAATTAAGTGCAAAATATGTATTATCAGCATCTCAGTTTCATTTATAAAAAATTCCAGCCCTATGCCCAATTTTATCAGGAAGCACATCCACATAGAATTTCTAAGTATTAGATATATAACCAAAACTTGTAAGCAGAAGGAGAATTAAGGTATAAAAGTCATATAAAATAGGTGATAGAAACCTTCAAGGTGAACCATCTAATGATATGTTATGCTTTGCAAATAGGACTGCTATTACCAACTTCATTATTAAGTAGGATAGCCACAGAAAAATTACTGCAGGATTAAAAAAAAATGAAAGAAGATAACTTTCTGAATGGTAGAATATATAGCTAATTGAAATAGAAGGTAATTACCTCATGAAAAGATCTATAGTGTGTGATTCAGATTTCATTAATTATTGTAGGCTAGATTATTTGATGTTGTTTTTCAAGTGTGGTAAGGATTGAATACAATGGTTCTTTGCGATCTAATTAGCAAGACAACATGTGTGTGCTTCCTGGGAAAAGAAGAAGTCTACTTGAAGCAAACAAATGTAGCAAGTACTTGTTCAGTACAAAAAATATTTAAATAGTATCCATAATATATGGTGTTTAATATTATTTAACCAGGAAAGAAAGTATAAAGAAGACTACAGCTAGCATAAGATGGATTCCCATGATATAGGATAGAAACATCCACATGAAGACAAACTTTTGTTCAGTCCTCACAGACATCTCTTTGTTAGGGTAGGATGAGATCATGTCCAGAGGAGTAGTGAATTGACTGATGTGATAGGTGGTAAGCTAAGACTGTATGATGTTCACAAAACTATAAAAGTTCTTTTTTGGCTAGTGATATTTTTTAGGTTTGAACCAACATTCCTAGAAGCTATTCTTTATTTATTTATGAAAATTATGTTCCAAATGTAATACAAAAAAAAACAAGGAAGAGAATCATTAAGGCAAAAGAAATACAGATATAACTTATTGTTTAAATACAAATTAAAATTAAATTTCTTAAGAAACTACAAGTTCATATGAAAATCATATGCAAATCTGTATTGTCAGATTGATTTATATGGCATCAGATATTTCTTGGTATCCAAAATTGTTTTCTCCCTCAATCCACAAATCCTGGCTCTTTGAATTCTTATTTATCTCACACTACATAAAAGAACATCATTTAGATAGATTCTTGTTTTTGGAATTTAAAGATAAGGTCTGTACATCAAAACTAAAGAGAACTGCAATGTTTGTTTAATCAATATGTAGCATTTTTTTCTGCTGTTTTGTTTCTATACTAAGGAAAAAAGGAGAATTCCAAAGATGTAGAAAATTTTGTCACTCTTGTCTCTAAAGGAATAAGCACAAGGAAACATGATCGTGGGCTGTGGTGGTAGCTGTGGCATTTTCGTTTCTGATAATACAGGTGATGAGAGCAAGCACTTTGTACTTAGCAGGCTCGTGCTCTACTGTGGAAGCACACCCCTCTCTCTGGGACTTTGAGTTTGAAGAGAAATCTGGGGAAGCGTGAACTGGCGACACAGTCTCAGAGGGAACAGATACTTGGCCAAGCAGCTACTTTAACATCAGGGTCAGAATAATGGAGCCACAATCTAAACAGAAACTCAGATCTGAGAGATACCATAACGCTGTAGAAGAACCACAGGACCAAATGCTGCATGCCCACCACCCTACCCTTCCTCTGCACCTATGCCCTGCTTTGAGGTCTATCTTTATTTTTTCTGGCACTTTCTAACCTTCAGAAATTTAGGTAAAACTCTGGAAAAGACGGTAATTTTTATGCCTTGTGCATTTGAGTTTCCAACATGAGATTGTTTCATTGCACACATTTAAGAACTTCTCAAGATACTTTTCCATACAATTCCTTGAAAACTTTTCAACAAGAAATATGCATTACAAAACATGCTGTAGAAATTTAGTAACATGTAAACTTTATACGCTTTTAGGTGTAGTGTAGAAATTCTCAATATTTTACATAGGTTCTATACTCACTCATTTTAAAAATAAGCTTTTGTTTATTACATGTTTGTGCAGGTCTTGTGTGTAGCTGTACATGATAAAGTGTGTCCGTAGGGGGTCAAAGACAACTTGTCTTCTAAAGTGTGTGTTCGTATTGGTCAGTCTGGGCAGCAGGCCCTTTTAACCACTGAGTCGTCTTGTTAGTCTTCAAGCATTCTTTGTAATTAATCCAGAAAAAGATAATGGTATTTTGAAGAGTAACAACACCTTTATAACTTTAGATATTCATGTTAATCTTAACATGTGCTTCTATTATTTAAAAACAGTGATGTTTTTGTATATAAGAGAGAAAATAGGCAATATATTCTGCAGAGTTTTATGTAGATACTATATTGCCTATGTAAGAGATAGGCAATAACATGTTAAACACTCTCAGAAGGTTTAGAGAACATAAGCTAGAAATAATTTCAACCCACCCACAAAACCTTAGACCCAAAATTTATACTGCTAACAAGGTGTGCAGGGATGAAAATGGAGCAGAGATTGACAGACTGGCCAAACAATGACTGGCTCAAGTTGAGACCCACCCCATAGGAGAGAACCAGCCCCTGACACTACTGATACTCTGCTCTGCTTGCAGACAGGAGATTAGTATAACTGTACTCTGAAAGGTATAACTGTACTCTACCCAGCGAGAGATTGATACATATACAGAGACCCAAAGCCTAACATTAGGCAGAGCTTGGAGAGTCTTTTGAAATAGTTGGGAGAAAGATAGAGACATCTGCGGGAGACAAGAACTCTGCAAGAAGACCAACAGAGTCAACTAACTGAAGACAATGGAGGCTCACAGAGACTGAACCATCAACCAAAGAGCATGTGTTGACTGGGCCAAGGTACACTACACTTATGTAGCTGATGGCAGCATGGTCGTCACAAGGGTCCCCTAGCAATTAGTGTGGGGGATATCTCTGACATGGACTCTGTTGTCTGCTTTTGGATCACTTTCCCCTAGCTGGGCTACCTTGTTGGGCCTCAGTGAAAGAGAATGCACTTAGTCCTGATACAACTGGGTATGCTGTGGCAGTCAGTGTCAGAAAATGGGGGGCTCCATTTTCTGAAGAGAAGGGAAGGATGGAAGGGGGAAAAATGTAGGCGGGCAAGGCCAGGAGAAAAGGAAGAAGGGGGCTGTGATAGAGATGTAATATTAATAAAAAAAATCATTTCACAACTTGAAGCTAAGTTTTTTTTTTCCACATAATGTATAGGTTTTCTACTCTTCCTCACAACTTTAGGAAAAGCTGCTTTTAAAAATTTTCAAAGAAAGAATTTTCTCAGTGTAGGTAACAACATTCAGGCTATGGTAGTTTAATATAAATTTCTGTAAGTACATCAAACTTCATTTCAAGATGCTGTTAAATGTCAATAGCTTCTGATATGTAATTTAATAAATCCATTACATTAACTGGCACAGGAGTTAATATATAGATATGGATATAGATACTAGTAAGAAGGGTTCTAGGCAAAGGGCAGGCCTGACAACCTTGTTTATTTTTTCACAAAAAGTTGGTCAATTGTTAATGCAATTTATCCAACTATCATTTTGCTGTTTGCAGATTTGGAGCCATGTAGATCAGCCATCTGAAGTGTGAGTACCCCCTGATTTAGCTAAGAACACTGAATTTCGGAGTCAGTTAAGCTGATGACTAGATTTTTTAAAATTCTGTTTTCAAATCCAGATACCACAAAGCTTTGGGCATTGGGTCTTAATGGCTCTCTGATATCACTTGCCCCTTTCCATGAATCTTCAATAGTGAGACTGTGAAACACCAGAGCATAAATCACAGATGTCTATGAGTTACTGTACAATCAATACACATAATTTTCACTTATTTCTAATTTCGTCTACAAAGCTTCTTTTTACGTATAATCTAAATTACTCTTCCCATTACCTCTCACCAGTACCTCTGAAATGTCTACATGTTTGTTGCTACCGAGAAAGAAAAATCATATCCTTCAGACTTTCTTGATCATGTGTTTAAGTTGACTTGATAGTTTTACTGTGTCAAGATTAATTTCAACTTCTTCATTAAACTTCCTGATTTATATTTGCTCCTTCTGCTATTGTTCCTCAGAGTTTCCTATTTTTCCTGTTTCTTCATGGTCATTGGCATATATAGTCATAATTGCCATAATTTTGTGCTTGCTAACTTTGTTAGACAGGTGACTCCTAAACTATTTATAAAATATAATACAAGCATAGATACGTAGGAATAGATTTGGTCAAGTGGTACAGTTTTAGTTACAACATATAAGAACTAAGAAAAAGTTGAATATACAAAGACTAGGAGTAACCCAGGACACCTGACAAGTGGCTATTGTTACAACATAAAAATAATGTAAAATCCCTTTTACAGTAGAATTTGTGCTACAATGTATGAGATAGCTATTATCCTGGATTGATTACTACACCATAGTACATTAATGATGTCAAGTAAGCAGTTCACTGGCAGCATGTTGCTTCAACCTAGAAAACGGATCATTGAGGCAGAGAGAACTTTATAAGCCCTTGTTCAATTGATTTAAACATACCATACACTCCTAGACATTTTCCCAAAAGATAGAATACCATACCACAAGGATACTTGCACAACTATGTTCATAGCATCTTTATTTATAATAGCAAGAAAGCTATTACAGCAGCCCAGATGTCTCTCAACTGAAGAATGGATAAAGAAAATGTGATACATTCACACAATGAAATATTACTCAGCTATTAAAAACAGTGAGCTCTTGAAAAATGCAAGAATCTCAAACAAATAGGAATAGTGTTACCTCAAGATCCAGCTATACCACTCATAGGCATATATCCAAAAGATGCTCAAGTACACAACAAGGATATTTGCTCAACCATGTTTGTAGCAGCTTTATTCGTAATAGCCAGAACCTGGAAACAACCCAGATGTCCATCAACAGAAGAATGGATACAGAAATTGTGGTACTTTTACACAATGGAATACTACTCAGCAATTAAAAACAAGGAAATCATGAATTTTGCAGGCAAATGGTGGGATCTAGAAAAAATCATCCTGAGTGAGATATCTCAAAAGCAGAAAGACACACATGGTATATACTCACTTATATAGACCTATAAGATAGGATAAACATACTAAAATATGTACACCTAAAGAAGATAAACAAGAAAGAGGACTCGGGGTAAGATGACCAATCCTCATTTAGAAAGACAAAGGGCTGGACATTGGGAATAGAAAACAAGTAACAGGACAATAACCTACTACAGAAGGCACCTGAAAGACTCTACCTAGCAATGTATCTAAGCAGATGCTGAGACCCATAACCAAGACTTTGGCAGTGTAAGGAATCATATGAAGGAAGGAGGAATTAGTATATCCTAGAGGAAACAGGGAACCCCACAAGGTCCAAATATATCTGAGCACAGGGGTCTTCTCTGAGACTGATTCTGCAACCAAGGACCATGCATGGATATAATCTATAACCCCTGCTCTGACATAGCCAATGGCAACTGAGTATCTAAGTGGGTTCCCTAGTAAGGGGGACAGGAATTGTTTCGGACATAAACTCATGAGCTTCCCCTCCCCCCTGAGGGAGGAGCAGCCTTGCTAGGCCACAGATAAGGACATGCAACCATCCTGAAGATACCTGATAAGCTAGGGCCAGATGAAAGGAGAGGAGGACACCCCCCTCTCAGTGGACTCAGAAGGGGGCAAGGAGGAGATGAGGGAGGGAGGGGAGGATTGGGAGGGAAAGAGAGAGAGGGCTACAGCTGGGGTACAAGTGAATGTATAAAATTGTTTAAAAATAAAAAAAATATTAGAAAAAGAAAAATGTAAGAAAATGGATGTAACTAGAAAAAAAAATCATCATGAGTGAGAAAACACAATCCTCAAAAGACATCCGTGGTAACTTATCAGTGAATATTAGCTATAAAGTGCATGATAAACATGGTACTATCCATAGAGCCAGAAAAGCTAAGTTACAAGGAGGACCCAAGGGAGGATGTTTGAATCTCACTCAGAAAGGGAAAATAGGCATTGAGGTGGACGGTGGGAGGGAACTGGGTAGCAGATGGAACAGGGAAGTAAGCAGTGGTAGGGAGTAGGATTAGGGAAAGTATGAGCCAGGTTAGAGAACTGGAATCTAAGGTGGGGCCTTCTCTGAGATTTGCCAGAGGCCTGGGATAGGGGAAGCCGCAGGAAGTCTATGTGGTCGCTGAGACTCCTAGCAGCAGGGGATATGGAAGCTGAAGTGGCCACCTCCTGTGGTCCGGCAGGCAGACTTTCAGTAGAAGGATAAAGACACCAACCTACCCACAAAACCTTCCACCCAAAATTTGTCCAGTCTACAACATGCACATGAACAAAGATGGTGCAAAAATTGAGGGAATGGCACACAAACACTGGCCCTACTTGAAACCCATCTCATGGGAGTGAACCAGTCCCTGACACTATTAATGATAATCTGCTGTGCTTGTAGACAGGGGCCTAACATAACTCTTCCGAGAGGCTTCATCTAGCAACTGATGGAAACAGATGCAGAGACCCACAACTAAGCATTAGACAGAGCTCAGGGAGTTCTACGGAAGAGTTACGGCACAAGTGAGAAAGCGGAAGGGGTCAAGGACTCCACAAGAAGAGCTACAGAGTCAACTAACCTGGGCGCATGTGGGCTCACAGAGACTGAACCACCAACCACAGCCCTGTATGGACTGGTTCTAGTTCCCCTCCACTTAGGTAGCAGATGTGCAGCTTGCTCTTCATGTGAGTCTCCCAACAACTGGAGCAGTGGCCCTCACTAAGTCTGATGTCTGCCTTTGGATCCCATTCCCCTAACTGGCATGCCTTGTCTGGCTTCAGTGGGAAAGGATGTGTCTAGTCCTGCAGGACCTAATGTGCCAGGGTAGTTGGTACCCTTTGGGGACCCCTTCCTTCTCAGAGAAGGAGAGGGGAGAATGGGGGTTTATGCGAGGGGCATGGGACTGGAAGGCGAAGAGGGGACTGCAATAAGAATGTAAAGTGAATAAATAAATAAATGTCATTTTAAAAAATACAAAAAAGAAAGAAAACATAGCACAAAGAGACTGTCATAGAATGGTCTTGGTCTGCTCAAGAAACAAGACCACCGCTTTGTTCTTTACCCCATAGTGAACCATAAATCATGTAGCATATGGCTATGTCATACTCTGTTGCTCATTCTTGTTGGAAAGTCCTTTTTCCACTATTTAACAGTTACAAGTTTCTTAGGACTCAGGTACATGATGTCTCATCTGGCAAATGTTTCTAATGTGGTTAGCGCACCTTTCATACAAACTTCCAGGCCCCTTTCTGTGTTCCTCCTGGGGTTTTCAAGAGCTTTCTCTCAAATGTCAGCTTCTACATTTTTTTTCTCCAAATGTCCACATTCTTACATAAACTGTTCAGTTAGAGTTCATTTCCTGTGTTCTCCTGAAGGGCCAGAAACTACTGTGGTTTATAAAGCAATAAGATCAGTTTTTAAAATCAAAAGAGGAGGCATGCAGTCTTTGAATAAATAATTCATCCATTTAGTGACAGATGTATTCACTTACAAGCAATGCCACAGATCTCTACTCACAATTACGTTATAGGTATTAATAGCACATTTCTATACAGTTAAAATTAGAGAAATGGTGCAAAGTGTTTTGGAAACCAAAAGGAAGCCATTATGCCTTCATATCTCTAAATGAAATACAGCAAACCTATTACTTTTAGGGTAAAAATAATTGCAGAGATGATTTGTTCAGGACACGATGACATTTAAAATTCGGGGGATTAAACTGTTTTCAAGAAGATACATATCTTTTGCTCACAGAGAAGCACTGATTTTGTATTGCCTATGCCCACACACTGCTCTCACTTATGCTTTGTCCCAGACTTGATTTTGAATAAAAACATTCAATTGGTAATACCTGTTATAATAAAATTAAGTCTTACACAAGATTAAAACTCAGAACATTTTCCTTTATAAAATGTTTCAAAAATTAACAAAAACACAAAAAATAAAGTTGGGACAATTCCTTGTTTACAAAAGGGATTCTAATGTGATATGCTGTGTATTTGAGACTTATTTAGTTTCTAACTTTAATATGTCATGGCCAAAATAATATAAAATGAAAGAATAGCAAAAAAATAAATAAATTATGACATCAGAAACCCTAAAAAAAAGAGTAGCGAAATTTTTTAAAAGGTTACATGTAATGACTTCTTCACATGTAAGATTTTCTCCATAACAATGTTTTTCACAAAAAGAAATACATACATAATCAAAACCATGCTTTTAAAACTTTCATTGTTTTAAATATTTGCACACATTTATTTCTTGAAGGGAAGACTAGCAATTTATTTTGAATTTAAAAGGTTAAGTTTACCAATCTTTAACCCTTAATCTTGCCACTCTAACCACTACCTTAATGCCAAAAGTTTAATCCTATATCATAAACCAAAATGCTAACCCACACCCAGTCTCTCAACCACTAACCCTGAACCCTAGCACTAAAATTAAGAAATCACAGCTTTAACTCCAAACATAAGTAACTTCAACCCTAACATCTCTTTGATCATCTAACAGAACTCTAGCTATAACCTAAAACTAAACCATAACCCCAAAACATAAATGTAGCTCCTATACCTAAACCTAAACCTTACTCTACTCTACCCCTGTGAGTAACCATAATAAACTCATTGGTTTGTCAAAAAAAAAAAAAAAAAAAAAAACCAGCAAGTTTAACATGTATTTAATTTATGGTTTTTCAAAGGATTATTTTCTGCCTAATAACAGTAGCGGAAATTTAATTTTCTAGAATATCTATTGAGTTGCAGACCATAAAGAGCCAGTGTGAATATTTATGATACTCTCAGAACAACAGTGAAAATGGTCAACATGAGAATAAAAAGTGTGATAACAAGGGAAAACTTCATATATACATATACAATATGACATATGAATTTCTACTGTATTCATTTTGGATAAAAAGACTGAAAATGTGTTTGATGTTTAACTTCTACTAGCAAGGATTTCTTCTCCTACTGCTGTGGAGCCTTGGATATGCGGAACTGACTTGCAAGACCGAATATTATCCACTGAGTATAGCAGGAAGTTTACATCATGCAGGTCCTCTGCCTCACACAGGCTCATTCAACCGTGTATAAATACTCAAAATCCAAGAGCCATGCTTTGCTCTCTCATGGTTTTTTGGAACTATTGTGGAGTTTGTACTAACTAAATATGGAGACTCTGATAGTGTAGGCTTGCCAGGGCAAGAATCATTAAACACCCAAGAGTTTGCTGTTGTTATTGGTTTTGTTTGTTTGTTTGTTTGTTTGTTGTTTTGCTTTACCTTAGTTAACAATACTGCTGCTTGATGGCAAATCTTCACAATGAGCTATGCTGCTAAGTTCTAGTAAACATTCATCACAGATTTCCTAACCCTATACTGGAACTTGTAAAACTTTAGAAGCAAAAGTGTGTTCTTTAACTGAACTTGGGGTTTGTGGCACAGCTTAGACATTTTTGCCTCCTATTGAATCTTGTCTACAGTTCTTGTCTACAGTTTAAAATGTTTACAGGACAGGCTTTTACCTTGTGATAGTGATAATTTGTTGTGTGTGTCAAGCAGGCACTACCCCCCTTCTGTAGGAAACTCATAAAAAATTCTGATAATTTGTTTTTTACATGTGTTATTAGTCGGAAAAGCTATCATCTTGTTGAATACTAAGCTGTAAATTATAAAAAGCAGGAACCTCAAGATGATCCGGTGAATGTTTTCGGTGATTGCATTGTCTGAGCCCTTGTTGTTAACATGGGTTTCAATTATTTTGGTGTATTAGAAAATATCATTTTGATACCCTCATGGTACTAACGACTTTATTAAAATAAAATTAAACAGAGGGATTTATAATCTACAATAAAATACTTCTATGAGGGAGTCCTTAACCTTCATGATACCAATATGAGTTATTATGGAGTAAGAAAATTATGAATATGATCAATGTAAAGAAACCCTACAGGTCTCATCAGGACTGTCTGATTCCTTTTTCTCCATTGCCTAGTAAGCCCACCTTGCCAGGATGGTTGAACAAAGAGCAGGCAACCAAGTTCACGCCAGTGACTATTCCTGCTCTCCTTACTAGGGAACCCCCATAGAGACCAAGCTGTCCATTGGCTACATCTGATTAGGGGTTCAAGGTCCACTCCATGCATGGTCCTTGGTTGATTCACCAGTCTTTGCAGGCCCTTCTGGGCCCAGATTTTTTTTGCCTCTGATTGTCTCCTTGTTGAGTTCCTGTCCTCTCCACATCTTTCTAGCTCACCCATCTTCCATAAGATTCTCTATACTCTGCTCAAAGATTGGCTATGAGTCTCAACATCTACTTTCATACCCTACTGGGTAGAGTCTTTCAGAGGTCCTCTGTGGAAAGCTTTTGTCTCGTACCTTGTCTTCTTCTACTTCTGATGTCTATCCTGCTTGAACTTCTGAGTGGGTATTAAGCCTCAGGGCTATAGATTTTAATAAATTTATCCTATATTACTTGGCTAATATCCACTAATAAGTGAATCCACCATTGTGTGTCTTTCTGCTTCTGGGTTATCTCATTCAGAATTATCTTTTCTAGTTCCATCCATTTGCATGCAAATTTCATTATTTCCTTGATTTTAATTGTTAAGTAGTATTCCATTGTGTAAATGTATCATAATTTTCAGATAGTAGGGGAGGAGGACCTCCCTTATCAATAGACTAGGGAAACAAAGGGGGAGTAAGAAGGAGGGTGGGTGGAACTGGCCAGAGATGAGGGAGGGGGCCACAGCTGGGATACAAAGTGAATAAATTATAATAAATAATAAAAAAGAAAAGTTTCAAAAAAATAAAAAACAACAACAACCAAAAAGCAAAGATGGGAAATACTGATAATGAAAACCATTGTCATTTTCAACCTGAGCAGATTGTTTTAAGGAGATTACAATATTTGGTTATTTTTGTTCTAGGGAGTGACCTCAGCCTTGAAGGCTTAGAAGAGTCAGAGATAGCTCTAATGTTACTCACATAAAGGAATATCTTAAACTGAGGAGTGGTATTTGTTCTACTAGTTTAAAGTTGACATGAAAGAAGACTTCCAAAGATGTGTAGAGCACTGATTGTGTTAGTTTTAAATGCATTTAAATAGCCCAGGGTTGTTTTAGAATGAAGATGGCTTGTATTCTTAATCCCCCTTGCTTTAGAATTGAAGTTCACAGATTACAGGTATTCATATAAATATGAATAAATAAACACATAAAATAGTCTTGTAGGAAGGAAAAGATATAGTAGGGTATATGGAGATGGATGAACGTGCAGAAAGATAGTCTTTGGCATGCATTAGGAACATTTTGAACAATTATCTAAAGTTAATATTTTATATAATCCAAAAAAGAAACCGTACAGAAGTATGAAGAACCTAAAAAAGATAATCAAGAGAGCAGATATGGGGTAAGATGATCAATCCTTGTTTAGAAAGACAGATGGGATGTGCATTGAACGTATGAGAGGAGTCTACTGAGCACATCTGAAAGACTCTAACTAGCAGTGTTTTCAAAGCAGATACAAAGACTCATGACCAAACCTTCAGCAGAGTACAGGGAATCATATGAAAGAAGGGGAGTTAGTATGATGGGGAAAGGATAGGAGCTCCACAAGGACCAAATATATCTGGGCACAGGGTCTTTTCAGAGACTGACATTCAACCAAGGACCATGTATGGATATAACCTAGAACCTCTGCTCAGATATAGCCTGTGGTAGCTCAGTAACCAACTGGATTCCCATAGTGAGGGGAACAAGAACTATTTCTAACAGGAACTCAATGACTGGCTCTTTGACCTTCCCACCCCCAAAGGAGGAGCAGTCCTGTTAGGCCACAGAGGAGGGTTTTGCAGCTAGTCCTGAAGATACCTGATAAAACAGGATTGGATGAATGGGGAGGAGGTCCCCCCCTATCAGTGGACTTGGAAAGGGGCAGGGTGGAGATGAGGGAGGGAGGGTGGGATTGGGAGGGAATGAGGGAGCGGGATACGGCTGGGATACAGAGTTAATAAAATGTAACTGATAAGAAAAAATAAAATTAAAAAAAGAAGTATGAAGAATAATAACAAATAATCCAAACTAAAAATTAAAATAATTAAACAAAACAAACACATAAAAATCGTGGCAGAAAATATGGAAAGAGAAAATTGAGGTAAAACCATAATTTTATCTAGCTACTAATCTAAAGTATATTTCAAAAATTTATACAGTGAAATTATAAAGCATCCATCATTTTTCCATGCCTCTATAGTACAAGTTTGGGATTCTTATTACCATCTATTGAGATAAACCAATTGGTAAATTTTTGTGTCCTTAATCAATAGAGCACATCATATTAAATTAGGAATCATGGAAATCTCACTAAATTTAAACAAGGAACACATTTTATATAATAGTTTTAAGTAATTAAATGGTGAATGAATAATTATGCCACATTTTAATCTTCATAAATATTTCATTAACTAAATATCTCACATTGGCTATAGAAGTTCTGGCCAAAATAGTAATAAATTAAATTAAGTTTTTGGTACTTGTAATAGGCTTGACAAATTGGGACTGCCATAGATCTTTACCCTCAATTAAAATAATTAATATAGTCAAATGTGAAATAACATAGGATCTTTAGAGACTGAAATTCAATAATTAAGACTCACTCAGAGAAGATAGGGTAGTTAGCCTCACTATTTAACCACTTTGTAATTTGTTTATTTTAAAAGCCAAAGTAAATGATATCTCAAGTTAAGTTGCTGAACAATTCTCTAGTCTTACCATTTAGGGAGTTATTGGGAATGTTCTTAAAATTACCGAGTGCAACTAACATTTTGATGATAAATATTTTGATGCCATTTATTTGATTTATATCTTCTTCTTATTTCCTGTGCCAGTAGCCTCTTAGCCTCCACGTTTAATGACACCACAATCTATTCATTACACAAGCAGCTTCACTGAGCTTCTTTTTTTAATTAAAATTTTTTACATTAATTACATTTTCTTCTCTTTGTATCCCAGCTGTAGCTCCCTCCCCCCTTCCCTCCCATCCCACCCTCTCTCCCTCATCTCCTCCCTGCCCCTCTTTAAGTCTACTGAAATGGAGGTCCTCCTTCCTTTCTATCTGACCCTAGCTTATCAGGTCTCACCAGGACTGGCTGCAATCTCCTCCTTTGTCACCTGGCAAGGCTGCTCCTCCCTAAGGGAGTGGGGGTCAAAGAGCCAGCCACTGAGTTCATGTCAGAGACAGTCCCTCTTCCCCTTACTAGGGAACCCACTTGGATACTGAGCTGCCATGGGCTACATCCGAGCAGCAGTTCTAGGTTATAACCATGAATGGTTGGAGAATCAGTCTCAGAAAAGACCCCTGTGCCCAGATATTTTGGTTCTGTTGCTCTCCTTGTACAGCTCCTGTCCTCTCCAGGTCTTACTAACTCTCTCTTCTTTCATAAGATTCCCTGCATTCTGCCCAAAGTTTGGTTACGAGTGTCAGCATCTGCCTTGATACACTACTAGGTAAAGTCTTTCAGACACCCTCTCTGGTAGGCTCCTGTCCTGTTTCCTGTTTTCTCCTTCACTCAGCTTCTTTAAAGTTCTTTAATGACTAGACGACTGCAATGGCTTCTGTAATGCACCAAGAATATATCTGTTTACAATTTCATGTGAACCACAGGTCAAGAAGACACAGTATGTAATATCATTCCACAAGAATCTTCATTTCCTATAATCATTTGCGACATCCTGAGAGTCACAAAACTGTTCACCAAAAAGAGTTTCCACTGTTCAACACGAAAGGACCCACTGCCTCAAATTCTGAGAATTATATTGTCATCCAAAGACTATATCATACATGATACCATCAAAACCAAATGTTGACCCTGAAATGAAAACCATTTTTATATGTAAGCCAAACCCATACTCTTTCTCACATCCCATTAACTATTCATGTCCTCAGACTTTTTCGGGTGGTTATAGCTTTGCACGAGACTGCCTACTTGAGAACCTCTTGGTAACCTGAAGAGCTCCTTGGGATAAACTGAATAACTAGAAAATTGTGTTTATGCACATTAAAGATTATATAACCGTTACTATCACATATGGCTTTTATATCTGATGTCTGCCACTTTATTACATTATTTATGACACCCTTGAGCAGGATTCAAGGGTCAGTAAAAGAGGCTGAGTCAATGTCAGTTTTTATAAATGATGCCCTGGTAAGAAATTAGTATGACCATTGTGTTCTTTCATACCTTTGGTCCATTGCCAAAAGTCTAGTCTCATAATGCTGTCCATGGCAGCACCTTTTCCTGTTCTAGGTTGATCGTTATCAGGTAGACATCTGTAGGCATGACTTTTATATATATATATATATATATATATATATATATATATATATATATATATATATATATAAGCAATATATCAGTCAGAGCTATGCACACCACACTAAGACAGCAACACAACTCAGGTTGTCCTGTATATGTTCAATCTGCTGAGGTTCATCTTTCCAGGTCACTTTCTTTTCTTATTGCCAAGAAACAATAATACCAAAAACCAAACCAAGAAACAAACATACCAATTCTTATTTGTTGAGATTAAAACAACTTCCATGCTAGAAAAAAAATAAAAGCTCTATTCTATTTGCTCAATCTCTAAAAAGTAATGTTAAATAATAAAGTCAGATTTTGAATAAGCATACATTTTGTGGGCATTATTTGTCATTAGTAGATGAACTGAACATTTTGAAAAGTAATAACCATTGATTTTGATGCAATAGTGGTATTGAAAATGAAGTGCCACATACTTTAAATAAAAGATATAAAAAGCCTTTATTGATCTTCTTAAGAGTTTATCATTGCTGAAAACTTCACAACAGAAAAAAAGTCAATAAAATGATTTACTGAGCTACATAGCATACAGAAAGAACCATAAAGCAATTTGCCACTAAAATTTTGGAGAAATTACTGACAATAAATTACTGAATTAAGTAGAATGACAGGTAACTACAATATAAATTATATAAACTACGCTGAGTAAAACAGGGTGTTTTAAACTACATGTAGATTTATCACAAGGCAAACGGCTCAATAAACATGTGAATTTTAAAGTAGTATATCCACAATTCAAACAGTCTCATTTAAGCATAAAAGATAAGAATAGCTTTGAAGTTCTAAACCACATTTGCATACATTCAAAAGTCCTAAAGACCAAAAATGTAATGCATGTGTGCATTCTTGGTAGTATGCATATATCTTTTCAAACTCTTGAGAATGCTTATATTTCCAATGGCCAGCTTTTACAGCCTAACAGTTTATACATAAGTGGGAAAGATGTGTTATTGCAAGGTCATGCTTCATATTACCATCAAATAATGACCTTAGCCCACAGGTCTTCAACTATTTAGATTAATAAATATAATCAAAATTAATGAGGCTTTTGTTATATAATTACAGCATTTGCAATGCAATACTATGGTAAATTATTAAATAAAAAGTTAAAACCTTACTACTGGGCCAGCAAGATGCCTTGTTGGATAAAAACATTTACCACCTACTCTGTTATCTGGGTTCGGTCCTTTAAACCAGCATGGTTTTAAGAAGGAGAAAACCAACTGTGGCAAGTTGTCCTCTTGCTACATGTGTGCTATAGTCATGTGTTTACACATATACACACACACTATGAATCTGTGTGTGTAATTATAAATAAATAAATTTAACAACACTGTAAAAGTCTTAATTCCCTAATATAGGTAATGCCATAAGCAATACAAGTTTCTGCAATATGGGAGTCTCTGTGAAGAAAATAAATGTGTATATAACCAAAAGAAAGAAGCTGAAGATGCTGAAAGCTATTTAAAAGTAAACGAAAAACCCAAATAAAATCATAACCAAAAACTCCTTTTGCTGGAGGTGGTATCATGTCCTTCTTATTGAAAGGATGGGAGAAGCAAGATAGCTGATGCCCTCTGTGCTGCATAGTGAAACCCTGACTCCAGTGAGAGGAATAACAAAAAGATCTTGAAACAACAAAAAGAGCCTGTAGCAATGCAGTGAAGATTTTGAACAATTACACTAAAAAAAAAACTTCAGATGATTTAAAGATTAGGAAGTTGACACAGTAATGAAGGGATTGAGCCAGTGAATGAAACAGAGGTTAACTGAACAAGAGAAGATTTTACACGCATTTACCCATTTCCTGGATATCTTCTCCAGAAAAGTAGTCTAGAGATGTCATGTGCTATGAAACAGGAGTTAAAGAAAGAACTTTTAGAAAACAGAACTATCTAGAAATCTGACCAAAAAATTAAATCAGTGTAGATAATTATATCCAAAATAATTCATAAGTTAGGCTTGCCATAAAATTTCAATCTATGCCAGTACTATGTAGTTTTTATAACTGTTGCTCTATAGTACAGCTTAAGATCAGGGATGGAGATACCTCCTGAGATCTTTTATTATAGAGGATTGTTTTAGCAATTCTGGGTTTCTGGTTATTCCATATGAAATTGAGAATTTTTCTTTCCAGGTCTGTAAAGAAATTGTGTTGGTAATTTGATGGGAATTGCATTGAATCTGTAGATTGCTTTTGGTAAGATGGGCATTTTTACTATGTTAATCCTGCCAAGCCATGAGCATGGGAGATCTTTCCATCTTCTCATATCTTCTTCTAATTCTTTCTTCAGAGACTTTTTCATACAAGTCTTTGACTTGCTTGGTTAGGGTTACACCAAGGTACTTTATGTCATTTGTGGCTATTGTGAAGGGTGCTATTTCCCTAATTTCTTTCTCAGCCCTTTTTGTCTTTTGTATACAGGAGGGCTACTGATTTTTTAGAGTTAATTTTGTATCTGGCCACTTTGCTGAAGGTATTTATCAGCTGTAGGAGTGTAGGAGTTCCCTGGTAGAGTTTTTGGGGTCACTCACATATACTATCATATGATCTGCAAATAGTGATAATTTGACTTCTTCCTTTCCAATTTGTATCCTCTTGATCTCCTTCATCTGTCTTATTGCTCTAGCAAGGACTTCCAGCACTATGTTGAAGAGATATGGAGAGAGTGGGCAGCCTTGTCTTGTCCCTGATTTCAGTGGGATTGCTTTAAGTTTCTTTCCGTTCAGTTTGATGTTGGCATGGTACTGGCATAGAAACAGAATGATGGATCAATGGAACTGAACAGAAGACCCAGAAATAAACCCACACACTTATGGACACCTGATCTTTGACAAAGATGCCAAAACCATACAATGGAAAAAAAGAAAGCATCTTCAACAAATGGTGCTGGTATAACTGGATATCTGCATGTAGAAAAATGAAAATAGATCCATACTTATCACCCTGCACAAAACTAAAATCCAAGTGGATCAAAGACCTCAACATAAAACCAGACACATTAAATGAGTTAGAAGAAAAAGTGGGAAAAACCGTAGAACTCATTGGTACAGGAGACAACTTCCTGAACAGAACACCAACAGCACAGGCTCTAAGAGCAACAATCAATAAATGGGACCTCATGAAACTGAAAAGCTTCTGTAAAGCAAAGGACACTGTCATCAAAACAAAACGACTGCCTACAAATTGGGAAAGAATTTTCACCAAACCTTTATCTGACAGAGGAGTAATATCCAGTATATATAAAGAACTAAAGAAGCTGAAAAGCAGCAAACTAAGTAATCCAATTAAAAAAATGGGGAACAGAGCTAAACAGAGAACTCTCTGTAGAGGAATATCGAATGGCAGAGAAACACTTAAAGAAATGCTCAATCTCATTAGCCATCAGGGAAATGCAAATAAAAACGACCCTGAGATTTCACCTGACACCTATCAGAATGGCCAAGATGAAAAACTCAAGTCACAACACATGCTGGAGAGGTTGTGGAGAAAGGGGAACACTCCTCCACTGCTGGTGGGAATCTAAACTTGTACAACCGCTCTGGAAATCAATCTGGCACTTTCTCAGACAACTAGGAATAGCGCTTCCTCAAGATCCAGCCATACCACTCCTAGGCATATATCCAAAAGAGGCTCAAGTAACACAATAAGGACATTTGCTCAACCATGTTTGTAGCAGCTTTATTTGTAATAGCCAGAAGCTGGAAACAGCCCAGATGCCCCTCAACTGAAGAATAGATGCAGAAATTGTGGTACATCTACACAATGGAGTATTACTCTGCAATGAAAAATAAGGAAATCATGAAATTTTCAGGTAAATGGTGGGACCTGGAAAGGATCATCCTGAGTGAGCTGTCCCAGAAGCAGAAAGACACACATGGTATATACTCACTCATATAGACATATAACATAGGATAAACCTACTAAAATCTTTACATCTAAAGAAACTAATTAAGAGAGAAGATCCTGAGTAAAATGCTCAATCCCCATTCTGAAAGGCAAAGAGGATGGACATCAGAAGAAGAAGAAAACAGGAAACAACCTAGAAAACTGCCACAGAGGGCCTCTGAAAGGCTCTGCCCTGCAGACTATCAAAGCAGATGCTGAGACTTATGGCCAACTGTTGGGCAGAGTGCATGGGATCTTGTAAGAAGTGGGAAATAGTAAGATCTGGAGAGGACAGGAACCCCACAAGAAGAGCAACAGAACAAGAAAATTTGAACACAGGGGTCTTTCTAGAGACTCATACTCCAACCAAGTACCAGGCATGGAGATAACCTAGAACCCCTGCACAGATGTAGCACATGGCAGTTCCGTCTCCAAGTGGGTTACATAATAATGGGAAGAGGGACTGCCTCTGACACAATCTGATTGGCCTGCTCTTTGATCACCTTCCCCTGAAGGGGGAGCTGCCTTTCCAGGACACAGAAGATGACCATGCAGCCACTCCTTGCTACACTAACTCCAGAAAGGCTGCGTAGCATAAACATGTGTTATGCAAAGCATAAAATTATGCAAACAGAGGAGAAGACATGTTTCCTATGGGAATCAGCTTCCTGGAAGTCCCTAGCAAGAACCCTAACATGGCCATCTAAGCCAAAAGACGTATTTTCAGTCCCACGCTTACTTGGTTACAAGACTGGAATTGATGAGCTCATTTTTTGCTGTTTCTTTATGATTCTTGAAACAGTACAATTAACTATTCAAGGAAACATTTCTAATAGATCACTAAAAGCTTTAGCAAATAAGAGTAGAAGGAAAATAAAATTTTAGGAGAGGTAATAAATCAGATTCAGCATCAGGAATTGCTTGTGGAAAAACCAAACATTGTAGGTAGTAAAAGAACAAGAGTTTTAAGGTTTTCTAAAGAAAATGTTTAATCAGGATCTGTTAGGATAAATGCTCTGGATATTCCCACTGCAGTAAAGCTACTACAAAACCATTACCTAACACAGGTATTTATGATGAGGCAGAAAGAAGATAGGCAAACATAGGAGGTCAAAAAGTTTTGTATTATACTATGAGTTTTACGGACAGGCTAGTTCAAGCATCTTATCTAAGGAAAGATTGTAAATCTTTAGCTGACCTAGTTCAGAGGATTATTAACAACCCCTAATTAACTAACAATAAACTATGTAAACAGACCACAAGTTTTACAAGCCCCTGGCCCTCTACTTGCTAAATTGGCAAACAAGTCACTAGTTCTATGTTTGCTCTGCTTAAGCGGCTGTTAGGCCAAGATTTTTTGTAAACACTGCTTCTACCAGGTTATTCTTTCAGTTAAAATATAAACTTTGTAAATGTTCCGGGGGATATGTCAACTTTAAGGTGCATCTTTGTAAGATTACTATAAAAGTGTTGTCTTGACTTCAGTAAAGTGCAGAAGATCCAAACCAATACCACCTGGTGTGGGTCTGCCTGTCATTTTGCCTATCTGTGCCTTCCTGATATCTGAATTCTCTGATTTTCCCGCGGACGCGGGGCACCCGTAGGGGCCGGCCGAAGGGGCCGGTCTCCTGATGTGATCTGATAGACTAAGATCAGAAGGAAGGAGAAGAGGACCTCCCCTATCAGTGGACTTGGGGAGGGGCATGCGTGAAGAAGGGGGAGGGAGGGCGGGATCTGGAGCGAAGGAGGGAGAGGCTTATGGGGAGATACAAAGTGAATAAAGTATAGTTAATAAAATAAAATAAAATTTAAAAAAAAGGCAAAAAAAATTCTAATTTTGTCTAAATTTGTAGTCCATATAGGGACATACCTGATATGTCCCTTCTGTGGTGATTAACATATTGCTTTCTATTTAAAATTATGTTAATATAGCTTGTACTCTACTATTTTAATTAAATATTGTCCTCCAAACTTAAATCACTACAGAAGCTCAGAATATAATCACGCATAGAAGATGGTCTTACCAGCAAGTTAATAAGCAAGATGATATCAAACTGATTTAAATGTTCTTAAATAATTGTTCTCATTATTATCCAACAGAGTAATTATCAGAAGGAGAGACAGACAGAACTCCTAATATGCCCACTTAAGATGAGTGCAATAGTCATTCAGCTATCAAGAACCTCAGGGTTCCTTCGAGTTACCACAAGCTAAGAAGATGCAGGGAAATGTTCCTTCCCAGAGCCTTCATGTGTGTGACATTAGAACATCTTACTTTCAGATGTCTAGCTTCTCGAACTAAGAATTCATAATTGAAATTTTATTTATTTATGCACTTTACATCCTAATTGCAGCCCCCACCCCCACCCCAGACTTCTTTTCCCCACATTATCCCCTCTTCTTGTCCTATGAGAAGCGGGAAGTCCATCATGGTTCTCAAACCTCTCGGGCACATTAAGTTGCTTCAGAAATAGGTGTATCCTCTCCTTCGGAAGCCAGACAAGGCAGCCTGGTTGAAGAAGAAATCCAAAGGGAGGCATCAGAGACAGAGAAGAACCCCACTTCGGTTGTTGGAGGATCCACATGAAGACTAAGCAGCACATACGTTCACGGCGCCTAGGACTAGCACATGAATGCTCTTTGGATGGTGATTCAGTCTCTGTGAGCCCCATGGGCCCAGGCTAGTTGATTTTGTAGGCCATGCTGCAATCCACATACCCGAAGAAGCTAAGTTACAAGTAAGGCTTAAAGGAGGGTACCTGAATCTCACTCAGCAAATGAAATTAAAAAAATAAAAGGCCATAAGTCTTAGCGTCTGTTTTGATAGTCTGCAGGGCAGAGCCTTTAGTAGGTTTATCCTATGTTATATGTCTATATGAGTGCGTGTATACTGTATGTGTCTTTCTGCTTCTGGGACAGCTCACTCAGGATGATCTTTTCCAGCTCCCACCATTTATCTGCAAATTTCATGATTTCCTTTTTATTAGAAGTGGATGGAGGTAGGGAAGTAGGAAGAAAAGGGCATGGGAAGAGGACCAAGAATAGGGATTAGTTGGTGCAAGAACAGAAAGCATGGGGGACATCTCAGGGACTTCCCAGAGACCTGGGATAAAGGAGACCACAGGAAGTCTATGGGGGCGACCTAGCTGAGACTTCTAGCAGCAGGGGATATGGAGCCTGAAGTGGTCATCCCAGTTGCCAGGCAGGACTTCCAGTGGAGGGGTAAGAACATTAACCCACATGCAAAACCTTCTACCCAGAATTTGTCCTGTCTACAAGATCTGCAAGGATAAAGATGCTACAAAGTGCGAGGGAATGACAAACATAGACTTGCCCTACTTGAAACCTATCCCATCCCATGCGAGAGAACCAATCTCTGACACTACTAATGTTACTTTGGTATGCTTATAGATAGGAGCCTAGCACAACTCCTCTGAGAGGCTTCACCCAGCAAGCTGATGGAAACAGACGCAGAGACCCACAGCCAGACATCAGATAGAGCTCGGGAGACTGATGGAAGTATTGGGGGAATGACTGAGGAGCAGGAGAGGTAGAGAATTCATTTTTCCTGTTTTAAGCTACTAAAGGTGTACACATAATTACTGCAGCTTTGGGCATGCATAAACAATGCTTTACAGAGAATTCCTTCTAAGATGGTAATTGAGGAGAAATCAAGGTTTGAATAACTGAGACAGATAATGTTTCTAATACACTATGCAAAACTAATTCTGTGTATAACTGCTTATGTTATTACAAAATATTTTTTTCATGAAAGAAGATTCTCAAGATTTCCTAAATTCTATTTCCTCCACACTTAAAGGATTTGTTTGCCAACTACTACAACTCTAAAGTTTTTCTCATTGAGCTTTACAATAAAAAATGTAAGTGTCTTTTATCCCAAGAGAAAAATCTAAACAACAAAACAAAACAGCCCTTTGAGTTCTGGATGAAGTTTTTAATTATCCTATTTCTGCTTTGTTTTCCAGCAGACTTTTTGAATAGATAGCCCTAATACTAACCAATTTTAGTAATTCCATATTCCAGATAATCTAATTTATTTAGGTCCAGATGCTCTGTTATTTGTTTATGTTAATAAAACTTTTTCTTAGACTATGTTAAGAGTCTTGTCACCTTCTGCAGTGTCTCGCTCACACAGAAGTCAAAATAGGATCTGCTCTACATATTGTCTCACTTAATAATATCTGAATAATGAATAACGAAGAAACAAAACTACTAAAAAAACTTATGATCAATAATTGCAAGAAGAAAAATTAAGATATATTTTGCTAATAATTGTTTTAACCCTAGAGTGAAATAAAATAGCTTAATACTATAAAATAAGAGAAAATAGCAATAAACTCTAACCAGCTGACCAAGAATCGTTTTCTTAATGGAAATTGAACTGGAAACCTAGAGTATAAATATTGCTAAACTGACATAAGATATGAGGTTCAAATTAAAACAATTGAGATGCTGGGAAACAATGTGAGCTGTAAGTCTTCTTACCCAGAGAAAGTGGAGGATAGGTAATTACTGGCAAAAAGTATGTTCTCAATAAGCAGAGTTAAGTTATACACATACTTATTCTATGTGAATTCAATTGAACACCAGGCAAAAGCAAATAAATGAGCATGAGCAGATAACACATATCCCCTAGAAAGCACACCACCTCATCTCGTGTTGTGTGAAGGAACTAACTTCTTTTCTTACACTGAAGAAAAAAAACTGTCTTTTTTGGTTTATTGAGAGAAAATATGGCATATGTAAACTCATGTAGACGATCTATTATGAATAACAGAATATTTTAGCTTTTAATGCTTTTTATATGATTTTTCTCCAAGTGTAACTATTTCAGAGCTTCAACGCCTGTTCAAAAGGGAATTGCAACAAATGAACTGAGTGTATTTGACAGATAATATGCTAAATGATTTACAAGTCAAGTTCTAAGAGCATTCCCATATAAAAGATATAAAAGAAGGAATGATCATAATTTGAAACAAATGACAGGAACATAGAAAAATGTGAGAAGTGATATGTGATAAAATGATAGGAAAATGTAATAAGAAATAGCTCAATGTGGCAATAGCAGGAAATTATGGCAAAGTGAGAATGAGAGCAGACAGAAGCAAAATAGGAATTTGATTTGTAGGGAACCACTGACTATTGCTTAATCATCTCATACCAAAGAGCCAGAAGTACAGACAGGAAGAAACACTCGCTGTATGTTTAATTCTACAACTCCTCCCTCAGTATGCTGTGAGACACAATTTGAAAATCTAATGTTTATTTTTTACAAATTAACATTTGATTTCTTAACTAAATAACACAAATAATTATTTTATCTTTAAGCCTGCATTTATAAGACATAGTTCAACTGAAAACGTAGGTCATTTGATTTGTCCACTTTTTTTTCTTTTTTTCGCTTTTTCTTTCTTTCTTTATTTTTTTTTTAAAGGAGAAGGTATAGGGTTGGAGAATGTTCCTTATGAATGTGAATGTAAGTTAAGGAGTGTCCATGTGTTTGACTTTTTGCCAAGCATTTGCTCATGTTGCAAAATATAATTATGACATAATCTCTTATTTAAATAGTTGTAATCACTGTTTTAGAGATGAGAAGAGTAAAGCTGTGCTGCAATTGCTGTGTCCGACAACAACAATGAAATCAAGTTGTTCCGGTGAACTTGAACTCAGAAATCATGCTCTAAACTGGCACTCACACACGCAAAGTTTCTGAGCATGCTGTATAAGAAACATACTTTGGAAACATACATCTCTGCCATTCAGATCTCATTCTTGCTGACAGAATTTCCATTTATAAATAAACTATGAAACTTTCTCAAAGAGATGAAGGTGATTTAATTAGGACTAAAATGTTTAAATTTACATATAGTTTAGAATGAATATGGAACATTTATAAAACAAACTATATTTGGTATTAACAATACCAAAGTATAGTTTACTTTAGCCACTGATGACTCAAGATTTATTTTCCAAAAGTGAGTTCTAGAAATCACTCATGTTTATCTCCATATGGCACTATTTTTTAAGCCAAAATGATTAAATTCAACTTATATTAGTCTTCCAAAATAAAGACTACATTCATTAGGGATTTATTAAGTAATTACTATTTCAATCAACAATTTTTCTACACAAGCTCCTGTCAAATATTTCCGTGGTTACCAGCATGCATACATGTCAGAGAATAATCTGCTTAATTTTTCTCTTTCTTATTTTTTTGGCCACATGGTTTTCCCCAGTGAGAACAGAACACAGACAATTAATAGCTTTCAAAGGGACTCAGAGAGCCATGCCATTTTCTGTATAGTCATTCATAGGATTCTGTCAGCAGCCATGTAATTTTTTTTTCAGCTGAGATATATAATATTCTAGAAGGCAGAGGATGCTCTTGGGCAAAGAAGGCAATGCCCATGAAGTCCCCACCCCCATACAAGAGAATGATATTCTTTCTAAAAGGTCACTCTCCTCAATACCAAAAACTTAAACGTGTTTAAATCGATCGGTCGGTATGCTGGATTGAAGAAATACTTTACAAAGTACTGAAATTGACATCTTACTAATGCTAGCATCATAGTTCTATCACTATGATAAAATGAAAGGTTAAATACCTCCTGTCTGGCCATGTTCTCAGTTAAACTGAGGGTCTTAGACTAGATTTAGAGGAGGGAAAGGAGAATGTGTAAGTAGTATCTAGTTTTAAGAAATTGGACTGGCAACATCAGCTTATTTTATGTATCAGCAGCAGAAATATTAAGCTGTTATTCAGTGGTGTCTACAGATAAAATCCATGTCCTTCTGCTAGAGTACTGAGTCACCTAGACCCAGACATTCATGACAGTTATAACAAATCCTTTGCCATACACCACAATCCTGTCAATCTAAATCTTGGGAGTTTATGAACTTTCAGCTACTCTCCTACCTTTACTGCTCATTAAATTTCCCTAGCCTACCCATGTGTGAACAGAGCTTAATCTGGGCCAAATCCAGCCGGATCTCAGACCTAAAACCTTTGTAAGCCCTCTAGGTGACTTCTCAGACCCAAAATCAATCCGGAGGATGTTGATACAGAAAAGGACATACTATATTTTCAGTGCTAGTATAGAAAAGATTTTCAGATTAATGAGAGGATTTGAAATTTTCTTTGTTGCTGTTTTATAGTCATTGTTCTAGAAATTAGGTTTGTTAAACAAAAATACTTCTGCTCTGGAAATGTGGTAATACGTTATAAACCTGATATATGCTTTAGAAATAATTTTGTTACTGTTGCAATAGTTAAATATTAGAATTTATGTCTATATTGCATAGCAGATTTATAGTTCTCCTTGCTTCAGTAATTTCTCGTTTTATGTAATCCCAATGTCAAGGCACTTGCAAGGTTACTGGATGTTCTTACTTTTAAAATTTAAAAAACAATCCTGTTTTCATTTTTGTATTGTTGTTCACCTGTATACTTGACTGTTGATTCAGATTAAATAAAATGACCTCAATTTTATCACAAAGCTACCACCTAAACAATTACAGAGAAAAGCACTCTGCGCAGACAGTCTCATGAAAATTGTTCAAATACCATGCAATGAAAATCAAGCATGTCTAGAAATGCAAGAAGGTATGGTGACTCTTACTTACCAAACTCCTTGGGAACTGCTATAGAATAAACACAATTGTGTTCCACACTGTAATTTTTGGGGTAGTTTGGTGATAGCACAGTGCCTTCTGAGCCCGTTGAACGACTTCCACAGGGTGCTGTTGAACAAAAATGATATGTAATTTTTACAAAACATTCCAAAAATTTAAGATATTAATATCTTATCGATATACACAAAATTGGTCATTAAAATTTAAACTATAGAAATTATTTCCTTGGAGGTGGTCTAAGATGTCAGCGACCAGTGTCCAACGAATCTGAGGGGCACAGGATCTGGAACTCTGAATTTAGTGAGTGGAGAGGCAGCTGAAGTCAGAACATCCACATTGAGGCTTCCTGGGCAAGCGGGGACAACCAGTGAGCTGGGACTGTTTGGAACCAGATCAACTGTGGAAGTCTCCTGGGACTGAGAGTGATGAATATTCATCCTCCCTGCACTTCCCCTTCCCCCAAGCAAGGGTATCCCTGATGGCTGAGGCAACAGTGATTTCCCCAAGCAAGAACCTCCACTCAGTGGCTGAAATGGCACAGGCAATGCACTCTTAAATCGCAACAGCACTCCACACTTAAGCACCCTCTCCCTCAAGGCACACTGCCGTGGACATGCCGGTGCTTGCACATATGTGCCTGTGACCTTCCTCCCTTAGCCACAGCTGAAACACCAGCATCCACTCTCAAGCCAGTGGACCTATCTCAAGTTCCTGAAAAATATTCCAGAGAACAGAGACAGATAGACCCAATCTGAAGTACAGACTCCAAAAACAAGCAAGGAAGGTTACTGATAAGCAGATGGTTAGCGGTCTGCATAAGAACACATCCAACAAAAATTAGGACATCCTGGCTTCACCACCTACCCCAAAAATCAATGGATATGCTAATTCATAGGAAACTCGGGAAAATGATTTTAAAGCTATGCTCATCCAGTTGTTAGAGGCATGCAAAAAGGAAACAAAGAAAGCTCTCAAAGAAATACAAATACAGCCAAACAAATAGAGGTACATGTAGAGGCACAAGTAGAGACCCTCAAAATTCTACCAGAGAATGCCTTCAGGTTATAAACTACTTCAGCAAAGTGGCTGGATACAAGATTAACTAAAACAAAACAAAACAAAACAAAAAACAGTAGCCCTCCTGCATACAAAAGACAAAAGGGCTGAGAAAGAAATTAGGGAAACAACACCTTTAGAGCAACCACTAATAACATAAAGTACCTTGGTGTGACTCTAACCAAGCAGGTAAAAGTTTGAAGAAAACTTCAAGTTTCTGAAGAAAGAATTTGAAAAACTATCAGAAGATGGAAAGATCTCCCATGCTCATGGATCAGTAGGATTAACATAGTGAAAATGGCCATCCTGCCAAAAGCAATCTACAGATTCAATGCAATTGCAATGAATATACCAACAGAATTCTTTATAGACCTTGAAAGAACAATTTTCAATTTCATATAGAAAAACAAAAATGCAGAATTGCTAAAACAATTCTGTACAACAACAGATTGTCTGGAGGTATCTACATCCTTGATCTCAAGCTGTAATACAGAACAATAGTAATAAAAACTGCATGTACTGGCGTAGAAACAGAATAGAATGGTAGATCAATGGAATCAAATAGAAGACCCGGAAATAAATATACTCACTGAAAGTGTTAAAAGGGTGTTTCTTTTCAGAGAAAAAATATGGTTTGTGCGAAAACTTATTTTTCCTCTTCTATTGTCATTATTGAAACTTATCAGTTTGATTCTTTGGTATGGTTTTACTTATCTACTTATTTAAAAAAATTTTTTTTAAACAAATTGCTTGGAAGACAAGAATGTTCCAGGAAATGTGAACAGTTGTTATATAGCTCAAGAGATTTCAGAGGTGTACAGAAAAACTGAGAAGGAACCTTTTGTGTATGGGTCTTTTTGTGTGTTTTTAAGATTCTGGTTTTCTTTCACCAGTCCTAGGAATCTGAGTGAAACTAAATTGAAAGGAAACGAGCTAATTTGTTTAGAAGAGAATTTTAAGAGAGGAAAGTATTCAGACTGGTACTGTGTGGGCAGCTGTAAATATTAAAGAGATCTGCAGCCTGGGGCAACAGTAATGATGCTCAAAGAAGCTGTGTCAATGTCAGTGTAAGCGGCCAGGTTATATAACTCTAGCTTGCGTTATAGTTTGGTAGTGCTGTCCATGTGGTGTTAGACTTGCTGGCATAGTTTCAGAGAGCATGTGAAACCAGGCTCTCTGTGGCAGAATTGGATTCATGCAAGAAAGCCCACTAGGCTATACTGTGAAGGTGTAAGTGAAGCTAAAAGAGGATCACAAAATAATGGAGGTTCCAGGACCATGTCATGTTTGCAAGGGATGCCTAAGAAATGGAGTATAGTTAATATAAGTTAGAGACCATGTGTGTTATAGGAGCCAAGCTACAGGTGCGGGGTTACCTTTGCTTTACAGAAGCTTTTCAGTTTCATGAGGTCCCATTTATTGAGTGTTCATCTTAGAGCCTGTGCTGTTGGTGTTCTATTCAGGAAGTTGTCTCCTGTGCCAATGAGTTCAAGGCTCTTCCCCACTTTTTCTTCTAACAGGTTTAGTGTGTCTGGTTTTATGTTGAGGTCTTTGATCCACTTGGACTTCAGTTTTGTGCAGGGGCATGAATATGGATCTATTTGCATTTTTCTGCATGTGGACATCCAATCAGACCTGCATCATTTGTTGAATATGCTGTCTTTTTTTTTTTCATTGTATTGTTTTGGCTTCTGAGACTGATAGTACAACCATGGACCATGCATGGAGATAACCTAGAACCACTGCACAGATTTAGCCCATGGTAGCTCAGTCTCCAAGTGAGTTTCCTTGTGAAGGGAACAGGGGCTCTCTCTGACATGAACTCAGTGGCAAGCTCCTTGAGCATCTCCCTCTGAGGTGGGGGGAAAGCCTTCAAAGGTCACAGAGGAAGACACTGCATCTAGTCCTGATGAGACATGACAGGCAGATGAAAGGGGAGAAGGACCTCCTCTATCAGAGAATTGGGGGAGGGGCAGGGGAGGAGAGGAGGGAGGGAGGGAGGGTAGGATTGGTTGGGGACAAGGGAAGGGACTACAGCTCGGATACAAAGTAAATAAATTGTAATAAATAAAAAAGTATCCTAACAAAAAAGTGATGTTTTGGGATGTTTATTTTTCAAAGGGTAAATCTGTGATTGTTAGTCTCCACTGTCACCTTAATCATAATTAGACTGTTGAAGTGGAAAGACACACTGTAAGTGGCACCATCCCCTGTGCTTGGATCCTGGACTACAGGAAAAAGAGAAACTGAGTTGGGCAAACATATTCATCTAGCCTGGCTTCCTGACTGAGCAATGTGACCTGTTGTCTTGATCTTCTGCTATTTGCTACTAATGTGCAATGAGCTACTCAAAAACCTCTTTCTTCAAACTTTGGGCAGAGTGCAGGGAATCATATGAAAGAAGAGAGTTAGTAAGACCTGGAGAGAACAGGAGCTCTACAGGGACCAAATATATCTGGGCACAGGGGCTTGTCTGATACTGATTCTCCAACCAAGGACCATACATGGATATAACCTAGAACCCTGTTTGGATGTAGCCCGTGGCAGCTCAGTCTCCAAGTGGGTACCCTAGTAAGGGGAACAGGGACTGTCTCTGGTATGAACTCTGTGGATCTTTGACCTCCCCACCCCCCGTGGGAGGAACAGCCTAGCTAGTCCACAGAGGAGGACATTGCAGCCAGTCCTGTTGAGACCTGATAAGCTAGGGTCAGATGGAAGGGGAAGAGAACCTCCCCTATCAGTGGACTTGGGGAGGGGCAGGGAGGAGATGAGGGAGGATGAGATTGGGAAGGAATGAGGAAGGGGGCTACAGCTTGGATACAAAGTAAATAAACTGTAATTAATATAAAAATATAAATAAAAATATTAAAGAAAAAACTCTCTGAACTTGCTTTTGTCATGGTATTTTATCACAGCAATACAAACAGTAAATAAGTACTAGGTTTAGGTTTACATTTGGAATCTATTAAATAATACTTGTTTTGTTTTATAAAAAGTACATCTAGGCATCTCAAGTACTGTGACAGTTTGAAAAGTCTAAGCTTCTGATGAATTTCTAGTAAAACTTAAAAAAAAAATCAAGTAATATTTTTAAAGCAAGCCACAATTTTGTATTGACCAAGGCTGTGACTGATTATTTCATGTTTTTTAATTAAATAAAAATGCATTAAATAGTTGGAATTAAAATAATGAATTCAGAACTTTCAAGAAACAATAAGTTGATAGAATGATAGCAACCGAAAGATTCATGTTCTGGTTATCTATTATCTTTTGAAATGAGAGTAGTTAGATATATTCTTATTTCAGTGATTATATAACCTTATTTAACTGCTAACGCTATGGTGAGAGATTGTTCCACAAAAGAACAGTGTGCTGTACATTTACTTTCTTTCTGATTTTAAGGTTTTCTAACCTTAGAACAATACTTTGAATATACATGGTAGGAATCTTTACTTGTATATTTGGGTAGAATAAATGGAAATTATGTCGTTTAATTCAGGTTTATCTCTGTGAATAAGTTGCGAGAAAACATGTGGAATTCCACATTTTCTTTTCCTATCACCTTTGGTTTGTTTCCTGTGTTGCATTTTGAATAATGCAAATTAAGGACTTTGGCTGAAAATTTTATTTATAAACATGAGGATTTCTGCATGGATATATAAAGATGAATGTTTACTTGATGCCCTATGTTTGCTAATTACTATTCTATGAACTGGCAGTTCTCAACCTGTAGGTCTGCAACTCCTTTGAGACTCAAAAACCCTTTCATAAGGGTCGCCTAAGACCATTGGAAAATACATGTATTTACATTATGATCCATGACAGTTACAAAGTTACAGTTTATGAAGTAGCAATGAAAATAATTTTAATGAAGAACTTCTTTACAGGGTCACAGCATTAGGAAGGTTGAGAACCACTGCTGGTTACATTCCTGGTAACCTTAGTTCTTTGTTTCTTTTAGTCAAAATGACAAAAATCATAGCCAATGAAGCCCAAGATTATGCTCCTTGAGAATAATTGAGAAGTATGGGATTATACAAAATAGGAGCAGTGCTAACAGAGTGAGACCTGGTGTGATAGATCTGTTTAATGCAATAAAAACAGACTACACCGAATCTTCTAAGATCTGTCCTCTAATACTAGCATCTCTACATGTTCTTTCTCCCCATTGAAAATTTCAATTTCATCACAGTTGTGAAGTTGGAGAAAGTGCAGCTTTAGACTTCCTTCATCTTAATAATTAGAGGATAAAAAGTTATATGAAGAACTTTTCTTCCTTTCTTCCAACTGGCATTTTTTGGAAGAGACCTTTCCCACAAGACTTCAAACAGGAGGACCTACATGCCCATCATTTCAAATTATTATAAAATTATATTTTGATGGTATATATTAGGCCCATTGTGTCAACTAAACAGGACTCACATGTTCTCACAGAGACTAAAGGGCAAGCGCTGGGCCTGGATGGAACTGCATCAAGCTGTTTGCTCATATGCAATGGCTGTTAACTAGGTCTTCTTGTGAGACCCCTAGGAGTGGGAGCAGGCATGTCTTTGTCACTTTTGTCTGCTCTTGGGACTCCTATTTCTTCTAATTGATTACCTGGTCAAGCCTCAATGTGAGTGCCTTTGCTTTGTCTTATTATATATTTTTGTGGTGTTTGGCTGTTTTCTCATGGAGAGTAGCTCTTTTCTGAAGAGGATAGGAAGGGGGAGTGGATATGGAGAAGAGGGGAGGTTTGGGGCAGCTGGGAGGAGTAGAAGAAGAGAAAACTATGGTTGGGGTGTATGGTAAGCATCAGAACCTATATTTTGATAAAAAGTTACAATTTTCTGATTAAATGCAGTAATGAAAAAAGAAATAAAATGTATTGTTTATGTTTCTTACATAATATTATGGTTTAAGAAATTCTATGAATGTATTAAAAACTATCTGATGATAGAAAACTATTTTTTGAGTTATATCTTATATTTAGGTCCAGAATTCTTTAGAACACACTTAGCAAAATAAAACACTGATGTTGCTGAAATGTGCCATCCTGGCAATTATCCTAATGTTTACATGGCTGATTATAATTAATTATATTACATTGCAGCATTGGAATATTACATTTTGTGTGTACATACAGAGCTCAATTATTTTAGACACTTAAGATGTGAACATTCTCTTTCTAAAACAGGCTGTTAATCTTATTCCCTCTTCCTGACTCAAGGTCAAATAAAACAATGATTTGCTGTTTATACACCAGGGTAGTTTATCAGCTTCTCTCTATCTGTTCTGCTTTATCTGTTACAATTCAGACTCTCAA
The DNA here is from genome assembly GCF_907164565.1 of Psammomys obesus. Taxonomy (NCBI): domain Eukaryota; kingdom Metazoa; phylum Chordata; class Mammalia; order Rodentia; family Muridae; genus Psammomys; species Psammomys obesus. The sequence continues at coordinate 29,200,609 of NW_026596079.1, read as the reverse complement.
CAATTTCCACATGGCTATTCCAGTCACAGGTGCTCTTATACCTGCTATTGATTTTTCTAACATGCAAGTCTTATCATGGTTCACCTTTTTTAAAGAACATTATAATGTAAAAAAAAATCTCTATAAATTCCTGTTAGATAATTAAGTAATCTGTAATTAGCAATGCCAGACTGCTGTACAATGATATCTAAAGCATACAACACAATTCTCTTTAGTAGAAATTATGCTAGAAAACTCACCTAAACCCAAATAGATCCTTCCTCTACTAATGAACCATATGTAACATTGTTTTCTTTCTCTAATTCAGACTCCGTTTTTGCTATATATTTGGATACTGGGACTCACTTCTGCTTTATACCTAGGTTAATGCTAAATGGAAGATAAGTGTCTTTAAACATTTGAGTATAACCAATGGTGTAATATTTAAATGAGGGCTGCACCGATACTGCATTTCACAGCGGGAACAGCAAATCCATGCCAACTGGAAGTAAGTAATCCACACTAATACTGTATCTACATGGGACAACCTACATTCAGTGTGTAAAGTCACAATGCACACCGATTAAATTCTCTTTTTAAAATTAATGTTTTGATTTTCACACCATGTATTCTAATCATGCTTTTTCCCTCTTTAGCTATTCTCAGATACTCCCCCCCCCACTTATCTAACTCCATGCTATTTCCCTTTCTCTTTTAAAAAAAATTAAGTATCTATTCCCAGTTTTCTGAGGAACAGTTTTATTGATTTTCAAAGTGACTGTACAAGTTTGCACCAGCAATAGGGGAATGTTCCCTTGCTCCATGTCCTTGCCAGCATGTATCGCCATTGAGCTTCTGATATTAGCCATTGTGACAGGTGTAAGATAGACTCTTTTTTTTAATTTTAATTTTTTTTAATTTAATTTTTTTATTATTATTAGTTACATTTTATTAACTCTGTATCCCAGCTGTATCTGCTCCCTCCCAAACCCTCCCTCTCTCATCTCCTCCCTGCCCCTTTCCAAGTCCACTGATAGGGGAGGACCTCCTCCCCTGTCATCTGACCCTGTTTTATCAAGTATCTTCAGGACTGGCTACAAAGTCCTTCTCTGTGGCCTAGCAGGACTGCTCCTCCCTTGGGGGGTGGGGAGGTCAAAGAGCCTGCCATGTGTTCCTGTCAGAAATAGTCCCTGTTCCCCTTACTATGGGAAACCAGTTGGTTACTGAGCTACCACAGGCTTCATCCGAGCAGAGGTCCTAGGTTATATCCATACATGGTCCTTGGTTGAGTGTCAGTCTCAGAAAAGAGACCTGTGCCCAGATATATTTGGTCCTTGTGGAGCTCCTGCCCTCTCCACGTTATACAAACTCCCCCTTCTTTCATATGATTCCCTGCACTCTGCCGAAGGTTTGGGTACGAGTCTTAGTATCTGCTTTGATACACTGCTAAATAGAGTCTTTCAGAGGCCCTCTGTGGTAGGCTCCTGTCCTGTTACTTGTTTTCTCCTATGTCCGATGCACCTCCCATTTGTCTTTCTAAGTGAGGATTGATCATCTTACCCTGGGTAAGACAGACTCTTAAAGTCAATTTGATTTTCATTTTCCTGGTGGCTAAGGATCTTGAACATGTCTCTAAGTATTTTCCAGCCATTTGCGATTCTTCTTTTGAAAATTCTCATTCTTCTCTATTAATAGATGCTGCATTTATAGTACCTAGAAACTGGAAACATGTTCGATATCCCTCAACCAAAGCACGAATAAAAAATGTGGTATATTTACACAAGGAGTTTTACTCAGCTATTAAACAATATGATATCATGAAATTTAGACTTAAATGGATAGACCTAGGAAAAAAAATCAACCTGAATGAGGTAAGCCAGAACCAGAAAAACTAACATGCTATTTTCTCACTATAAGTGGATATTATGGGGTACATAGTTAAACAGAGAATTCTCTATAGAGGAATATAGAATGGCAGAGAAATACTTAAAGAAATGCTCAACATCCTTAGTTATCAGGAAAATGTGAATCAAATCTACCCTGAGATTTCACCTTATACCCATCAGAATGGCTAAGATAAAAAACTCAAGTGATAATACATGCTGGAGAGGATGTGGAGAAAGGAGAACCCTCCTCCATTGTTGGTGGGAATGTAAACTTGTACAAATACTTTGGTAATCAATCGGGTGCTTTCTCAGAAAATTAGGAATAATGCTTCCTCAAGATCGAGCTATTCTACTCTTAGGCATATATTCAAAATATGCTCAAGTACACAACAAGGACATTTGCTCAACCATGTTCATAGCAGCTTTATTTGCAATAGCCAGAAGCTGGAAACAACCCAGATGTCCCTCAACTGAGAAATAGATACAGAAATTGTGGTACATTTACACAAGAAAATATTACTCAGCAATTAACAAGGAAATCATGAAATTTGCAGGCAAATGGTGGGATCTAGAAAAGATCATCCTCAGGGAAGTATCCTAGAAGCAGAAAGACACACACGATATATACTCACTTATAAGTGGATATTAGACATATATTATAGGGTAAACATACTAAAATCTGTTCACCTAAATAAGCTAAGCAAGAAGGAGGACCCAGGGTAAGATGATCAATCCTCACTCAGAAAGGCAAACGGCACTGACATTTGAAGAGGGAGGAAACAGGAAGCAAGACAGGAGCCTACCACAGAGGGTCTCTGAAAGACTCTACCCAGCAGTGTATCAAAGCAGATGCTGAGGCTCATAACCAAACATTGGGCAGAGTGCAGGGAATCTTATGAAAGGAGGGGGAAATAGAAAGACCTGGAGGGAACAGGAGCTACTCAAGAAGATCAATAGAACCAAAAAATCTAGACTGATACTCCAACCACACATGGAGATAACCTAGAACCCCTGCACAGGTGTAGCCCATGGCAGCTCAGTCTCCAAGTGGGTGCCCTAGTAAAGGAAAAAGGGACTGTCTCTAACATGAACTCAGTGGCTGGCTCTTAGTTTGCCTCCCCTTGAAGGGGAAGCGACCTTACCTGGCCACAGAGGAAGATAATTCAGCCAGTCCTGATGAGACCTGATAGCCTAGAGTCAGAGGGAATGGGAGGAGGACCTCCCCTGTGAGTGGACTTGGAGAGGAGCATGGGAGGAGATGAGAGAGGGAGTGTTGGGTTGGGAGAGAATGAAGGAGGGGGCTACAGCTGGGATATAAAGTGAATAAACTGTAATTAATATAAAAGAGACAAAAAAAAACATAGAAATTAAATACACACATATGATCTATCTCAGCTCTCAGTGTTGTCACATGCCGTAGTTCATAATCCTGATTTTTTCTAACCAACAGTGGAAAATTCAGACAATTTTTATTCAATAAACAAATGAATTAGCCAATTGCCACCTTGGTCAGGCTGACTTTATTAGGTTTTTGTGATGTTTCAGTAAGGTAAACTGTTATACTATTTGAACCTAAAAATAAAATGCTTCCCACTTTCAAAAAAAAAATAATTGCTAGAGTAATGGTGAGTGGCCAGCCTGCCACTGCCTGGATAGCCAAGAACCAGATGCTGGATAACCTTGAGACCTAGGAAAAAACTAAACATGACAGACAAAACAAGACAAAACAAAAAAGTCAATGAAATAATGATATTCTTCGATACTCATAAACTGGAGCCTAACATAATTGTCATCAGAGAGTGCTCATCCAGCAAATGTTGGGAGCAGATACAAAGACCCACAGCCAAACATTAAGTGGAGCTCAGAAGCCCAGATGAAGAGGGAGAGGAATGACTGTAGGAGCCAGAGGGGTTGAGGACATCAGAACAGAGCCCACAGAATCAACTAAGCAGACTCCCCGGGGCTCCCAGAGACTGAAGCAGCAACCAGGGAGCATGTATGGGTCTGAGCTAGGTCTTCAGCATATTTGTTATGGTTGTGTAGCTTGGTGTTATTTTGGGAATGGGGGTTGCCTCTGATTTTTTTGTCGGCTTTTGGGATTCTTTTCCTCCTACTGGGTCGCCAAGCTTAGCCTTGATGAGGGTATGTACCAAGTCTTATTGTAACTTCTTATGCCCTGTGTGACTGATAATCCTGGGAGGACTGTTCTTTTCTGAAGGGAAATGTAGAAGGAGTGGGTCCTGGGGGGAGGGAAGAGGGACAAGAGTAACTGGGGGGAGTGGAGGGAGTAGAAACTGAGGTAATATGTAAAAGAAGAATAAGCAAATAATTCTGTTTTGTTTGTTTTTTGTTTTTTAAATTTATTATTATTATTATTATTTATTACAATTTATTCACTTTATATTCCAGCTGTAGTTGCACCTGTTTTACCCACTGTCTCTATACTTCCTGTATTCCCCCTCCCTAATTCATGAATACAGGTAGGTCCTCCTCCCCTTCTATCTGACCTTAGCCTATCAGGTCTCATCAGGGCTGCATCATTTTCCTCTGTGGCCTGGCAAGGCTGCACCCCCCAAGGAGAGGTGATCAAAGAGCTAGCCACTGAGTTCATGTCAGAGACAGCCCCTGATCCTCTTATGAGGGCACCCACTTGGAAACTGAGCTGCCTATGGGCTTCCTCTGAACAGGGGTTCTAGGTCCTCTCCATGCATGGTCCTTGTTTGGAGTATTAGTCTCTGCAGACAACCCTGGACCCAGGGTTTTTGTTTTTTTTTTTTTTGGCTCTGTTGGTCTCCTTGTGGAGCTCCTGAGTCCTCCAGGTCTTCCTTTCTCTCCCTTCTTTCTTAAGATTCCCTGCACTCTGCCCAAAGTTTGGCTATGAGTCTAAGCATCTCCTTCGATACCCTGGTGGGTAGTCTTTCAAAGGTCACCTGAAGAAAGTTTCTAACATGTTCCTTCTCTTCTACTTACAATGTCTATCCTGTTTGCCCTTCTGCGTGAGCTTTTGGCTTCTTCTCTAGGATCCTCCTGTTGTTTAGCTTCTTTAGGACTATAATTTTAGTATGCTTATCATATGTCTAATATCTACTTATAAGTGACTATATACCATGTGTATCTTTCTTCTTCTGGGTCACCTCATTCAGGATGATCTTCTCTAGTTCTGTTCATTTCCATGCAAATTTCATGATTTCCTTGTTTTTAATTGCTGAGTAGTATTCCATTGTGTAAATGAACCACAATTTCTGTATCCACTCTTCAGTTGAGGGACACTGAACATCTGACAGAAGGCTAATAGCCAGAATATATAAAGAACTCAAGAAGTTCAACACCAACACACCAAGTAATCCAATTAAAAAATGGGCTACAGAGCTAAACAAAGAATTCTCAACAGAGAAATATAGAGTGGCAGAGAAACATTTAAATGCTCAATGTCCTTAGTCATCAGGGAAATGCATGTCAAAACAACCCTGAGATTCTACCTCACATCCATCAGAATAGCTAAGTTCAAAAACTGAAGGAATGACACATGCTGGAGAGGATGTGGAGAAAGGGGAACCCTCCTCTATTGCTGGTGGGAAAGTAACCTTGTATAACCACTTTGGAAATCAATCTGGTGCTGTCTCAGAAAATTAGGAATACTGCTACCTCAAGATCCAGCTAAACCACTCCTAGGCATATATCCAAAGGATTCTCAACCATACAACAAGGACATTTGCTCAAGTATGTTCATAGCAGCTTTAATCGTAATAGCCAGAATCTGGAAGCTATAATTTTAAAAAAAGGGAAGAAAAGTCTCAAGCATAAACAAACACAAAAAACAAACCAAACTACAATAACAACAATCCCAGGAAACACTCTCTCTCTCTCTCTCTCTCTCTCTCTCTCTCTCTCTCTCTCTCTCTCACACACACACACACACACACACACACACAAACACACACACATACAAACACACAAACACAAGAAGTTGCACACATGGACACAAACCACAAAATCAGAAACCAAATACCGTATGTAAAATGGACTTAAGACCAAATTTTCATGCACCTATGATTACTTTATTAATGAATTACTTATGCAATGGTAAAGATAGCAAAGAAAAGAGGAACCACGTTTTGTAGATTTTTTTTTTCAATGAAAGAGGCTTTTTGCTTTTGATTTGAGCCAGGACACATGTGTGTGATAGAAAAGAAGAGTAAACGTCACTTCGCTGCAAAGTGAAAATAGAACAGCAAACATTTATGTGGACAGATACTTCTGGAGTGTTCAGGTATCCTAGAGATTTCATAATACATGGTACATAGCCTCAAGCTACTTGAAATTTCCTATCTCTCTCTTTACCTTTGTAATGTATAATTTATTATCAAATACACTGTATAATGAAAATTATGATATATAAATTATTCTCAGAAACCAAGGTAGGTACTTTGAAAAGCAACAACTTCTTACAGGTCACAGAAGAGCAATGCACTATATTAAATCAATAATTTACTAGCTGCGACCTGTGATCCCTCAGTTTGAAAGAATTGCTGTACCTTACAAAACTGCTGCTCCACTTCTCATAAATTACTTATGCCCTGATATAGCCTGATTGAATGTCACAAGGCATAAATTCTCTTATGGAACACATTTGAAAGATCCCTGTGGAGCATTGTTTTAAGACCTAAAACCTTTCCAGACCCTTAAACTCTCTGCTGTGAATTTTAACACAGACAGCTATTATTTCTACTATTGACCTTAAAATTAAAGTTGATGTTTTCCTTTCTCATGTTTGTTCAAAATCTTGATCTTTGTGAAAATATCCAAATATCCTGCTATCACTTTCATGTTTCTGTTCATGTTTCCTCTATAAACCTAAGTATTTCATTTTGCTTGCTTTCCTCAGAGAAAAAGACTCCAATGGTGATTTTTTTTTCTCTTTGAATTCATAATGCTGATAAATACTCCTTTGAATTATAATTAAACTTAATTTCATTTAACTTTTATGGGCTGATACATTTTGGTATATTCTGGTGTATTTACTAGTAAAACAGTAAAATAATATGGCCATGAGTTTTTCTTTGTTTTGTTTACTTCAGAAAATAAGCTAAAATTGTTCTCCCTATAATAATTTTGTTTTATAAGTTCATATTATTTCAAAGCTATTTTCAAATATTGATTTTACTTTTGCTTATGACTATGTGTTGGGGTGAGGAAAGGCCTGTGTTTGAAGCAGGTGCCTACAGAGTCCAGAAGACAGCGATTCCATGGCACTGAAGTTAGAAAAGGTTATGAGCCACCCAGTATGTGCTCCAGAAACCAAACACAGGTTGTCTGCAAGTAAAGCAGGAAATATTAACTACTGAGTCGTCACTCACTCCATCATATTACTGTTAATAGTGTGTTTTTTTTTTTTTTTTTTTTTTTTACAAAATGGCAATAACTAGCCATGTAAGCCACTTTAATGACTTATTATGTAAACTCAATTGTGTATAAACTCCATCCTGTCACCTCACTGATGGTTTGGACTCATTCATTTGATATTGTTCACAAGGAAGATATTGCCTTTACCTAACACTGCACTGATAAGAGTATTGATCTGCCTCTGGTCAGTTTATACTTCCAGAGAAAGAGGTACTCAATAACAGGTGCTAAGAGTTAGCTGTCATCCTTGGATAGATCATTTCTTCTGACATGGAAATTTATTAGCAGTCCTGGGGATACATATGCTTATTTGAATGGAATATCACTGATTTGGACTCCCCATTTTAGACATTGAGACATGATACACATGCCATAAAAGACAATTCCTTACAGTAGAAAGTGGAGTGAGTTTTGCCTGGTCACCAACATGACTATCTAGTTCCTGGACATTCTCCTCACCTCTATGAGAATCTCAGCACTCAAAAGTAGCAACCTTCCATTCCTGCAATCGCACCTCTGTGACAGGCATAAAGCTGTGATCTTGTGATAAAGCATACACGACAATGACAACCATTTAAGTTGACTGCTAATGAATTATTGATGCTTTGTGAAGCTAAAATCCTTCATGTGGTTTAGTTGGAATTGAGTTTTCAGAGACATTTTAAGTGATGCTAATCTGCTACTTTAAAAAAGATATTTTAAGTACAAATACGTTAGTTTAAAATGATTTTTAGAGAAAACTTCTTAGTAACATTTGCTACTAAGGTTTATACTCAGTGTTGCTCTCACCGGAAGACTGTCTTGATTTCTAAGTTTTATAAAGTCCCTATTGTTGTATGGCTTTCCATTAGGTAATTTCAGGAGAAAGATTGCCATCTGTAATAATATCTGTCATTATTTTTGTGGCTTATTAATATGCATATCTATTTCTAGATTGTTAGAGTATTAAGTCAACATTTCTGTGCTTCTGATATTATTTGTACCTGTATAGTCAAGTACAGTGCCTTGATACACAGTGAACTTGTGTTAAATATGTCATGTTAAGAAAACTGATAAAACATACCTTATTAATATTTTTCTATTGACTAAATATATGGAGTTTAAAACTTATAAAACTTAAATACCCTTTATGGTAAAATAGCAGGATTTAATGAGACAGAAAACAATCAGTCTCATCACTTTTGAAGTACAAAATTATTTAGCTTAAAGGATATGCTTCACTTTTTACCAAGCATACTTGGCAGAGAAAGAAATATGAACTGAAATGGCGTCAGGTGTGTTTGATCAGAACCAAATATGGTAGAATGGCCTCAATCTATTTTGCACTTTTCTGGAAGATATAATGAGCTTTCCTTGGGCTGTAAGAGCAATTAAACCTCAACATTTCCAAGTAGTTACAAAGCATAGATGAGAATATAGGGAGAACTGTTTTATTCCTCTCTTGAGATTGAAGCGGTCTGGGTGCTAAACTCTAGAGCTCACTGCTGCACTCAGGGAGGAGCTGACAGCTTTAATGTTTGTTGGTGGTTCTCAAGAACAAAAACTATGGTATTGTTTCCCAAAGAAAGCAGAATCATTTCATTCAGTCAGTTCCTTTTCAAGGTACTGATCTCTGGCTGGTCGTTGAAGGTCATGTGGATGAAGATATCTTTTTCATTCTAGTCAGTTAGAAGTCCAGAGGAGATACAAGAAGAAATATTGCTAGACAAAACAGGAAAGATCTGGTCATCAAACTCATGTCCATATTAGACAACTGATCTTTCCTTTGTTACATAAACTCAATAGAAAAATGTAGTCTACATGTTTTCTATATCCTAACAAAATTATTCTCTATCTGAACTTTAGCATTCAATATAGAAAACAAAGTATGGTGATATAAGCTACTGTAACTTACTTTGTCACCAACAGAAATTACAGATATTATTATTTTTATTACAATAATGGCAGGTATCTCAAAATATTGTTTGTGTTCATCAATACTGCAAACTACAGTGGCTATTAGACCTACTGCATTAAGTCATGATGAAAAGTGTAGATCAGAAACAGATACATAACATTTTCCCCTCAAAATATTTATGTTTATAATCACAGACTTGTGCTGCTATCATGTTTCTTCAGAGAAGCTTCTAATTGCAGAAGGTTAATGCATACACATAACTCTGAAGATGCAAGAATCAGTGACTGCTAGAGCACAGTCATTGCTAGAAAACCTGTATCATACCCTTGACTTGAAGGCTCAGAGAACATGGTGAAAGAGGATTCAGAAAGTGTAAGACTAGAAAATGAGGAGGGGCATATGACGGTCTGCCCGATGGACATGAAATCAGTGTTACACACATAAATTCACAGCATCTATTATTCCTGCAGGTGATAAAGCCATTCATAAATGTTGTCATGAATGGGATAGGTGCTACAGCCTTACTGTGAAGTTAATAAGTGATGATGGGATGGCTATGGATGGAGGACAAGTCACTTTTCTTTTATGGCAGGGAATGAATAGGTTTCCCACGGCACAATGGATGCCTTTCATAAACATACACATGCCGGCTGCTTTAAGTGGATTTAGTGGGTTATAAAAAGATGCATAGTTGGGAAGGTGTTGGGTGATAAGTTAAGGTGTTGGGAAGCTTGGAGAGAGGGAGTGGGAGATGGGGATTAATAAGAAACAATGTAACATGTAAAAGAATTTTAAAAATAAAGAAATTAAACTGGTAAAATGAAAAAGGAGCACATGAAAGCTGTTTTCACATATGTCTGTTTGTTGTGTGTATGTGCACGTGCACTGTCACGTGTTTGTTGGGGCTTGTGTGGTCACTAATGCATGTGTATGCATGTCCATGTGGCAGCCAAGGATTGATGTCAAGGGTCACGCTGACCACACATCACTGTAGTTGAACTCAGAGCTCACCAGTGGTCTAGTCTCTAGAGCCAGCTCACCCTGGAGTAGTTCTAACCCCCGAGCATGGGGTCACAGGAAGGCTCCTACAGTTGCCTAATATTTATGTAGCTTTTGAGGATGCAAACACTCACACTTAACAATCACTACTATCTCACTAACCCAACATCACATTAATTATTAATAATATGTTACTAATAACACATTAATTATTGTATCTGTATATTTGATACCTATATTGAATTATAATTTTAGTTTCTACTTAGTGCTAAAATGGTGCTTCAAGAGGGTATTCAGGTTTTGTCATTGTACACCAAGTTTATAAATCTTTAAGTTATAAGATTCTTTACCAACTTTCTTTCTATTAGTCTTAATCTACTCTTACCTCAAAGGATTTTTTTTTCTGTAAGTATTTCTTAGCCCTATGAAGATCAAGAATATTTTAGCTGCATCTGAGACTTCCTTCTTTTTCTGTTTTATGACATGACAGATCAGTTTTTTGATCATAAAGGTCCCCAAACTGGTTTGGAGCTGGGGATACATATCCTGTATTTGAATTGGCCTAAGGCTCTTTTGAATACCCTGTGGACCAACATTTACATTTACCAACATTAACATTTCTGACAGTTAAGTCTAATTCATTGAATTGTGTATTGCGTTTGGGAATAGAGTCTCAGTTGCATGTACAGCTCAGTTTTATCTTTTCATAAGCATAAATCTCCCTTGGGAATGTTGGAGAAAATGGCATGCTCACTGAAGTAAAAAAAAAAAAAATAACATAGTAAAATTTTCTTTATTTAACACAAGGAAGGGAAGCATTCACTTATTCTTCAAGGTAATAATATTTCTTCCCTGGAAAGTATTGTTTTCCAGTATAAGGTGATTCAGTCCCCTGACCACTAGAATTCTGACACAGGATTTCATATGGGTAACATGAAACAAAAACATCAATATAACAAAATACCTATCACATTTTGTTTATTTTTATGTGTGTACATATGTGCCATACATACATGCATGTAGGGATCAGAGGAAAACTTAGAGGAATCATTTCTTTCCATCTGCCTTATGCATGCTTGCCTAGTCTAACACACTGTCATTTAAAACTTTGACATAACAAAGGAGTACTCCTAAATGGTTTCTGAGCATCATCAACTGTATCTGCCTTTCATCAGCTACACATAGTAATTTTGTCCACAGATAGAAGACACTGATTATGCAATAATAAATGCAACACATTTTGCGCTGTGAAATGACAGCTCTAGGAAAAAAAACCAAAGTATATTTTGTTTTCATATTATAGGTAAAAAACTATTACTTAAAAGGAAAGAAGAAAAGCTGATGTTATCGAGGACCTGTCATTTTCTAGGCACTCACAAATACATTAACTGTACAGTCAGCCTCAAGCTCTGCAGTCTAGACATCGATGTTGTAAGTAAATTCCTGCTGCTGTGGAGTCACACTATGTAGAATACCCTATGTGCAGAGCAATTTGCCTGATAGTCAATGCTTCTTCATTTCTGTGCAGTTAGGCACAATTGTTTTGTGACCAGTGAGTTTGGGCCCACATTTAACCACATCTCTCCAAGGATACTAGCATGTCCTTTTTATTTTTATTATGTTCACATTTCGCCATCTCTCAAATGTCATATAATTTGTCTTTCAATGAGACTTCAAAAATACCTTTTAATATATCGCTGCTTTGTATTCATCAATTTTTGTCCTGATAGCTAAAAATATAAATGTAAAGTATAGCAGTAACATAAGATGCCATGGAGACATTCAAATAGTGTTATCAATATGACAAAAGATATAAATATGTTTGTCCTATATTATATGGTTAATATCCACAATGCTCCACAAGGAGAGCAATAGAGCCAAAAACTCTGAGCCCGGGGGGTGGGGCCTGCAGAGACTGATGAATCAACCAAGAACCATGCATGGAGAGGCCTAGACACCCTGCTCAGACATAGCCCATGGACAGCACAGTCTCTATGTGGGTTCCTTAGTAAGGGGAGCAGGAACAGTCACTGGCATGAACTTGGTTGCCTACTCTTGATCACCAACACCTGGCAAGGTGGCTTTATCAAACCAGAGAGAAAAAGATCCAGAGGGTCCTGATGAGACCTGATAGGCTAGGGTCAGATAGTAGGGGTGGAGGACCTCCCTATCAATAGAGTAGGGGAGGGATATGGGGTAGGTGAAGAAGGAATGAGGGTGGAACCAGGAAGAGATGAGTGAGGGGCTACAGCTGGGATAAAAAGTGGATAAATTATAATAAATAATGATAATAATAATAATACTGAAATTAGAAGTTAAAAAATAAAATGTTAATGAAAATCATATTGTTAAATAAGAAAAAAGATAAAAATATAGTCCAATCTTACTTCTACTGGTGTCATCTATATCCTGTTAACAATTCTTTCTACAAAACCTAAGAATTACTGAAAGCTATGTCATTATTGAATAAAAACATCTACAATGCAACATGGGTTACAGGTAATCTGCAGAAAACCATCCAAAGAGAATCTGTTTAAAATTTTTCATTATTGTTATTATTATTATTAACTAAAATTTATTCACTTTGTATCCTGGCTCTAGCCCCCTTCTCATCTCCTTCCAGTACCACCCTCCCTCCCTCTTCCCTTCTATGTTCCTTCCCTAGTCCACTGAAGGAGAAGTTCTCCTCCCTACTATCTGCTTTTGGCCTGAAGGGTCTCATCAGGACTATCTGGATCCTCTTTATCTGTGCCCAGTAAATCCAAGAATTTTACAAGAAGTAAAATAAAGGGAAATTGAACAGAATTAGTGCTAGGTACTTGTAATTCTAGTAATTGGGAAGTTGAAAAATTCAGGTTCACCTACTGCTATATAGCAATTTTTATACATTATAGAATATTTGGTACTTTTTTCAAAAGAAGAAATTATTAATAGTTAATAATAATGATAATAATTGTGTTAGTTAACAACTGGTTCATCTATTCACATGCTCCAATAGACAGACAACATGGTTTCCACATCACACTGAAGTTGGAAAGCTGTAATTGTGAAATGGACATCTTTAAAATTTTTTTAGTTTTCTTTTTTAAATAGTAGGGTAAGAAGTTTTTTGTTTTTTGTTTTTTTGTTTTTTTGTTTTTTTTTTTCTTTTTTTCAAATGCTTCCAAGATAAACAGTTAAACAGTGGGGTCAGGTGGCTAGCTATTGGGTGATTAATCTCAACATTGGTGTTACCACAAATCTGTGTACAGATTTATTAATCATTGTTGAATGAATGAGTACTTACATTATAATATAGGACTTATATCAGTAATAATAAAATATACTTAATAAAAATAATAGATTTTCAAAAGAATTGTTAAAGCTATGGCTATTAATGTATTTATTAAGGTCATTATTTTCTACTTAAAGTAGAAAATAATTTTTTTTCTAATAAATATTTGAGATATTTTCTAATTAATATTTTTTCAAATAAATATTTGAGATGAAATGTGAAAACACATTTTTGACATTTAGTTAGCAGTTTTGTATGAATTTGTCTCCACTTAACACTCATATATAGCCAGAAATAATTAGAAAACGTCTAATCTAAGGACCTATTCTTTTTTAAATTTATTTATTTTTTCCCTCAATACAGTTTATTCACTCTGTATCCCAGTTGTAGCTCCCCCATCCCCTTCCTACTCTACCTGTCCTCCTGCATTTTCTCCCATGTCCCTCCCCAAGTCCATTGATAGGGGAGGTCCTCCTCCCATTCCCTCTGACCCTAGCCGATCAGGTAAAGACCTGTTCTTGATATCAAATATCCCACTGTAAGATATTTTTTAAAATGTTACAATTTTAATGCGTTTTCTGGATTCCTGTCCTGAAGACACATGCTCAGGGCAAATGCTGAGAAGTAGGCCATCTACAATGGGATGAAGGCTTAGAGCTCTTCTCTCTTACCAGATTGGTGCTATTACCATGGGGGTGTATTTTTGTTTGGGGAGTAAGTTAATGAGAAAGGAAGTTTTGGAACCCTAGCTCCAACCCTCCTCCATTTCCACCTCCACATTTGTCTGTTTTTTTCTTGCAGGAAGGTAAATACTACTCTTCTTTCTCTCTGAACTTCACCAGTGGGACTGTCAGCAAGAATGTCTGGTCCATTTGTGGAGTCCATGACCTAACAATTTTCAAGCTCTAACATTGTATCAACAAAGTGTACATGATTTTCAATAAATTACTGAGTTTCAGATATTCTGTGTAGCAGAACAGCACATTGCTGCCTAGAAGCATAAAGCACCTTGGCTAGAGTCACATTGTTCACATTAGCAAACTTGGGGCAGCGAATATGGTTAACAAAGTAAAGAGGGAGGGAAGAGAAGGAAGATGAAGAATGTGGAAACTGAGCTAGAATAAGAGACAAATGTACACTGTGATTTCAGCATCACATTGCACTTGAGAAATGGTAGGGGAACGTAAAAAGAAAAAAGGAAAAAAGAAAAAAAAAAAAAACGACTTCCATATCCATAGACATACTTTATAAAATAAGCCATAGAGATAAATAATGGAAGTCAGAGTCTTCAGAGGGGCATCTAGCACTGTGCTATACACTTTTATTTATGACTAAAATACCTTGCTGGGTAACAGCTAATAGTAACTTGTGCTCTATATCTTTATGTCAACTTGACATAGGCAAAATTATCTGATGAGGAAACCTCAATCAAGAAAATGCCTTCATATGATTGGGCTGTATGCAAGGCTGTAGGTCGCTGTATTACTTAGTTATTGATGGGGAAGGGCCATCTCTGGGCTGGTGGTCCTGTGTTTTATAAGAAAGCAGGATAAGCAAGCCATAAAGAGTAAGCCAGTAAACAGTACCCCTCTATGGCCTCTGCATCAGCTTCTGCCTCTAGGTTCCTACCTTGCTTGAGTTCTGGTCTTAACATCCTTTGATGATGAACTGTCAAATGGAAGTGTAAGCTGAATAAACCATTCCCTTGGCTCCCATGCCACCCCACCCCTAAAATAAAAGAGGGAAAAAACAAGGAAGCCAGTGACAGAGTGTATTGTCTACCTCATATTCAGAGGTAGAGCAAATAAGAACCAGTGTATTTGGACAGATGTCATAGAGTTTTTACAATCTTGGGTTTTGTTGTTATTTGTCTTTTCAAAGCCATTGGTGACTTTGAATTCGTGCTATATAATCTGATGTATGCTTTAAAATCATTCTTGCTTTCATAAATTACTACATGGAGAACAGAACAGGAAAACTGGTTAAGTGTGAGGATATGCCTGATGGAGGACTCAGTGCTCAAATGTAACATACACTTTCCCATCAGATGCAATAAATCAAGTCAACATGATGATGTAAAATAAATTCTAAGAAAAATATTTGGAGCCTGTCACGATTTATGTTTAATTCACTTTCATAACATTGAATGAGATTTATGAATAACCTTCATATATGACTATTATTTTAATCCCATGTCTGTTAACAACTTCATTTTACCTCAGCAGCTGTTTTTCCAAGTATAAAAAAAAAAATAAGAAAGAAGAATTATTTTCTAAGAACAGATTTTTTTTTTTTATGTTAAAGTCAAGAAAACTATGGGTATTATATGCTGTTCTTTTAATACATGGCACAATCTCCTTCATAAACTGAGGTGTTTTTCTCATCAAGCAGAAATTACAACAGAATACAATTGGTTGGGACCTACCGTTTACAAACAATTCCTTTTTCTTCTTTTTTCCCTCCCAATCTCACTGTCCCTCCCACTTCTCCTCCCTTGTCCCTTCCCCAGTGTGGTGATAGGAGAGGTCCTCCTCCCCTTCGATCTGACCCTAGCCTATCAGGGCTCATCAGGACTGGCTGATTGTCTTCCTCTGTGGCCAAGTAAGGCTGCTCTCCCCTCAGGGGGAGGTGAACATACCATCACTGAGATCATGTCAGAGACAGCTCCTGTTCCCATTACTAGGGAATGAACCTGGACACTGAGCTACCTTGGGCTACTTCTGTGCAGGAATTCTAGTTTATCTCCATACATGGTCCTTTGTTGGAGTAACAGTCTCAGAAAAGACCCCTTTGCAAAGATATTTTGGTTCTTTTGCTTTCCTTGTAGAGATCCTATCACTTCCAGTCTTTCTATCTTCTCCTTCTTTTATAAGATTCCCTGCACTCTGCCCAAAGTTCAGCTCTGAGTCTCAGCATCTGCTTTGATACCCTGCTGGGTAGAGTCTTTCTGAGGCCCTCTGTGGTAGGCCCTTTTCCTGTTCCCTGTTTTTTCCCTCTTCAGATGTCCATACCGTTTGCCTTTCCTAGTGAGGATTGATCACCTTACCCAGGATCCTCCTTCTTGCTTAGCTTCTTTAGGTGTACAGAATTTAGTATGTACAAACAGAATCTTAATGTGTCTACTCAAAACTCTTTAAAACTTATTTTTGAGATTTAAAAGGAGTACTTAATCCTAAACAAAGATAATAAATCTGTCTTTAGAAACAGTTGAATTTTGTAAATTCCTATGATTCTGCTCTTGTCCATAAGTCATTTTTGAAATAAGAATTTGTGTATTCAAATTAATACTATATGCTAAGCAGTAATTAGTAGACTATTGCTCCATGGTGCTTTTTGTTTTTCTAGGGAGAATCTACATAAACATTAAGAAGTCACACAGATAGGAGGGGTCCCCCCACCCCTGCGGCCTAGCAAAGCTGCTCCTCCCTCAGGGAGGGGGAGAGGGTCGGGAGCCCCGACTCCAGCGGCCTGCTTTAATATTTAAATCTCGGTGGAGAGATGGCTTTTAGGAGACCTTTACTAATTGCAGAGAAGTACTTGCAAGTCTATCTCCTTTTGTTTGTGACAGCAGGTGGGATAGCTTGTGAGGGTCACACCTCTCCCTCAGGCTCCTTGTGCAAATTAATCCATTGTTCTGAGTTGTTTTACTGGCTAAAAGTAACTCCTGACAATAAAAGAGGTCAGAGGGCTGGAGGCAGAGGAGGAGGCAGAGACTTGAGACTTGCTGCTTGTGCTGCAGCCTGCCTTTTGCTGTGGCTGTCCAGTCTGGACCTTTAAAAAGTTTCCTGTGTGCTGTGTGTTTATTTTATTAATATTAATCCTCACTCTCGACTCAAGAACCGTTCGACTCTGCTGGCTGGCTCCAGCAGGAGAGGAAGTCAAAGAGCCAGCCACTGAGTCCATGTCAGAGACAGTCCCCAATCTGTAGTAGCAGCAGTTGATATCAAAGAAAGTCAGTAGGTTTGGACAATAGATTAGAGGCAAAGTAACCAGGCTGTAGAGGTGAGTGGGAAATTGAGGGAAGTGAGGCACAAGGTATGTCAAAGGTTGTTGGGAACAAAGCCCTGGGACCCTCCCTAAGGGCCTGACCTGCTGGATAAGCACCGGATGCCAGCAGGCCATAGTTTCTTAAGACCCATTGTTCCCGAAACTGTTTGCTTTGGGACACATCCATGACCTCCAATGTTATCTTCGGGCCTTGTAACTCTTTAACCCACCTTCTTAGCCTTGGGGACTTCCCACCAAGGGCCTTGGTATTTTTCCACTACTACTACCCTTTTCTCGCCCCTCTCCCCCGCCCTGCCAAAACCATGTTTTAAAAGAAACACCAAAGTTCAATGAAGCTGACACTTGACCGGCAACCGTCTGCTTGTGTCCTTTCTCTCTCTCCTCCATCTTTTTCAGGATTGACCCCCTTCGCCCCCACGAATAACTAAGTCCCGTGGGACGGGACAGAGTGGTGCCCAAAGTGGGGCTCGAAGTACGGGTCTCTCCGGACAGACCCTGAAGTGAAGACCTCGGCCAAGGCAAGACTAGAGGCTCCCGTTCCATCACCCATGGGACGACAAGAGTCTGGTAAGTAAATGCTTTACATTTCTGTCTAAATTCAAGATGAGGCAATCATTCGTTAAAGAATTAAAGACTTCCCTCAGAGAGAGAGGAATTCGGGTTAAGAAAAAAGACTTAATTAAGTTCTAGGTTTTTGTGTCGGACATTTGTCCATGGTTTGTTTTTGATGGGCCAGAGATATGCCAAAAAGTGGGATCAGGTTGGAGCCTGCCCTCTCGAGGACCTTAGAGAAAGAGGTCGAGATAAGATAATAATTGTCCCCCTGTTACTACTGTTAATTCCTTAGCTTTCCCCGTTTTTCCCAAAGAAGGCCCCTAAGTGGGTTGGGGGAAAGGGCATGGATCAGAGCCGGAGCCGGAGCACGGTGAGCAGGAAGAACGGGGACTCTACTTGTCTCCTTCCCACTCCCCTACCGAGGGCCAGGCTTGTGGAGAACTGGGTGGATGAGAACGCCTAAACCCTCAGAGGCCTAAGACCTGCCTCTGCCAGCTGCAGAGCTTAGCAGGACTGCAATTTACTCAGCCCCCTCCCGGCTTCAGCCAGTGTCAGCTTCAGCCAGCTCTCGAACAGAAACCAGAAAGATGGAGCCACTTATAGTTTTAAAGATTGAATTGTGTTCACTGATAAATTCTGAATTTTTCTAGTTCTGACTTAAAATCATGGTTATGCTCTGTATATATATTTAAATATTTAAAAAGCAGGTACAGCGGTTTTTTGTCCTTGTCTCTGTGTTTTGTTTTTGTATGCCAGCCGTAAGTGTCTAAATGTTTCTGTGCAATGTTTGTGCGTGTAGTACCTTCTGTTCTCTGTTCTAAAAATTCCTCAGAGCTCGAGGTGCCTGTATCTGGGTAGCAAGACATGATCGAGGTGGTCACAGCTGCCGAAGTTCAGGGGGACGCCCCTAACTTCATCAGTATTTTCAATAAATTTGGCCAGCTGGTTAATGTTTTTTTTTTGTCTCAATGTCTCTGTGCAGTATTTGTACCTTCTGTTTTCTGTTCTGAATGGCCTCACAAAACTTGTTTAAAATGTGTGCCTATGTGTTCATTAGATCTATGAATGCATAGGTTACCACGTGGTGTATGAGGTACCTTAGTGCCTCACCACTATCTTGACTTTAACATGTGGGTTATAATTTAACCGCCATCTTGGTATGGGTTAAAAATAATTCTCATTTCCTTCTAGGTTAAAAGAATGAGTTATTTTAAATTGGCATTGGTTTTGAAAATTAAGTTGTTTACATTGGTAAATTCTGGTTTTAAAATCTGGTTTCATTAGGATTAGGGTTATGCCTTGTGACTTCTCTCCTACAAAAGGGGTACTTTGTTTTGATATTGCAAAAAAGGGTTTTAAAAAAATGTTTAAATGTTTAAGGCTATTAAATGTTTAAAGTTTATCAGGCATTTGGGTATAACAATGATTTTGGGTATTTATTTTATCAATTTTACTAAATGAAACCCTGCCGTATTGTTTGTGCTAATTGAGAAAATCACAGTTTTTAAAATGTATCTTGTGGAGAGCTGTTTGTTTGTTAAGCTGCTTTGTTTATAGAAAAAATTGGCAGTTTCAGAACTTTTTGTAATAATGTAACTTGTTTTTGCCTTGCCTTTAAAAAGCAAATCGTAGCCACTGGGCTCCAGCAGGATCATGTTAGGATGGAAAGGATTTTGATGAGAGTTTTTGTGTTGTCTGAAAAGCAAGAGAGAGAGAGCAAGAAAGTAAGAATGTCTAGTTAAGCCAGAAAAAGAAAGCTAGAAACCTAAAGGTATACAAAATGTTGCAAAAGGTTGGTAAGAGTATGTATAAAATAACCAGAGGGTATTAAAAAAGAACTGTATTTTAAAATATGTTGTACATCGTTTAAAAGGCTGGTGATTCCTCATTGCAAAATGTTTTTTATGCTCTTTTAAGGGGAAAGAATTCTGGCTAATAGGTTTGGTATGGCTAAAATAATTTATACAGTTTAAGATTGTTCGGTACTGTTCTGTTATGCAGTTGGTTCTAAAACTTATTTGAGCTCCATATATAGCCAAAGATGACCCTGAACTTTTGGTTGTGGGGGATTGTGGATGCTCCACAGTGGTTGCTATATCATCATCAGCACCTAATGGCTATGTTTGGTATTGTCAGTCGCAGCCTGTGCTAACACATGGCTAGCCGCCATGATGGTTCAGCAATAGAGAGAGTGTGGAGCTGTAGTTTTGCCGCCATATTTGTTTGGGACTTACAGCTGAGTTCAGTTACACGTGGCCAGCAGCCATGCTGGTCCGGAGATAAAGAGGGTGGAGCTATGAGTTTTCCACCATTTTGTTTATGTCTCTGAGTTATGTTCAGTCATCTGATTAGTGCTAAATGCAAAGCTTTTTACTGTTCAATTTTAATGCAAGCAGTAGGAGCAGCAAGATTTGCTAGCTTCTCTATGAACTGTATCTGACTAAAAGGTTTGCTTTAATTTTAGTTCAAAAAGAGCAGATTTAAAGTTATGCTAACAACTACAGTTGGTTAAGATGTTAAGCTATACCTAGTGTCTTTGTTTAGTTTTTTTTTTTTTACACAGTTTAGAGCAGACGATAAAGATAAAGAGTAACTCAAATATGCTGGCCCTCAAGATTGTCAGAGATCTAATAAATATGGCATTTTAACATACGTAAGCTTATTATGACAAAGTCCAACCTGTTGATGCATCTTTTCAAGTGTCTAGCACATCTGTGCAAATAACAGTTACCTGCAGTATTGGCTGTGTTTTAAAGTTTTAATAAACAGTCTTTAAACATTTTTACAGATAGTGCCTATGTAGCTTAGTCTTTGCCTAGGTTAGAGACTGCAAATTAAATTTAAACATCTTCTCCTGCTAAAATTATTTTTACAAATTCAAAATTTGATACAAAAAAAAACTTTTCCTTTTACATTGGACATTTACAAGCTCATTCTAACCTTCCAGGACCTTTAACTAAGGTAATTATAAAGCTGACTTGTTTAAACAATGTCCTTCTTGTGTTGTCCTTTTGCCTACTTCCCATCTTAGGGTCAATCCCTGTGGCCTTGTACCTAATGTTATTTGGCAAGTGGATGTTACACATATTCCTAAATTTGGTAATTTAAAATATGTTCATGTTTTTGTTGACACTTGTAGTGGGTTTATATTTTCCACACTCCAAACTGGTAAAGCTGGAAAAAATGTTATTGCTCATACGCTGTCAGCAATTGCTATATTAAAACTTCCAACACAACGTAAAACAAATAATAGCCCTGGCTATGTTGGAAATATGTTTTCAAAATTTTAAGAGTGGGCCCCCAGAGACATAAGCCTCAGGTTGTTAGGAGTTGAGGCACAGGGAAGTTCAGGGGTTGCCGTCCTGGCTACTCATAATTGGATGAGGAATTAGGTAGCTGACTTTCAGGTCTGGTCAGTCCTGGCCAGACTCCTGAGGAATATCTGATCTTTAATTCACGTTCAGAATTTCCTGCTAGTGGGGATGTGGCTACAGCCAAAGATGGAAGAGCAATTAGCTTCAACCTGTGTCTTCTCTGAGGAGCGAGCCTGAGAGAAGATCAGGGGCTCTTCAAGAGAAGAATTGAGTCCATTTGGGTTGATTGCTAGGTGATGTTATCTCTCAAGCATAGATCTGGTCATTCTTTGCAGAGTGGAGGTCTTTGCTTGCTCACTTCCTTATCTCTGCCCGAGCAGAGGACCAGGGTCTGGGGCGGTTACATTCTTCCGTACTCTGGAAAAGTACTGTGAGGCTTTAATTAACAGTTTAATTAACAAGGGCCAGAAACTCGAAAATATGGACATTCAGCTGTGGAATGTTTCTGGCATATGGATACAGAAAGAGAGTTTGCTACTGTCCTATGGAAAGATCCTTTGGACAACAAATGGCATGGTCCAGATCCTGTCCTGATACAGGGCAGAGAAGCAGTTTGCATCAATCCTAAAGAGATAGATGCAGCCAGATGGTTGCCAGAATGATTAGTAAAGCATATAGATAATAATAACACTCATCAGTCCAGGGTAAAAGAATTACCCTGAGAACATATTCCTTTTATATCTCTTTACAGAAATGATGGGGAAAAAAACAAAACAAAACAAAAAACAAAAACTGTTTTCATGGACTCTGATCCTTTGCCTCCAGCTGATATATGTTCATGGTGGACTTAAACAGGAATGGGCTCCTTCCCTATCTCCTTTCTTTCCTTGGTCCCCTGCTTATCTTGTTGATAATTCTTTCAATAGGACCTGTTCTTTTCAATACAATTATGGCTCTTATTAAACAGTAGATTAATGTCCTAAAGGTACAGCCCATCCAGGTACACTATCAAAGGCTAGAGATGGTCAGCCAAGACTATGAATAGGCCTAATGCTAATCATCCCAGTGAACTGAACTGGTTAGCCAGTGACAGGTAAGAGAATCCACAGTGGTCTTCTGTTCCCCCCCCCCCTTTTTTTTGCCACGTAAGACGAGCTTAGCAAGGGTTGAAGACACCAGATTCCCACCTAAGACAGGCATGGTTCCCTTGGGATTGTGGCCTTGTAAAAATAAAATAAAGGGGGACCTTCTGGCACCTTGCTGTCCCCTAAATCTTGGCATCTGGCTTGACCGAACTACTGCCCGGATACAATAGTGCATTCCTGGCTGACCTGGAGCTTTCGATAAGATCATCTTCCTGAAATACCTTAAATCCTAATCTCCCTCAGGGCTTCCTAAGTAACTCTTCTGAGGAACTTTCCAAATTACCATTATTAACACATCTTGGTGGGCCATCCTGTGATTTCTAGTCACTTAGTAACCATGCCAAAGGCAATTACATTCCTTCTGCTTCTGTCCTTCAACGAAGAGGCCATACATCAAATTAACGCCACTGATTTTCAGGAATGCTGGGTGTGTTACTCACCACGGCCACCCTTCTACGAGGGCATAGCCTTACCCTTAGAAGTAATTACAACTAATAATTCTAATGCCTTACAGTGGCAGCACCCAGAGGGAGTCAGCCTTACAGTCACACAGGTGTCCGGAATTGGAACGTGCCTATTGGGACCTTCTATGCTTCCCCCGGTGGCTTTACAAGAAATTTGCAATATTACTCTTGTAAATTCAAGCTTTACATATATTGCTGCACCTAATGGCACTAATTTTGCCTGTTCCACTGGTCTTACTCCTAATCTTGTAAGCTCCACCTTTTTAGTCCATAGAGATTACTGCATCCCTGTACGGCTTTTCCCAAGGCTGACTATACATTCTAAGGATGAGTTCCTTCGGTTTTGGGAAAAAGGGGTACGTCCATCATGAGTTAAACGTGAGCCCTTAACTGCCATTACTCTAACTGTAATTCTAGGGCTTGGAGCTGCTGGAGCTGGTACAGGCATAGCCTCCCTAATTACCTCCCAGCAACAATTTAATCAACTCTCCCTAGCAGTGGACAAAGACGTACAAGATTTGCAAAAAGGCTTACAGGACCTAAAAGATTCTATGGTGTCCTTATCTGAGGTAGTTTTACAAAACAGGCGTGGTCTAGATTTGGTTTTTCTCTAGGAAGGTGGACTCTGCGCTGCGCTCAAGGAAGAATGCTGCTTTTACACTGACAAAACAGGTTTAGTGCAAAGCAGTATCAATATGGTTCGCTCCAGTTTGGAGGAACGAAAATGGAACAGAGAGATACAAGAGTCCTGGTGTCAAAATTGGTTTTCCACATCCCCATGGCTAACCACTCTGCTTCCCAGTCTGCTAGGACCTTTTGTAGGTATCCTTTTGCTTCTCTCTTTTGGCCCTTGGGCCTTTAATCGTCTCTCAAACTTTGTTAAGAACCAGGTAAGCTCCGCAATCAAGCCTGTTGGAGTCCACTACCATCGCCTGGCTGGGAAAGAAGAATCTGTCGTAGAACTTCCACCTGATGCCCCAGCTTCCCGACCCCTTGACTTCTCCACCCTAATATCCCCTGGCCCAAGATGGAAGTTCTGGGGCTGCTCTCCCAGCTAGATCTGGACCTTTACGATTCTCACAATTGGCTGACCAATTTCGTTAAAATGAATTCAAACATATTTAACAAATGTCTTGTAGCTCTTAACTCGGGGTTGGCCCTCATTCTTCCTGAGGAGAGTTAATGCGTTACGGGTTCACAAACTGCGCGGTCTGGTAAGTCAGTGACGGTTGTGTGCAAGTCAGTCTTCGCCCACCTAAGACAGGACAGCCTCGCAATAGAGAATGTTGCTCCAATGATGGGTAACGTCCAAGCATTGCCTTCCACCAGGCTCAGACCCCGTTTGTGCCCCTAATCATAATGAGGACTTATGCCCACCATACTTGTTGATATGCGCTGTCTATGGCCCTACCACTCTGAGGGTTTTGTCCCATTGCACCAGAAGTGGCATAGACTGTCGACAATGGTGGTGACGTCCTGCTTTGGGGAACTCAGCCTCCAAAACTTGCTTGGGTGGATAACCCCGAGTAGGCTATACAAATTGGCTCTTCCAAAATGCCTTTTTTATGCTCATTGAGAATCCTAAAGGGTCCCCTCATTTTAAAGAGATAAAAAGGGAGGAGATGTTGGGAACAAAGCCCTGGGACCCTCCCTAAGGGCCTGACCTGCTGGATAAGCACCGGATGCCAGCAGGCCATAGTTTCTTAAGACCTATTGTTCCCGAAACTGTTTGCTTTGGGACACATCCATGACCACCAATGTTATCTTCGGGCCTTGTAACTCTTTAACCCACCTTCTTAGCCTTGGGGACTTCCCACCAAGGGCCTTGGTATTTTTCCACTACTACTACCCTTTTCTCGCCCCTCTCCCCTGCCCTGCCAAAAACATGTTTTAAAAGAAACACCAAAGTTCAATAAAGCTGACACTTGACCGGCAACCGTCTGCTTGTGTCCTTTCTCTCTCTCCTCCATCTTTTTCAGGATTGACCCCCTTCGCCCCCACGAATAACTAAGTCTCACGGGACGGGACAAAAGGTGTTGCCCAAATTATGTTCCTGTGAATTATTGCTGCCCATAATTCTTCTAACCCTGTGCTATCAAGGAACCCAAGAGATTCCTCTTGTTTAAAGAAAATAAAATAGTGGGTGGTGAAACACATTTCCTTTTGCCACCAGAACAAAAAAATAAAGAAATCACATAGAGTCAATCAACTCTTAGACCACAAGAGTTTTCCGACTATAACTTGGGTGTTGAAGTCTTATATCAAAAGTACAGTACAAGGTGTTGGTCTCAATACCCATCACCCCAAGACAAAGAGTATATGAATTATTTATTTATTTTTGGCATTACGGATACTTTACTAATAGATAACAGCCTCTGAACATTAAACCACTGCTTAGCAGGCAATCAAGATGCCCTATGTTCTTAAAGTCAATTGGATACTCCTGCTGGATAATACTCAACATGAAAACCTGTACAGGACCAACCACCTACTTCTCCAGTATTACTGAAATTATCCTAACATATAGTAGAATATGAGAATACTAACATATAGTGGAAGAAAACATTAGAACAACCAGAGATAATATATTTAGAAGACATACACAGAACAGAAAGATGTTGCTATAGCAGAACTGCCTTTCTGTCACAGATTAAATGGATGATGTCCGACATTTACACATTGGGTTGAATCAAAGAAAGTTTCATAAAAGTCAGAGAAAGCTTATTAGAAAAAGACGGTTTCTACAAAAAAAAAGAGATTAAAATGAGGTAAAGGTGATGATCACTGAATTAAATATAAACAATTTTATATTATTCTTGCAACACCCATAAGTAGTGTATTTATCCTAAAAATAACAATTTCTTTTCATGAATAAATGCTGTGGATTTATGAACTGGTATGCTGTTCAGGCATGGGCATCACTGATCACATCCCTGCAAAAGACAAGATCACCACCAAACACTGGAGGCTGGGATGGACTAATACTATGCTCTGGTCCCAGTTTCCTTTTGTTGTTTTCTTTTTCTTTTATAAATTTTATTTTTTTTAATTCAATTTACATCCTTGTTGTATCCCCATTCCTTCTCCCATCCCACTTCTCCTCTCTCCCTCCCTTTCCCATCCACCCCAGTTCATCAAGATGCATCAGGACTGAGAGTGTCCTCTTCCCCTGTGGCCTAAGAAGGCAGTTCCATCAGGGAGAAGTAGTCAAAAGCTGGCAAGTGAGTCCTTGTCTGATGCAGTCCCTACTTTCCTTACTTGAGGACCCACACATCAAGACTAAGCTGTCCGTTTGCTACATCTTTGTAGGGGCCATAGTTCCAGTTCTGGCATGGTCCTTGTTTGATGCTTCAGTCTCAGCAAGTCCTTCTGGGTCCTGGTTTGTTGGCTTTGTTGGTCTTCTTGTTGAGTTCCTGTCACCTCCATGCCCTTTTCTCTTTCCTCCCATTTTTTTCACAAGGTGCCCTAAGGATAGCTCAGTGTTTGGCTCTGAGTCTTGGCATCTGTTTTGAGGCACTGCTGGTTAGAGTCTCTCAGATGACAACTTCATCAGGCTCCTGTCTACTAGCTTAGTAGAGCTTTGTTTGCAGTGTCAGGGGTTGGCACTCTCCTATAGGGTAGGTTTTTGGGTGGACCAGCCTTTGGTTGGGCATGTGCTCAATCTCTGCTCTATCTGCTCTATCTTTATCTTTGCACATCTTGTTGGCATGGATGTGAGGTAGAAGTTTTTGTGGGTGGGTTGATGTTCCCCTCTCTCTGCTAGAAGACTAGTCTAGTTAGTGGGTGTCCATTTCAGTCTCTATGGTCTCTGCTATTAGGAGTCTCTGCTGGAATCCCCTTCATATCTTCCCAGGAATCCATCTGTCTTATGTCTCTAGCTTGACACCTGCTAACTCAGCCTCCTAAATTCTGGAATTACAACCTCATATCAGAATTTGGCTTTTTTATTTCTTACAAAACAATTTTTTTTAAAGCTAAGATGTGATATATCCCAAGTTTTTAGGTAAAAGAAAATAAGTTTAAAGAGATCAAATAACTTGGGTAAATCAAGACTCATGCATAAACAATTGTGTCAAGGGTTGTTTTCTCTCTGTCTCTATTTCACCTTTTAAAACTAAAATCTTAGGTGATAATTGTATTTTTACAGAATAGTCCAGTGCATACACAAGCAATAGACTCTTTTGAACAGGCACACTCATTCATGCACACAGGTCCTGTATTTATGTTATATCTCCCATACTTTTATTTATAATTCAATTATACTTGATTAAATTCTGTATCTATTATGAACCTGATGGTTATGACTAAGTGAGTTGATGTTATGACTCACTGGTCGTAATCATACTTGGAAGCTCTTTCCCAGGTGACATCATTTTCTAACAGCCTCTGTACAACTTTGTACAATGTATTGAGGTCATTCAAGTGACTAGCATGCCTATGTTACTCTCTACAGTAAAATCTTTTTCTTGTCCTTTCCTGCATGGTCTTTATTATAATACAGAGTTGTATGCAGCCATACAGTTCCAAAACACTTTTAGACACTTCCGTATATAGAGAAATACATATTGTTCTGTATCCTTATTTAAGATAAGTGTTACCATCAATAACACGTTAGTGCACTTATCTAATTGTGTCAAACTATCACTTAGTCCCAAAGATACAAAATAAATAAGCAAATAGAGATACCTGTGCCTTGAGAGAGCTCCCTTGCTACACCAGGCTCATTTCCATAGAGAAAACAAAGAACAGATGCACTCTTACAAAGGATTTCTTTATGAAATTCTTTTTTCTAATAATTCATAAAAATCTCCTTGTTTCCTATATCACACTTCTAGTTGCATTTTGAAGGAATGACTTTAGAAATATAAGATATTTTATATAATAATAAAGTTATCAAAAGGTGTATTTCTTACCATGACAACTTGGTAGGACTCTATTCCATCCAGGTCTTCCATCATCTCCCATGATACAAGTGAGTGTTGAATAACCTTGGAGAACATAGCCAGCATCACAGTAATAGGTGACTGTTGACCCCAATTTATAATCCATTCCAAGTCTGGTACCATTCATTATATTGCCAGGATCAAAGCAGGACTCCCGGAGTTTTGCTGTAAAACAGTGTCAGTATGATATTAATTGCTTTGAGATAATTTTTTGGTGACTCTTTAATAGTATGCTCATCTGCTGAAAAACAGCTACTGCAGCAGGTATTTAGAGAAAACACAGAGCTGATTGTGTAAAAAGAAGGTAGAGTGCTACAATGTGCAGTCTTGATATGCTCCAACCTGATTCAAGTTCGGTGGCTTAATCTTTTACTAAACCCAGGCCCAAACTCATCCATACACATCCACACATTCAAAAAAGTTCCTTCTCATGTCTCAGCTTCAGAGTTTACACTGGAGTAGCCTTAAAAATCAAGTTGTGCTGTATCTGTGGGTCCCACAGTTGTGAATCAACTTACCAGGTTAAAAAAAAATCAAATTCAAACTTACAAAGTCAAACTCAGGAATTTCTTCAGAAACAACACTTGAGTTTTCTAGGCACTGCACATTGCACTGGATGTACACAGATGAAACAAGTGTGATCAGTCCCTGTTCAAGCTTCTTACACTACACAGGTCCTAAGCTTCTAGCTGTTTGGGGATTCTCTCTACACAGTACAGTGGAGGATGTAGTTAGGACTAAAATGCATACATCTGTACTGCTCAGTACAGGTACTTTGATCAGGGATCCCAAAACAGTACAGAAAACATCCACATATCATTTTTACTATGCCAGATATGACAAACAATATAAAGATGTGTGTGTGCATGAGTTGTGTACAAAACACTATTATTTATAAGTGTTATTAAAGAATACTGGTATTTGCAGGAATTCTTGAAAACAACCACTGAAAGATTATACTGGAACAACTAATTTGTCTGAGTATAAATTATTCTAAAAATACAGTTTTCCGAAAAGATCCAGTTGGGTGATTACTGCACTGGCTTGCTAAAAATGGAGCTTTATGTTTAGAGAGGTTAATTTTCTTACTTTGAAGGGTAAAACCTCATGGTGAATAGGCAGAAAAACACAGTGCACTTTTAAAAAGAACAATAACCTAACATTTCTACAGTTGAGCTGAGTCCGTGGAGAAAAGGAAGGCTTGAATTAATATTTCAAAATATTAATCTTTTTGGTGCTACTTTTACTAAAATTCATCTTGTACAAACTCTACCTAACCTCGTTGAAATTTTGTACTTTCAATAACAAGTCACTGAAAACTATAATACAAATATGTTTGGTCTTCTTGGGAAACATAGTGACATTTATAATATTTCTACTGCAGAAATTTTTAGTGTTAGCTTCAGTGTGAAAAGAATAATTTATCTTATGATTTTTATGCATTTTAAAATCCCTTGTGCATATTTTTTCAATCATACTGCCCTTGTTTATTACCATATGGGCCACTATACTTGCATCTGGAAACATTGAAAACACCTGATATAAATTCAGAACCAACACATTTTAGAATTACTTTTATGAATAATATTTACTGTTTGATTTAATGTTAGGTCAATTGATGTACAGATTGTAGGAATCAGTTTTTCTTCCTACTTTTTTCCAAGTAAAATATATTAGGTGATACACTTTTTTTTTTCTGAGATTATTCTGAGATAATTTAGTTGACCCCTTATAGAATTTAAACTAGCTGAGAAGCAGGCGTGAATTCCCATTTATCTGAGATGTGGCAAATAGGCTTTATCTCATGTAGAATTGCAAGAGTATATGGAAAATTATTTCACAATATTTTTGAAAAGACTGTGAGGAAATGATGCTTAGTTTCCAGACAAGCTATGTTACAGTCATTTAGCACACTTGCCAAGAGCTTTTCTAAGATACTATCCCTGTAGCTTTCATTCTGAGGGTTTCGGGAAATATTTCCTAAATGAGAACTCAAGGTAGAATCTAATTCTAGTTCTAAAGTAATTACACCTCCTCCTTATTTAGTTCTCTAACCTTTCTGTCCCTTCCTCCTTTCCTTCTTCGCAAACATATTCATAAATTGTTCACTTTGAAGGTAACTATTCCAAAGCTAAATTCCCATTGACAACATAGAGAGCAGCAATATATTTTTAAAGCTGCTTAATTACTAATATGTTATCCTAATTATCATTTTGTTAAAAACAAATAAAAGCAAACAAAAACACTTATAAGATGCTCAAAAGGAATCAAGTGACAAAGAAATCATTGCATGGTTCCCGTGTATACGGACTATTCTAGGCAATCAACATAGAGGTGTAAATAAAACAGAGAGGGTTTTGCCTCTTAATTCTTTCCATGTGCATGCAGGTGTACATGCAGACAGAACACTGTATACTAAATAAATATTTGTAAAAAGATTCTTTCCATTCTAGCATATGTTGAAGAAGTTAGTGAATTATAGGAAAAAGGGACTTATATTTTACAAATAATATCTCAATATCATATCACTCAACAGATAAGAGTCTGGAGTATTGAGATCATGTGGAATCATATTTTTATTCAGCCATATGACTTTAAGAAATTGACTTAAATTTGTATTAAAAATGTTATTCATAGAAGAAGTAAGTGATTTTTAATGCACATTTCTTCAAAATAAGCCTGAATATAGTATGTGCTTTTTAAAAAGTGTATCTTTATTAGTGTTTCTCCCAATAAAGAGGAGCCCTCACACCTAAACATTTAGCTTAGATTTATTTAAAACTATCATCAAGAATACAAGACTGATAATGAAGAACTGCTGATATTTAACATGTTACTGAAATTCTAATACAGAAAATTAAACAGGCAAAGAAATAGAAATGAAATGCAAGCTGAAAAGAAAGAAACAAAAATACCTGTTTATATAGACAGTCCAAAATACTAAAAAAAAAAATCATAACAATAAAAGGGTTAAGTAAATTGAAATACATAAAGAAATTATTAAGTGTCACGATGCTTTCATTATTAAGAACCAAAAAAAAAAAAATCTAATCATGAAGGCATTACTTATTATCTGTAAAATATAAGACATTTTAGTTGAAACGAGAATGAAATTGTAAAGAAAATTATAAACCAATACTGAAAGACATTAATGAAAACATTGGTAAATTGAGAGACAACCTGTTTTAATAGATGAGATAATTAAATGTCATACATCAATTTATTCCCAAATGATTTATTAATTCAACATGGTGACAATCAAATGCAGTATGTAGAGGCTTTATTCTAAAAATGAAATCATGGTTCAAAATGTTGTGACAGGCATCAAGAACAAAATTAAAAAACAAACTAAACTAAACTAGAGCTGTTCTGGTTAAGTGCCCTTCTCAAACTATTGGCTTGGGCTCCATCACTAGTTGAGGGTGCTATATTTGGAAATTTCAGGAGGGAGGGCAAGGCTGGTGAAGAAGGTCGTGGGAAGGACTGTGCCAAACAGTAAGTCCCCTCCCCTCATGTCTCTGTTTCCAAGCATCCATGAAGTGAGCAACTCAGCATCTCTTTGCAGCAAAGGCAATGGGCTTGCCTCATCACTGAAGCCACAATGTAAAATAAACATTTCTTGTTTTAAAGAAATCTCTTGATACTCTGATATACCAATTTAAAAAAATCTGACTTACAGAAAGTACACTTTATCATGGTTGTCCTACTGTTTTGAAGGATATTGCTCTGGAGACAGAAAAAGAGGCCAGTAGAACAGAGTAGAAAGCTAAAAATGACATAGGACTTGATAGCAATGGCATTGTCTGTTGGAAAGTGATGCTTAAGCACTTGATTAGTTACACATTAAACATTAAATTAGACTGCTGGTTTATAGAAAATAAACTCCACAGAAGTTAATGACTTAAAAGTGGAAAACAGCTCTAAACATTAGGACAATTATAAGAAGACGTGTATGAAACTTTGCAATGAGAAGCTTTTTGCTTGATTGTTTTTTTTCTGGCTTTCCATGACAGGATTTCTCTGTGTAGCCCTGGCTGTCCTGGATTCACTTTGTAAAGACCCAGCTGTCCTCAAACTCACAGAGATATGCCTGCCTTTGCCTCATGGAGTGCAGGAATTACAGGCATGTACCACTGTGTCTGGCTCTAATGAGAAAGGTTTTGTATTGTTTTGTTTTCAGTTTAAATCTTATTGGAACAGTGCAGCAGACTGATGAATAAAACCTAAGTTACCCAGCTCCAGAAACAAGATCCTGAATTACAAGGAAGATTTGGGGTGTCTTTAAGAAGGGTATTTTTGCACTTTGCCCAACAGTTGGCCATAAGTCTTAGCATCTGCTTTGATAGTCTGCAGGGCAGAGCTTTTCAGAGGCCCTCTGTGGCAGGTTTCTAGGTTGCTTCCTGTTTTCTTCTTCTTCTGATGTCCATCCTCTTTGCCTTTCGGAATGGGGATTGAACATTTTAGACAGGGTCCTCTCTCTTAATTAGTTTCTTTAGATGTACAGATTTTAGTAGGTTTATCCTATGTTATATGTCTATATGAGTGAGTATATACCGTTTGTGTCTTTCTGCTTCTGGGATAGCTCACTCAAGATGATCCTTTCCAGGTCCCACCATTTACCTGCAAATTTTGAACATGGAATCTTATGTAAGAAGCGGGAAATAGTAAGATCTGGAGAGGATAGGAACCCCACAAGAAGAGCAACAGAACCAGAAAATTTGAACACAGGGGTCTTCCCAGAGATTTATACTCCAACCATGTACTGGGCATGGAGATAACCTAGAACCCCTGCACAGATGTAGCCCATGATAGTTCAGTGTCCAAGTGGGTTCCATAGTAATGGGAAGAGGGACTGCCTCTGACACAATCCTGATTGGCCTGCTCTTTGATCACCTTCTCCTGAGCAGGGGAGCAGCCTTGCCAGGCCACAGAAGATGATAATGCAGCTACTCCTGATGAGATCGGATAGACTAAGATCAAAAGGAAGGAGAGGAGGACCTCCCTTATCAGTGGACTTGGGGAGGGGCATGCGTGAAGAAGGGGCTGGGAGGGGAGGAGGGAGGGACTTATGGAGGATACAAAGTGAATAAAGTGTAATTAATAAAAGAAAATAAAATTTAAAAAAAGAAGGGTATTTTTAAGCAAGTCATGAAAGGTATAAATTATGAAGGTAAGTAGAATGCTCCATTAATCAAAGATGGAATTGAAATAGTAATTGTAACAAGAAAGATCTAGATAGAGTATTAATTTCACTAACATAAAATATTTCTAATAAATAAAGTAAATGAATTAGAAAAATTTGTGATTGTAGGAATGCACATAACCAGCAAGAAGTTTTCAGTGTGAAAAACACAGGGAGATAGATTCAACTTCATACACCCTGAGGCAAAACTAATAAAAGAGCAACAACCCAATAACCACAAGATTAACATGTTAACATTTGACAAGAGAACGATTTTCAAATCTCTTAAATTTCTTAAGCTCTTACTGTCTGAAATTTAGTATCAGTGGGAATAACCTCTCAATATTTTTAAAACCTGGCAATATGAAGTTAGAGTGAAGCATTTTATACCCTTTGACTCAATAGTCCTGCTACCACAAACACGTCTCAATAAAGTTCTCATACATATATTTATGATGACCAATAAAAGAGTACTTTTTTCTACATGATTCTTTGTAGCAGTAAAAACTAAATCTATCTTAACTATGATACAGTTATATTAAGAATATAATAAGAAATTATGATATCTTCTGTCTCTAATATTGCTAATTCTTACAAAACTGGAAAACCTTTGAAAAGAAAATGTTTATATGGAAACCAGATAATTTGTAGATAAAATGGAGTTGCCTTAGTTACTGTTCCATTTCTGTTAAGAGACAGCATGGACATTTAATAGAGGGCTGGCTTACAGTTTTCAAGATTTACTTCATTATCATCATGGCAGGAAGTATGGTAGGGTTATGGTAACACTCATGGTGCTGGAGCAGTAGCTGATAGCCACATCCTGATCATCAGACCAAGAGAGGGAAGGAGGGAGTGGGCCTGGAGTGGACTTTCGAAGTCTCAGGGCTCACCCTTCTTGAAAAATTCTCTTCAACAGGCAGCACCTACTGCAACAAGGTAACATATCCAAAACCCTTCTTAATCTTTTAATCAGTTCCACTCTCTGGTGAACAAGCATTCAAACATATGAACTTGTGAGGACCATTTTTTATATAAATCACTATAACAGAAAGTATAAAAATAGGTATAAGCATTTAAAAATGGAAAAATTAAGAACGAAAATCAGGTTTGGGAGTACAGCTTTAGAAACACAAGGTTGAAAAGAAGTCCATGAGTCTGAAAGAGAGGACAAGGAGTGTTTGGAGGAAAGGAGGAATGGGAAGGCTGCTGCTTTGTTTTGATGCTAATTGCTGGCTCTCAAGATCTGGTTACACCTATCCTTATTTTGTAAACCTGCCTAAGACATTTTATTTGATTAGTTGATTAAGGGTCTATACCTGGGCAGGGCAGAATATAGTAGGCATGGCTAAGGTTCCTGGGCTTTGAGGACAGGAGAATCACAGGAAACAGATGGTAAAGAAGAAAGGAGGAAGGAAGATGCCATGATAGGTTAGTATAGAGAGGAAATAATGTGGGTCTGGAGATATGACTCCAGTAATGGTGTGGAAAGGCCCAGTTAAAGAATAAAAGCAAATTAATTTATAAGATTATGAATGGAAGATAGCACAGGTGAGAATGGTTAAGGGTGAAGGTGGCATTGGATAGGGGCTGGGAGGTGGATGGTGAGGTTATTGAGACAGCATAGATGAAATTACTGCCCGGCGCAAGATAAATAAGGTAATTATAAAATCTAACAGGTGTTTGTGTCTTATT
Organism: Psammomys obesus; assembly: GCF_907164565.1. Lineage (NCBI taxonomy): Eukaryota > Metazoa > Chordata > Mammalia > Rodentia > Muridae > Psammomys > Psammomys obesus. Next base: position 29,165,865 of record NW_026596079.1, on the reverse strand, counting down.
ATTTATGATAGCGGGTTAGGTAATACCGCCGTGATAATCTTAGGGCTAATGATAAACATATAGTCCAACAGTCATTTTTATTTTCTACAACAGAAGGGAGAAATGATATATTATAACCTCAAAGAAATTACAAAGCGAGAATGTCTGAAAGCTGTCCCAACTGTTGGCTATGTTTTCTACCCAGCTGTTTAGCAGAATCCTAGCAGATGGTGTGGAGACTATATTCTCAGTAAAGACAAGAGTATGATGTTCAAGATCAACTCTTATAAATACCACTGGCTATGTAGTTCAAAACACTTTTTCAGTCAACCTTAAAAAAAAAAAAAAAAACTTACCATCTTCAGGGTCAGATCAACTAAAACTTGCAGAAAACCCCAATAAAGAGCTAAAAACCTAAATATTCACTATCTATGCCAAACAGCCTGTTCCTTCCTGTGCTGACAGGCCATTTATTTTCCAACCCTGTGAAATGGATGGCACACAGAAGGTTCAAGGTTTCCAGTGAAATCAAATTTGCACCATGCATTCAGCATTTATCACTGGTCTTGGCATCTTTGCATGCATTCCAAAAATGATAATAAATATATCTTTACCTGCTGAACTATAAACATTCCCCTTCCCTTTATACAGATGCAACGGAATTCATAGTGATTTTTTATGATCATTATAAATGGAAGGACCCCAAATCTAATACCAAATAGAAAGGAATTTACATTGTGCATGTGATATTTGACTTTTAAACACAAGAATGGAATATTTATGTAAGGAAATATGCTACCATATTAATGGTATTTATTGGGTGGATGCTTTAAAATTGTTTCTTTCTTTTGTATAATTTTCAGTTACAAAAAAATTAATGTTAGGTATAGGTTGATGGCTCAGTGGGTAAGAGCACGATGTATGAAAGTACAGGGGTCTAGTTTGCATTTTTTGAACACAGGTAAAAAGCAAACTGTGGCCCTGAAAATTTATAATCCAGTGCTGAGTGTAAGGGATAGAAAGGGATCATTGAGGATGGCTAGAAATTAGTCTAGCCAATCTAAGGAATTCCAGGTTTAGAGACAGATCCTAGCACATGAGAGTAAGGTAGAAAACAATAGAGTAGCAGATAGTACGTTCTCCCATCAGCTCAGCACACAATAATACAGGTGTGTGCACCTTACAAACGCATTCATGCACAGATAGGATTTAAAAATAAAATAAAATTAAGTACTTGGGGAAAGAGATTTAAATAGTATGTGATATGTTACTTGTTTGAAAATACCACATGGTAACCCCAAAATGAATACAATTTATCTCTTATATGTAAAGTTGAATTTGAAATAAGATATAATTAATCATTAAGCTATAAAATAGTCTATCATTCAATAGATAATATTTATAAAATATCCACTGGAATTCTAAAATAAGTATAAAAATATTTTAGAGATATAACTCTTATTACATTTTGCTCATTCTCTTACTAATATCAACATATTTAAAATATTAAACATTTTCTGAAGTAGAATTTTAATTATTGTTCTCTTTCACTGAAATAAAGTACTTTAATCAAAATTCAGTGGTCCTAATGAGGTAGTTTTTTTTTTTTTTTTTCTTTAAATGTTTTGTGGCCTTAGCCTGCTATCACAGTGTATCAATAATCAGTAATCTGGTTGCTACTTATATATCTTTGATAAGTAATTAGAGAAATGCTAATTTCCATTTCACTGATGGGAAATTACATTGAGAGCTCTTTTGTTAAGCTGTACACAACTCATATTTACAAGTACATGCAACTAAAGCTAACAACATCCAGCACAAAATTATTACCCTGTAAGCATAATTCCCGGCTAATCAGGATGCTAAAACTGAACGTGCACACTCACCTTTATATTCTAGATGAAATCCAGTGTAACTGACAGATCCATCACTCCGAAAAGCCAAGTGCATAGTATTTGAGCTGCTTTCTATTCTTTCTGGTAACTTGCTGTCTTGAAAACTTCCAATCAATGGACTGTTACTGTCAGGTCCATCATATATGTAGAGGAAGTCGTAGTTTGGTTCTATGCTAAAACTAAGAGAGAAGGGCAGGTGTTACTAAAAGGGTATTTACAAAGTAAATGTGGAGTCAAAGAAGAGTAGACTGACAAATAAGTATGACGTAGACTTTGCCTTCAAACAAACCTACTGGACATGAGTAGTATATCAGCAGTAGGAAACAGAATGTCATCTTAATATTTAGAAGGCTCATGTGACAGCTATCTAAGAGGAACCCAAGATAATGTAAGGTGAATTAACTGAGGAGATGGTATGGTCTTTGGGAATATGTTGAATATTTGAGCATTCTTTCTCCAGTTTCTAACATACATATTATATTATTTTATAAGGAACTTTATATCAGTAAAGTGAAATATAATATATATGTTTTTAATTTATCGTGTATTTTATATGATAAAGGATTAACTTTTTCATTGTTACTCATGAGAACACAATCACTTTATTTTTTATTTTTATTTTTTTACAAGCACTTTAAAACATATTGAGTAGAAGAATAAAACAAAAGATGAACAAAAATAGTTTTAAATTTTTCAGTAAACTACTGCATTCTCTCTTATGCATCATTGTTGATTATAATAAGTATATGTCTCTTTTTTATATTAGAATAATGCAAAGGAAATAATATTTATAGACTTTCATTGAGATAATGGTAAAATGACTTTTACACTGTAGATGATTCAAACTCACATAATAGGTATTAAAATATCTTACATAACAAACTGTCTAGTACGTTAAAAAGCACAAGAATTATCTCATAATGAAAATGGTTTCCACATATTTATGAGATAGGTAATCTATTTATCTACTACTAGTGCAATAACCAAGGACCATGCACGGAGATAACCTAGAACCCTTGCACAAAAGTAGCCCAAGGCAGCTCAGTGTCCAAGTGAGTTCCCTAATAAGGGGAACAGGGAATGTGTCACATGAACTCAGTGACTGACTCTTTGATCACCTCCCCCCTGAGCAAGGGAACAGCCTTACTAGGCCACAGAGGAAGACAGTGCAGCCAGTCCTGAAGAGACCTGATAGTCTCAGGTCAGATGAAAGGGGAGAAGGACCTCCACTATCAGTGGACTGGGGTGGAGGGGAAGGAACCCAGCAAGAAGGGTGGGATTGGGAGGAGATGAGGGAGGGAGCTACAGCTGGGATACAAAGTGAATAAATTGTAATTAATAAAAAAATTAGTAATAAAAAAGAAAAATAAAGACGAAAAAATATGAACCTACGTAGGCCATTAAAGAAAGTCAGTTAGTTCATAACAGCAAGTGAAATCAAGAAAGCTTGTTTATATTAAGAAAACTCTGGTTTCCCATAGTAAGGGGAACAAGGACTATTTCTAACAGGAACTCAATGGCTGGCTCTTTGACCTCCACCCCCACCTCCCCAGGGGAGGAGCAATCCTGTTAGGCCACAGAGGAGGGCTTTGCAGCCAGTCCTGAAGATACCTGATAAAACAGGATCGGATGAATGGGGAGGAGGTCCCCCCCTATCAGTGGACTTGGCAAGGGGCAGGGTGGAGATGAGGGATGAGGGTGGGATTGGGAGGGAATGAGGGAGCTGGACATGGCTGGGATACAGAGTTAATAAAATGTAACTGATAAGAAAAAAATAAAATTAAAAAAGAAAACTCTACTGTAACTTTATGATATTCATATTTATTTTAGATAGTTTAAATATACAGAATGTAAACATATCAAATTTCTGTAATTCTTTTTTACTTTTTTTTTTTTTTTTTTTTTACCTTTAATGGTTTCCAGTACTAATCACTTATTTGTGCATAAATAGTCAGGGAGAAATATGGGATGGTGAATATATTATTAAACTTCTCCTATGTAAGATTATTTGTTTCTTTTTGTGGCTATTGTTGTTGTTTCTGTATTTTTGAGACAGGGTTTCTTTTTGTGGCCTTGGCTCTCCAGAACCCTTTTTGTAGACCAAGTTGGCCTCAAACTCACAGGGATCCATCCACCTTTCTTTGCCTGCCTGAATGCTGAGATTAAAGGTGTAGACCACCATGCTTGGCTATAAACAAATAAACAAATTGTAATTTAATCAGCAGCTTGCCAAGTTTAATTAATTGATTTTAAATTCCTTCAATGGAACAGATGTCTGTATTTTGGTAACTATTGATATTTAACAGCAGAAGTCAGGAGAGGGCTGATTTCATTGGCCCTTAATGGAACACAGCTGTCTGAATTTCCTCTTTCTTTTTTTTATAATTTATTATTTATTACAATTTATTTACTTTGTATCCTGGCTGTAGCCCCCTCCCTCCTTTCTGCCCAGTTCTACCCCCCTCCCTCTTCTCCTTTAATGTCCCTTCTCTCCACCCCTTCCCTCTTCTCCTCTAATGTCCCTTCCCTAGTCCACTGATAGGGGTGGTCCTCCTCCCCTTCTATCTGACCTATCAGATCTCATCAGGACAAGTTGCATTGTCTTCCTCTCTGGCCTGGCTAGGCTACACCTACAGGGGGAGGTGATCAAAGAACTTGCCACTGAGTTCATGTCAGAGACAGTCCCTGCTCCCCTCACTAGGTAACCCACTTGGAGACTGAGTCTATGAGCTACATCTGAGCAGGGGCTCTAGGTCCTCTCCATGCATGGTTCTTTGTTGGGGTATTGGTCTCTGCAGGGTCCCCTGAGCCCAGATTTTTTGGCTCTGTTGGTCTCCTTATGGAGTTCCTGTCTGCTCCAGGTCTTTCTATCTCCCTCTTTTATAAGGTTCCTTCCACTCTGCTCAAAGTTTGGCTGAGTCTCAGCATCTGTTTCTGTACCCACATCTTTCAGAGGCCCTCTGTGATAGGTTCCTGTCTTGTTCCCTGTCTTCTCCTCCTTCCAGAGTCTATCTAGTTTGCCCTTCTGAATGAGGACTGAGCATCTTCCCTTACACAGTAGAGTACTACTCAGCAATTTAAAACAAGGAAATCATGAAATTTGCAAGAAAATGGATGGAACTAGAAAATATCATCCTGAGTGAAGTAACCCAGAAGCAGTAAGACATGCATGGTATACAATCACTTATTAGCAGATATTAGACATGTAATATAGATAATCATACTAAAATCTATACTCCTAATGAATTTCCTCTTTCATTGAGAAAATTTGATTTTGTCTTGTATATCTCACTGCCAGAGGCTTGATGTAAACATGTGCTTTGCAAAGAACATGGCACTAGTCCCTGTGCTTGGAATGCTAAAAACTGCAGTTTAAAAGGTGAATACTGGATATTTCATTGAATTTCTAGCTTTGTCTTAAGTGAATACTAACACTGAAGAAGAAATGGAAAAAAATTCTTTTGAAAATTTTAGGCTCTTGTCTGCAATGATTACTTTTATATAAACACTAGGAGGATGGTAGACTTATACAAATATGGTATTTTTCATAAGAATTAATTTGCTCATACTATTCCTGTGAAATAAGGAAGAAGTTATAGTTTTTTTTCATTAATTTTTATTTTTTTATATTGATTACAGTTTATTTACTTTGTATCCCAGCTGTACCCCCCTCTCTCATTCCCACCCTATCCGACCCTCCCTCCTTCCTCTCCTCCACGCCCCTCTCTAAGTCCACTGATAGAGGAGGTCCTCCTCCCCTTCCATCTGACCCTAGCTTATCAGGTAGGTCTCTTCAGGACTGGTTGCAATGTCCTCCTCTGTATCCTAGCTAGGCTGCTCCTCCCTCCGGGTGGGGGTGGGAGGATTCAAAGAGCCAGCCACTGAGTTCATGTCAGAGACAGTCCCTGTTCCCCTTACTAGGGAACCCACTTGGACACTGAGCTGCCATGGGCTACGTCTGAGCCTACCATAGAGGGCCTCTGAAAGACTCTACCTAGTAGTGTATCAAAGCAGATGCTGAAACTCATAACCAAACTTTGGGCAGAGTGCAGGTAATCATATGAAAGAAGGGGGAGTTAGTAAGACCTGGAGAGGACAGGAGCTCCACTAGGACCAAATATATCTGGGCACAGGGGTCTTTTCTGAGACTGATTCTCCAACCAAGGACCATGCGTGGATATAACCTAGAAGTTACAGTTTTTATTTTGCCAGTGAATATACTGAAACTCTTAAAAGTCAATGTTCTACTTAATGTCACATAAAAAAAATGACATAATTAGAAATTAAATTTCTGTCCTATGCTTCCTGCACTATAGCCTTTTATTCCCAATTTATTAGCTAACTCAATTTATGAGAAACAAAGCTCTGTTTCAAAAAATTCTTGATAATTTCTACTGTCTTAAAGTGCAATTCTTCCAATAGCATACAATGGGGAAAATAATTGCATTTACCAAGGAAGTCCCTACAATAATGTACCAAAGTAACCAACAATCTCATTATTGTTGCTTTGGCATCAAAAAATATCAATCGAGCACTATGAATTATAAAGATAGAAATTCCATATTTTTCTAATTTTCATGATTTTATATTACCTGTTTTTGAAATTGGCTTCAACAGATTAGAAAATTTTTTATGTTTGGGTTTACACAAATAGCAACTCTCTTAAAAGTATAGGTGATGTAAAGAAAAGCTGTGCTACTTAGAATAAATTAACTGGTTACAGAAATGTTTGTGAACATGACAAGGACATTTTAATTTCAAAAGACTCTAGCATTTTAAACAGTGCGAACATATAGCCCCCTCCCTTCCCATCTTTGTTCTTCTTGGGGTGCTAGGGACTAAATCCATAATTGTGTCCACGCTGCTAAGTTTCTCTGTCTCTGGCCTAAACTTTCAGCCTCTCCTTCCCCAAATCTTAAATTTATAGCAGTCACATTTTGTTATCACAAATATTGACTGCGCGAGAGGAAAATATTTTTTTTTTCAAATAAAACAAAAATGACAGAGCTTCAACTTGGTTGCCTTAATTCGCAGGCAACAGTCTCCCGTGTACAGGACAATACTGTGAACTTGGGAGCCCACCTGTGTAAACCCTCTTGGTGCCCAGCAAGCTCTGCTGAAAGACCTAGTCATGACTTAATGAGGCAACAAAAAGGAAAGTCATTAACTGAGATACTAAAACAGAAAGTGAAGAGAAAGTCTCTTAAATTCAGTAGCACAGGTGGCTGAAGGGGAGTTTTGTGGCAGAAAATATGACACAAAACACATTGAATTGCTGATGCCTTAATCTTTTATTATAAGATAAGCAGTTGATTTTTTGAACCGGTGGCACTAAGTACAGAGAGAAATTATAAATAATGGGAATCAAAGTTTGTGATTTAATAGATCTCTGGACCTTTCCCACTCCAAGATATCTAGTGAGGATTCTCCCCGCTGCGGAACTGCTCTCTCTGAACAAAGGTTTTAAATCATCCACAGTAAAGTGTTATGTGTTGGTGTTAATTCTTAAAAGAAATAAATACTTACCTAGTACAAAGGACAAAGGAAACTAATCAGAAAAGCTTGTATACATGGAAAGGTGTAAGAACTCACCTGATAAATGCTAAGGAGATAACATAGTCTGCATTGACGCTGATAGTCCAGTCACAGTCCCTGCTGTGCGGATACGGATGAGGGAAGTTTGGCGAAAGGATAAAGCCTGAAGATCCTGTTAAATTGCCTCCACAAGGTGCTTTAATTTAAACAAGCAAACAAAATACCTTAAGAGATTAATAAAATCCATTAGCTATCAATATTTGTGAAGACAGTTTTTTGAGGGTATGTGAGACTGCACACACTTCACTTTTACAGCACAGGATGCTGGGATACTGCACGTCTTTCAAAGAAACCATTAAAATATAGAACATGGAACACACATGCACCCCCCCCACACACACACGATAATTTAAATGTTTTACTGGCTTCCAAAACAATCTAAAAAAAAAAAGTATTGTGCTACTATTTTGTGTCAAGGAAACTGAAAAACATAACAGGGATTAAAAAATGGTTTCCTCATGGTTACTAGAAAAAAAGATCTAAAGTTACTAAAATATTTGGAAGCAAAGTGAAACAAAACCTCAAATAATAACTGCATTCCAATCCAGTATGTGGGAGGTTGATGAAGAAGAACGTAAATCCAAGTCAGTTTGACTTACACAGTCTTAACCGTTTCTCAAAAATAACAGAAAAATAATAATGATAATCAATGGAAAGGATGATAATTTTTGAAAAATTTCCACAGCTTCCCTTATATCATTTTTATACTTATTGAAGAGGCTTTAATAATAGTTGAGTCAGAATGAGTGATAATCTATGATGTGAGATGGTCTTTCAACAATCTGAATGGGACTAGAAGCCTTTTCCTAAAATCCAGTTCCTTGATTGATAAAAATAGGCAATTATTACAGATTCTATTGTTGACCTTGACATAACTTCCTGTAATTCGTCAGTGGAGAGGCACAAATAGTTTCCAGGTAGGTTCAAAGGTTCTAAGGAATCAAAAAGTAACATGTGCCCTCAGTGGTAGGAAAGCAGAGAAGAGATGAGGATTCTTGGATTTTAAGTCTACATAATCAGTATTCTTGTCTGACTTTTAAAATGTTGCTTTCCTAGATAATGTTTACAATTCAGCAAAAAGCTAAACAGATCTTCTTGACAGCAAAACTTTGAGATTGAAAGAAAAAGAAAATTCTCTTCTTGCTAGGCAAAAATCAATAAAATTGAATATTTTTATGTCAATCACAGTGCTCATCCGTGCCACTACCCTTGTATATAAATGGTGAGTTATAGATATTTAGAATGTCTGTATGTTTATAATGTGTCCACATGGCTTTTTTATTCCTTATATATTTTACTGGCATTTGGGTATATGCTCTTAAATAGGATGGAACACATCAAACTCAAGTCACTGCCAAATCTGGGAATAAAATATCCTCCTGGAAAAAGAAACACCGTCGGCTTGACATGAACCTCTTCTCTAATCCAGAGTCTTTCTTTATTTGTAGTTTCTTTGAAGTCTTCTTTTCTAAAATTGAAGTGTAGCTTTATAAGGGATTTTTTTTTTCCCTCCCATTGCTTTCTTGGAGATGTCTAATTTTACATGATGTTTAAGTAATTTCAATATTCTTTATTGTTATTGTTACTGATCAAGGAAAGAAATTAGTATAAGAAACCAGACTTTATCATAAGACTTAGTTTACACTCCCTTATGACACTGATAATCTTCCTACACCCGCCTTTTGTTTAAGAATGAATAAACCAAAAACAGATGCTGCAAAGCCCCATTCTACCTTCAAGGACCAGTTTTTCATCTCCCTCGTTTATCAGTCTGAATAAAAGTATAGTTAACCGAAATTTATTAAGTTTCCCCTTTAAATTTAGGCTTTTGAATTTTACCCCTTCTCCGGCTTTGCAAATGCTGCATTGCCTCAGCATACAATATTTCTGAGAAGAAGCTGGAGTCAGAGTATAACATGCTCCAGCTATTTAATTATACCATACATTTCATGTGTTCTTTTTTATTTATTTTTTCTGTTTTTGGTGATTCTTCTCTGCAAAAGAGAATTTTCTCTTTCCCCACTCTTGCAATACATGCAAGGCTAGACCAACAGTGTGCACCTTGTTACAATAGTCTTATTCAATGTATCCCAGTATTCTCTGCTATCTGTATCTGTACAACAATATTTTTTAAATAAAAGTTTATGTCACGAAATCCTGTTGGAAAAAGAAAGTCTAATTACATTTTCTTGTAACTGGAAGTTGTATTTATCTGACATACCAAAAATGTTTGCCCCAGTATAAACCATTAGACAAGTACTCTTAAGATTTAGTATTCTATTTTTGAGTATTTTTGTCAGAGAGACATAATTACCTTTTGTACTTGGATATCCAGATGTATTTATCTGGTCTTTGCTTTGGACAACTATCTTCTCAGATATTCTGTCTACAAATCATTTCAACTCCAAGGCAAGCTACTGTCAGCTCAAACTTAATGTCTTTTAAGTTTACATATATCCATGATACTACTGCATTTTCCCTTCTCTTCATAGTCAATCTTTATAACTTGTTGATCTCACCTTACATATGATGTGCTAGTTTCTAGCACTTGATGTCCATTTTCTTCAAGTGACTTTGCATAGACCAGTTCTGTCATGAAAATTTCCATTTCATTTTGTAGCCTAAGTTGCTTATGTAGCAATTTTTACCTAATATTCTTTTATTCTGTTACAGTATTCTTTATTAGACATGTTTAAGTTCATGACTTTATCTCTCTCTTCATTAATGGGAAATTCCTTTTCCTCTCTCCCCCTGCCAATAATTTCTGCTGACTTATAAATCATGAATTTACAGCTATTTCTACCTAGTAGTCTATTGGTACATAGATCATATAATTCAAAAATTATATAACACTCAAGTCAAAATGCCATTTTTGCCTTGTCTCTAAGTTAAGCATGGAGCTTAATGTTCTTCACTGAATCTTCATATCCAATTTATCAAGAAGATATATCAAGATTCTATCTCATAAATGCACTTCAATTTATCTCATTTTCTTTACTTGATATTTCTTGACCTCGGTTGAATAATATCTTTCTTTAGAATTATAGAAATGACTGACTTCTGTTTCCAACAATTATCTTTTGTGCAAAAATATCTAATCATAGCAGAGAAATGCAAAGTCTGTGGTAGTTCTCACAACCTAAAAGACAATGCCCCTGCTGTAGTGCACCTTCCTCATGTGACCTCTATATCCTTTGCAATATCATCAGCCATCATTGTAGATGCGTAAATTATATCCAAAATATGACAAAAATTTCTTTAAAATTCTAGCTGTTTACTTAATTTGTGTGTTGTATCAAGACACAGGGATGTCAGAGGATACACAGACAGAATTTGGTTTTACTCTTTCTAGCATATGAGTCCTGGGGTTTGTAGTTAGGTGGTCCAAACTGAGAAAGCATGCTCCTTAACTTACTGGGCCTCCATGCCAGCCCTGAAAACCTTATAATTCTATGTATTTTCTGTTCACATAATTTCTTCTTCTTGAAATGTTCTTCACACCTGTATTTATGTAGTTTCAGTTATGATTTAAAATGTATCACAACCTTTAGGAACGTTTAGAAAATTTCAATTTTCTTCTTGGTTGAGCTGGACTTAGCCTCAGCTGTCCTGATAATAGCAACCTCATGCTGCCTCCCTCTCTTTAATAGTCTCAGTTCATAAACATCACATTCATGTGTCATCACCCACAGCTAAATTGTAAGCTCAATTTTGTTTCTTTTACATTGGTTTATTTTCTCCAGACACATTTGAATGTTTGTACAAATATTTATTGACATATTAATGGTTCTTCATATTGACTATGAAAAGAATGTTAACAACTGCATGAATGAATATGTAGTCTAATGAGTGGTTCCATGTTCTGTAGAAAATAATAGCTTAGCTTGTTTGTAGTACTTTTAAAATCATGAATGAATGTAGAACAAATATGAAAGATGTTCCTGTGTACAATTGCAAATGCAAATATGCACATTGTGCATTAGAATATAGCATGATAAGCCTTTTGATTCGTTAGGATTTTCTGGAGTGGGATTATATGTAATGTTGTATATAAAGTGATCAATTTTGCTTCAGTTTCCTTAATTGCCACTAGGAATAATTATCTATGTGTTATTTGAATTTGTATACATATATATGTATAAACAAAGATACATATATACATATACATATATATATGTATAAACAAAGATAAGAAAGTTCATTGCTTGCATATTAACAATCTTATTAAATATTACACAAGCCTTTTCTTTTCTTTAGGTATAAGGGATCCTAAGCTCTTTTTGCTACATTATTTACATTATCAACATTTTTTTTTATGTATTTCATTGCTATGGGTATTACTGAAAATTTAACAGAGCCAACCAGAGAGTAAAACTCCGTGTCATTTATAAATCCTTGACTGCCAATGAATACATAGTTATTTTAAAATAGCTTCAATTTTAAATAGCAGTTAGAAATCCATTAATTTATTATTTTACATGTGTACTCATAAAGCACCCAAAATAAAATCAGAGATTTTCATGAATTAAATTTCATTCTGCTTCTTTGGAATCCTGACATGCACGATTTGTTTCCAGTGTATTATCTTGCGAGAGACAGTTAAACAGGCAGCAGCTATAAATCTATTTTACAATCTTCTTAATTTTTTTGCCAGTTCAATTTTATTCATGTACTGTCTTTCTCAGGAACCCACCCACACTAATGTCTTTGTTATTTACCTTCAGATTGAGTGCTGCTACTTTCCCTCTGGCAATGTCAAAGTAATCTTCACACTGTCAATTTTGTTGGAATGAATTCTATTAACTCTCTAAAGATGACGTCCTTCTGTTTGGTACTTGCTATGAGACTGTTTTTTTTTTTTTTTTCTATTTCACATGCAAGCAAAATGCTTTATTCTCTGAGGTCTGAGACATACACTTATGAAGTTTCTAAAAAGTTCAGGGTTTAATCTTTGGCATAGTATTTCCAATCATGGAGTTCTTTCTTATCAGTGGCAGAGGTCAAGCTTTCTGCAGCCTTAGCAATTTTTCTGATTCTTCTTTTAAAAGTTATTTTCTTCCTCCGAGAAGTTCTAATGCATATCTGCTCTTGAAGCTATCTTATCCTTCCAAAAAAATAATACTCAGTTCCATAATCTATACAAAAATGTTCCACACCCTGCTCCGTATAAGTAAGAGTTAGTGCTCAACTTCCCCCTTAGAACCAGGTCCTGTCAGCTAGAGCCTATTGTGATTTATAAATGGAATTTTATAATAGCCCCTCCAGACTGCTTTAAACTTATCAAACTTTGTGTTGCACTTTCCTTTAGTTTCTATACAATTCTGTTTAACATTTTAGGATTCTACATGGAAACATAATATTAATATAATGTCATAGCCCTAGAAATCCTATTAAGTGGTATCCTGTCATGTTCATCACATTAAGCCAGACAATAAGCCACAATTTTGTGGATTTTCATTATTTTTTCTAAAAAGTATAACATTTTTATTAAATCTTTGAGAAATATAAAAATGTTTTTTAATCACGTTTATCTTCTATTCTTTACCTAAATTTCTCCCAGATTCACTTTTACTTCCCCATGCTTTACTGATTTCACTTCTTCTTTAACTAAACAAAAATTAAAAATTAAAAAATGGAGTCTAAATTGTACTCCTCAGTTGTGTGGGGCTATCCACTGGGAAAATACACTTGGAATGTCTCCTGCTTTATAAGAAGCTGTGTCAATAGCACCTCAGTTAACGGAGGGGGGCAATGTACCCTTTCTCTTCCCTTCTTGAATGTTAACTCACTTGTTCTGTATAGGTACTCTTTTATGAGATGCAATAAAATTTCTATTGGTTAGAATATAGAGTTCTAACTTAATTTTAATGTCACATGCCAACCAAGTAGTAAGTATATTCATGACTTAAGCAAATGTAGTTAACATTTTCTCTCTTTTATGTAGAAAACTTTCTTTTATATTTTATTTATTATTATTATTTATTAAAATTTTATTCACTTTGTATCCCAGCTGTGGTCCCCTCCTTCATCTCCTCCCAGTCTCAACCTCCTTCCCTCTTCTCCTCCTATGCTTCTCCCCTAGTCCAAAGCCTTGCCAGGTCACAGAGAAAGACAATGCAGGAAATCCCGATGAGACCTGATAGACAAGGGTCAGATAGGAGAGAAGAACCTCTTTTATCAGAAAACTTTCTTAAATGACTCTACTCGCCTAATTTTACTAATACAGATTTTATATATATAAGTGAGTTGATGTTTGATAATGTAAAATTTGTAATAGTGTATAAAGAGCAATAGAACAATATAGCTATAGTAGATTAGTTTTATAAATGTATCATATCTGAACTAGTAAAACCTATGCCATTATTTTGTTTCCAATTCAAGCCTTTTCCATACTCTTAATTCATTATTTACATCTACCTCATTATTTACAAAAGATCCAGTGCTACTATTTTGCCTGCAAAAAGACCTGCAGGATTAGGCCTTTGGATGTTAGTGACTACTACAGAAAATGTGTTGTAAAATTACAATTTTTGTCTTAATTTCATTGAAAAGGTTGAAGACAATTTCTAATTTTCTTGTTTGATTGGCAAATTCTCCCAATGAGTGCAAAACATCATGCTACTAATGAATTTGACTTTGCAACTTTAATATGAAGTATTAAACATGGAGTAAAACAAACTAGAGTAATTAAGTTTGTTTGCCTCTGAGTGAGGCATTGAAAACTCATTTTCTAATTCTATGTGATCTTTAGAAGGAAATCACAATGAAATTATATTGAAAATATACTTGTAAGCAATATATGAACTATATATGAACTAAATAGTATATATGAACTAAAATAAGGTTTTTAATTTAAACTTACTAAATTTGCTTATCTCAACTTCTTTAAATGCAATGGTTAGTGGGCAATTTTTAAAATCCTCATTGGGGCTGTTTATGGTGCAATGAAATTGTGAGTATGTAAATGAATAAAACTTCTTAGTGAAACAATAAACTTGGCTTAGTGAAAATATCTTGTAGATTGAGGATGACATCTACAGTGATACATGACATAAAGGCATTAATATTAAACAATTTAATTAAATTTGAGATTTTTCTTAATATTTGTATTGAAAAAGTGGTCATTCTTCTGGGCATGTTTTAATTTGTTCATATCTAGTACTAAAAAGGACTATATCTTGAATCTCTAGACTGTGATTTAGACATTTGAGAACAAGCATGAAAACAGAAGTCAGACAAGTGAAAGCATAGAACAAGGTCTGGACACTCTTCAGATCATCAAAACAAAACCTGATGTTCTTTTGATATTCCTGACTTGAATGGAAGGACAATCTTTTGAAGCTTAAAATAGCTGCTGCTATAAATTTCTTAGAAGAAATAAGCATACAGAGACTAAATCAACACAGCACATTTTACATAGAGGTTCTCAGTGACTATGTTTTAAAGGAAAGGATAATAGATAAATCCAGTGAATAAAGGCTGAAAATATTTTTATAGATTTGATTAACAACATTTAAAAATTTTTGAGATGTTCAGAGTATAATACAATTATGGAGTATTAACTACAGAAGTTAGTAATCACCCTTTTTAATTTTGTTCAGTTTGAATACCTGCACACTACTCTGAAATCTTGAAAATATACAGCCTTTTCTGAATACAGTCCATAATAACATCAACACCAACTTTTAATCATTGCAGTATATTTTATAAAATCTTAATTATTCTTAAATCATACCTATACAGACTGGTGGGCTGGGCTGCCAGAAGTATCGATTTTCTACCTGAATGCAGGTAATTCTTTCCTGTCCCTGAAGCTCGTATCCAGGGTCACACTGAAAGACAACTGTATCCCCAGGCTCTCGCCCATCCCCATTCCGTGTCCCATTCATGGGAACTCCTGGATCACGACAGGCAGTTGCAACTGAACCTATCAAAAGGCAGAAAGACATTAGTATTAGATTACCAAAATCGCTTTTACAGTTCCATAATGTAATGATTAATCTCTAAAACTTTACTCATCTCTATGTTTTCTTAGGAAACTGACTTTAAAAACTGCTTGAAATAATTTTTAAAAAACCTATAAAATACGGTTCCATTGATCCTCCTTTCTGTTTTTATGCCAATACCATGCAATTTTTATTACTATTGCTCTGTAGTACAACTTGAGATCGGGGATGGAGATACCTCCAGATGATCTGTTGTTGTACAGGATTGTTTTGGAGATTCTGGGTTTTTTGTTTCTCCATATGAAGCTGAGAATCTTTTTTTCAAGGTCTGTAAAGAATTGAGTTGGTATTTTGATGGGAATTGCATTGAATCTGTAGATTGCTTTTGGCAGGATGGCCATTTTCACAATGTTAATCCTACCAATCCATGAGCACGGGAGATCTTTCCATCTTCTGAGATCTTCAATTTCTTTCTTCAGAGACTTGAAGTTTTTCTCAAACAGGTCTTTCACTTGCTTGGTTAGTGTCACCCCAAGGTACTTTATGTGGTTAGTGGCTATTGTGAAGGGTGTTGTTTCCCTAATTTCTTTCTCGGCCATTTTGTCTTTGGTATACAGGAGGGCTTCTGATTTTTTTGAGTTGATTTTGTATCCTGCCACTTTGCTGAAGGTGTTTATCAACTGGAGGAGTTCTCTGGTTGAATTCTTGGGGTCGCTCATATATACTATCATATCATCTGCGAATAGTGACACTTTGACCTCTTCCTTTCCAATTTGTATCCCCAGAAACAAACCCACACACCTATGAATACTCGATTTTTGACAAAGAAGCCAAAACCATTCAATGGAAAAAAGACAGCATCTTCAACAAATGGTGCTGGTCCAACTGGATGTCCACATGCAGAAAAATGAAAATAGATCTATATTTATCACCCTGCACAAAACTAAAGTCCAAGTGGATCAAAGACCTCAACATAAAACCAGATACTCTAAATCTGTTAGAAGAAAAAGTGGGAAACAGCCTAGAACTCATTGGCACAGGAGACAACTTCCTGAACAGAACACCAACAGCACAGGCTCTAAGAGCAACAATCAATAAATGGGACCTCATGACAATGAAAAGCTTCTGTAAAGCAAAGGACACCATCATCAAAACAAAACGCCTGCCTACAGATTGGGAAAGAATCTTCACTAACCCTTTATCTGACAGAGGACTAATATCGAGTATATACAAAGAACTAAAGAAGCTGAAAAGCAGCAAACCAAGTAATCCAATTAAAAAATGGGGAACAGAGCTAAACAGAGAATTCTCAACAGAGGAATATCGAATGGCAGAGAAACACTTAAAGAAATGCTCATCCTCATTAGCCATCAGGGAAATGCAAATCAAAACGACCCTGAGATATCACCTTACACCCATCAGAATGGCCAAAATGAAAAACTCAAGGGACAACACATGCTGGAGAGGTTGTGGAGAAAGGGGAAACCTCCTCCACTGCTGGTGGGAATGTAAACTGGTACAACCACTCTGGAAATCTATCTGGCACTTTCTAAGACAATTAGGAATAGTGCTTCGTCAAGACCCAGCTATACCACTGCTAGGTATATACCCAAAGTTTGTTCAAGTACACAAAAGGGATATTTGCTCAACCATGTTTATAGCAGCTTTATTTGTAATAGCCAGAACCTGGAAACAACCCAGATGTCCATCAACGGAGGAATGGGTACAGAAATTGTGGTATTTTTACACAATGGAATACTACTCAGCAATCAAAAAGGAGGAAATCATGAAATTTGCAGGCAAATGGTGGGATCTAGAAAAGATCATCCTGAGTGAAATATCCCAGAAGGAGAAAGACAAACACGATATATACTCACTTATATAGACCTATAAGATATGATAAACATAATGAAATCTATACACCTAAAATAAGATAATCAAGAGAGCAGACATGGGGTAAGATTATCAATCCTCGTTTTGAAAGACAGAGGGGATGCACATTGAACATTGACAGGACTCTACAGAGCACATTTGAAAAACTCTAACTAGCAGTGTTTTCAAAGCAAAGACTCATGACCAAACCTTTGGCAGAGTACAGGGAATCATAAGAAAGAAGGGGAGTTAGTCTGATGAGGAAAGGATAGGAGCTCCACAAGGACCAAATTTATCTGGGCACAGGGTCTTTTCTGAGACTAACATGCAACCAAGGACCATGTATGAATGTAACCTAGAACCTCTGCTCAGATGTAGCCTGTGGTAGCTCAGTAACCAATTGGTTTCCCATAGTGAGGGGAACAAGGACTATTTCTAACAGGAACTCAATGACTGGCTCTTTGGCCTCCCCACCACCCAAGGGAGGAGCAGTCCTATTAGGCCACAGAGGAGAGCTTTGCAGCCAGTCCTGAAGATACCTGATAAAACAGGATCAGATGAATGGGGAGTAGGTCCCCCCTATCAGTGGACTTGGCAAGGGGCTCGGTGGAGATGAGGGAGGGAGGGAGGGACTGGGAGGGAATGAGGGATCAGGACACGGCTGGGATACAGAGTTAATAAAATGTAACTGATAAGAAAAAAATAAAATTAAAAAAAAGAAAAAAATAAATATGAAAGAACAAAAAAAAACCTATAAAATAAATGATTTTGTATTTCTTGAATTATCTATGTATTAGCTTGTTCTAAAATGTAGCATAGCATCCTTGTCACTAATTATTAAATGTCACAATATGTTTTCGTATTCTACTTATGGCTTTATTTCTGTTTCTGTGGCAAATACCCTGAACAAACAAACAAAAACAAAAACAAAGAAATCCAAAAACTCAAAGGGAGGAAGGGCTTATGTTGCTTAAAATTCTAGAATACAGCCCATCACTTTGGGAATTCAAGGAACTAATCACATCATATCCATAGTCAAGAAAGGAGAGAGAGTGGACATATCCTTGACTCCTTACCTCTCCTAGCTTTATATTATCACATACTTCAGTGTCCAGCCCATGAAAAGATGCCATCCACCCTCATGCTGAGTCTTTCATTTTTAACTCAATTAAGGCAAGGAAGACAACCTCCAACAGAAACACTCACAGGAACAGCTGAAGCAGATCTAGATAATTATTCAACTGAGATTCTCTTTGCAGGCGATTCTGGGTTGTGACATGTTTATGTTCAAAACCAATTATTCCACTATCTTAAAATCATTGTGAAGTAATTGAAAAGAACAATGCTAATGAGAGAAAATATTTGCTTGAAAGATATTCAACTTATATCAGGAGGAAAGATAGAAAGAGAAAGAAACAAATGCTATGTGAAAATATATTCAACATTGTTAACTTACAAAATGAAAATTAAAAACACTGAATGCCTTATGATGTCGTATTAAACTTGCTGATGTTAAATAAAATAAATTACATATGTGAGTACATTATATGCTAACAAAAGTTTAGGGACAACTGCATCATCATGCACACATTGCTGGGAGAGCTGAAGGTTCCTATTGTGTTGTGATACTTAGCTTTCTCAATTTGATACACCTAGAATCATCCTGAGTGTGTCAGTGAGGAATTGTTATATAGATTTGGCCTATAGGCATGTTTTAGGTGAGGGGTTGGTGTATAACCCATAGTGGCCTATATCATTCTCTAGGCAGGGGCCTTAAACTGTATCGATCAGAAAACTCCAGCTGACCTTAAGAGAGCAAACAAGTGAGGATACCTACATGTTGTTTTTAATAATTGTTTAGGATTAAAGATGTGATGTGACTCTTTCCATTCACTTTGACTTCTCCATAGTGATGAACTATAATATGCAGTTGTGAGCTAAAAGAAACATTTCTTCTAAGTTGTCTTTATTTTACTATTTTATCACAGCAACAAAAATAAAAGTAGAATGAGGCCCTCCATAAAGGATTGCTACTGTTTGTTGTAGAATTTAGCAAATCCTTGCTTTATAACCCTGAAACTGTATACTTTAGCATTTATTCCCCAAGTTGTTAAGTTGTAGTAAACTCATAATATGAAATGAAGCCCAGCATTAACAGGGAGTAAATCCACAAATAAAAAATTATATGTCCTAAAAATGGTCATGTAAAAAAAAATCCAAATAGAGTACCAAATTATGTATTGTTACTTTGTGTTATGTATCATTTTGAACTAACTTGTGGAAGTTGATACTTGATTTCCTGACAAAGTTAGAGTGCATGGAGAAGTGCTGGAAGATAACTGGATATGAGTATTGTATGGTTTCTTTTAATGGAAGTGGTCTGAGTCTTGACACGGTGAGAGTCACCGAAATCTATAAACATAAAATTACTATATGTGTACTACATGCATGCCTGTGGAACTGTTAAAATCTGAGAAAGTTTAGTGAATTACATCAATGTCAGAATTCTGGGTGTGATATTTTACTATATCTCTATGACATGTCATTTGGGAGAATTGGGTAATATGTTACATATACACAAATTGAACAACCATCAATTTTTGCTTGTTCTGATGACATTAATGAAATTTATTTTTTATGTCTCTAGTAGACAAGTATGTGGATATATAAGTATGTAGGTAGCTGGATATGTAGGTATATTGGTTAGCCGAATAAGCGATTGTTAGACAAGTTACCAATGATAGGATAATTAATATAATCCTCCACCACGCTTTCTTCCTTCACCTTATCAGTCTAATACACAAACACACACATAAAACATGGACGCTCACATTGTGTTGCAATGTGTCAACTTTAGTTATATAACAATAAAAACAATATGGCCCACAAGTAAGAAAGTGAAAATGACAGCATGATTTTAAATGATTTTAAATAAGCATTAACACCAGCAAGTATAATGTGCAAAAAAATAAATAAATAAAATATATATATATATGTGTGTGTGTGTTTGTTCATATTTTAAATATTAAAATTTAAACATCTGACTTTTTAAAATGAATATTGTTACCTTTTCAAATATCTTTATATGCACCTTTTTCCAAACTGCAAAATGAAGATTTCAAGTAACAGTTTACCAATCCCTGATAATATAGAAATGTAGCTAGCCTTCCTGAACTACTCTGATAGTAATCTTGTTGAGCATCCAGGGTTTCCTAATTATTGATTCATTGTACTGATAAAGTAGCATTTCTAGTAATAGCCAAAGACCTTACACATACAATTTTCTTAATCCCCCAAAAACCCTATGAACCAACTGCTATCATGTTTTCAATTTGGTGGCAAATTTAGGGCTGTTAAGTAATCTGTCTTAAATTTATTGTAACTGAAGATGCGAAGCATGACTTAAACCCCTGTTGGACTACTTTCATAAATCAAAGCATGAATGACAACCAGAGTATCCGCTTTTACCTGTCACTATCCCAGAAACTCAAACATCTCCCTTGCAATCCATATAACAACAAACATTTGTACATTTTCAGAAAAGATTTTATATCCGTAACCATCAAATTTTATTGGCATAATTCAAACCCAGCCTTATTTTTTATTCTTTTTTTTAATTAATTACAATTTATTCACTTTGTATCCCGGTTATAACCCCTTCCCAGTTTCCCTCCCAACCCTACCTTTCCTCACTCTTCTCCTCCCTAACCCCTCCCTTATGCCACTGACAGGGGCAGTTTGCCTTCCCTTCCATCTGACCCTATCCTATCAGGTTTCATCAGTACTGGCTGCATTGTCTTCCTCTGTGGCCTAGTAAAACTGTTCTGGTCTCAGTGGGAGGTGATCAAAGAGCCAGCCACTGAGTTCTTGTCAGAGACAGTCCCTGTTCCCCTTACTAGGGAACCCACTTGGACACTGAGCTGACATGGGCTGTGCAGGGGTTCTAGGTTATCTCCATGGATTGTCCTTTGTTGGAATATCAGTCTCAGAAGAGACCCCTATGTCCAGATTTTTTAGTTCTCTTGCTCTTCTTGTAGAGCTCATATCCCCTCCAGGTCTTTCTATCTCCCCCTTCTTTCATAAGATTCCCTGCACTCTGCCCAAAGTATGGCTATGAGTCTCAGTATCTGCTTTGACACCCTGCAGGGTAGAGTCTTTCAGAGGCCCTCTGTGGTAGGTTCTTTTTCTGTTCCCTGGTTTCGATGTTCATCCCCTTTACCTTTCTGAATGAGGATTGATCATCTTAACCAGAGTCCTCTGTCTTGTTTAGCTTCTTCAGGTGTACAGATTTTAGTATGTTCATCCTGTATTATATGTCTAATATCCACTTATAAGTGAGTATTTACTATGTGTGTCTTTCTGCTTCTGGGACATCTCACTCAGGATGATCTTTTCCCACCATTTGTATGCTAATTTCATGATTTCCTTGTTTTTAATTGCTGAGTAGTATTCCATTTTGTAAATGTATCACAATTTCTGTATCTATTACTCAGTGGAGGGACATCTAGGTTGCTTCCAGATTCTGGCTACTACAAATAAACCTGCTAAGAACATGGTTAACGAAATGTCCTTGTATACTTGCATATATTTTGGATATATGCCTAGGAGTGGTATAGGTGGATCTTGAGGTATCAATGTTCCTAACTTTCTGAGAAAGCACCCGATTGATTTCCAAAGTGGTTGTACAAGTTTACATTCCTACGAGCAAACAAGGCGGGTTCCCCTGTCTCCACATCATCTCCAGCATGTGTTGTCACTTGAATTTTTTATCTTAGCCATTCTGATGGGTGTACGGTGATGTCTCAGGATAGTTTTAATTTGCATTTCCCTGATAACAAAGGAAGTTGAGTATTTATTTAAGTGTTTCTCTGCCATTTGGTATTCCTCAATTGCGAATTCTCTGTTTAGCTCTGTAGCCCATTTTTAAATTGTATTATTTGATTTGTTGCTTTTTAACTTCTTGAATTCTTTATATATTCTGGATATGAGCCTTCTGTCAGATATAGGGTTGGTGAAGAATCTTTCCCAATCTGTAGGTTGTCGTTTTGTTCTGATGACAGTGCCCTTTGCTTTACAGAAGCTTTTCAGTTACATGCAGTCCCATTTATTGATTGTTGCTCTTAGAACCTGTCCTGTTGGTGTTCTCTTCAGGAAGTTATATCCTGTGCCAATGAGTTCAAAGCTCTTCCCCACTTTTTCTTCTAACAGATTTAGTGTATCTGGTTGTATGTTGAGGTCTTTGATCCACTTGGACTTTAATTTTGTGCAGGGTGATAAATATGGATATATTTGCATTTTTTTCTATGTGTAGACATCCAGTTAGACCAGCACCATTGGTTGAAGATGCTATCATTTTTCCATTGTATGGTTTTGGCATTTTTGTCAAAAACAAGTATCCATAGGTGTGTGGGTTACACCCAGTCTTACCATATTAACTTTGGCTCATGAAGGGAACTCATTACGTGAGAATATTAAGCAAAGGAAAGTAAGATATAAGTTTGTTTTAGTTTTTAAGTACATTTGTTCTGTAACAAGCATCAGCATTCCTTAGCAGAGAACTAAACAGGCATTCATGTCATAGAAACTGGATGTATGATGCACAACCACAAGAGAATGTTCGATGCATATACAACATCTGTGTGAGTGACATCAGAATATATGTGCAATAGACTTCAAAAAGAAAAAAAATAAATGATGGATATTAGTAGAAAAGTTTGGCATTATGTTTTTTGAGTAGGAGCTTACTCTCTTGATTCTACATCCATAAAGTTTGTTAAGCACATGATAAATATTATCAACTATAGATAAAAATATAAAATAAATAAATATTTTTATATTTAGGTTCATACATACATGTAAATTCAGAACAGTATGGAAGTGCTAAAATGCAACTAGGATATCTGGTCATAGGTAAATTGAGGGTACAATGTATATTTCTTGTCAACTTTTCGAAGCTTAATGATTTAAATAAGAAGAATTATCTAAAATAAGACGGCTTTCACATTAGGCTAATACTTATGTGAGAATATGCATTTGCCTTGAGGTCTAATTGACTTGAAAGGAAAGAGGTGGTAAATCCCTAGTGTTCCATTTTCTCTCAGTTAATAAACAAATTAGAGTAAGATTTTAAAGCACAGCAGAGAATGAGGGTGTTTAATGAAAGACCAAAGAACTCCATACTGCTGCCCCTCCAGAATTAAAGGAGTTCTAAAAGCAATCAGTTAAATTCCCACAGAAATAATTATTCTGTAGGAATGTTATTGTTTTATTATCCTTAGTTATTCAAAGTTTGAATGCATACTGGTTACCTTCTGTGTTTGTAAGTAGGAAAAATTATAATCATTTTAGCACCAGCCATTCTTTTCCTCTGAATTAACAGAAACAACAACCAATGAAGAAAATAACCATTTCAGCACTTATGTTATTTCTCCTAGGGCCTTAAGAATGTGGAAATGTCTGATAATTACTATTATTATAAACAATTATTTAATATTATAACTTTAGATATTAGATATATTATTTAGGAATTAGTAATTTTTATTTAATACTAATTTCCCATTTACTGAAGCATAGAACTCTAAAATTTAAAATATAAATTTTACTTCTTTCTGTTATTATTATATGAATTTTAATTACCTGTTGGATCTTCTCAGTGAGTACTTCCATAATTTAGCACAATACGTAGAAAGCTTAGATACAATAAGAATTTTATACAAATAAGCTTTTAATTATTCCTGCTACATACAAAATATTAAAATGTCATCAGAAAATAGTATATTGATTTATAATGTATTAAGATATAAATTGCTCAATATTTGATTATGAAACATTTGTCTTTGTTCTCCTAATGTTCTATAAGATCCAATTAGTATATTCTTTTTTGATATTAATATTTGTAGTAATCAGAAACACCCTGGGTTGTAAAATATTTTATCTAAATGTCTAAATTCTTCACATGGATATTTACTAACTTTTTAACCTTATGATGCCCAAAATATTTTAAAAATTATAAAATGTCTGTATTTTTTATTTAAAAGTAAAAACATAATAATATTCAAATTGATATCTTTGCGAAATGCCTATTCTGCTGTCATTGTAAGTTTCCTTTTAAAATGTTATAACTAGAGAAGAGTAATTTAATTAGAAACAAATTTACAACAGAAAGGAAAATTCCTGCAATGAAAAATAAATTGGACATTGAAAAAATGAAAAAAAAAAAACTTTACAGTTCTTGGCATACACACACACACACACACACACACACACACACGTGTGTGTGTTCTTTCTAATCAGGCTCACATATACAGGCAAGGGCGTGTGCATGTTTGTGTGCTTGTATGGACTATAAGAGAACCAGACAGCTGGGGAGGAGTCATTCCTTAGGCATCACCTACTTTCATTCTGAGTCTCAATTGCTCATTGGCCAGGCATTCAGCAAGTCAGTCGGCTGGCAGGACAGTGAGCTCCAGAGATCCACTTTCTTCACTTAGCCCTTAGCACTTCTTTCCTAGTCCTGGGAATATAAACACATGCCTACATACTGGGTACTTATACTTGCATTCTGGGGATCAAACTGGGTTCTGAGTGCTTTTAAGGCAAGTGCTTTATCAGCTTAGCTAGCCTGTCTGCTCTACCCTTTTCTGTTGTTGTGTTGTTGTTTTAATAACAGCATTTGCTTTTTTTTCTTGGTCAGGTATTGTAATTTTTGTTTCTAACATAATGAGTTTTTCTCTCTGGTGTTTACAAAAAGTTAGAAATAAATTTCCTATGGCAAATGTTTACTTTCAAAGGGAAAAACCTTTTTTATTTATCTATCTATCTATCTATCTATCTATCTATCTATCTATCTATCTAAGACAGTGCAGCGGGCTGTATTTTTCACCATCATCATCACCATTATTATTTGCAATTTATTCATTTTGAATCTCAGTCATAGCCCCTGCCTCATCTCCTCCAAGTCCCACCCTCCCTCCATCTTTCTCCCCTTTCCCTCTTCTCTATTCCACTGATAGGGAAGTCCTTCTTCCCTACTGTCTGACCCAAGCCTATCAGATTCCATCAGGACTGCCTGGATCCTCTTCCTCTGGGGGCTGGCTAGGTCGTCCCACCAGGGAGATGTGATCAAGGAGCAGACAACTGAGTTCATGTCAGAGACTGTCTCTTCACTTCTTACTAGGGAACCCATATGAAGACTGAGCTGTCTATGAGCTACATCTGAGCAGGGGTCTAGGTCCTCTGTATGCATGGTCTTTGGTTGATACATCAGTCTCTGCAAGTTCTCCTGGGCCCTGCTTTTCTTTTTCTTTCTTTCTTTCTTTCTTTCTTTCTTTCTTTCTTTCTTTCTTTCTTTCTTTCTTTTTTTTTTTTTTTTTTTTTTTTTTTTTTTTTTTTTTTTTTT
>NW_026596079.1:29106767-29140080 GCF_907164565.1 Psammomys obesus | reverse complement strand
TTCTTTCTTTCTTTCTTTCTTTCTTTTTTTTTTTTTTTTCTTTTTTGGTCTTATTGTGTGGCTCAGGTCCCCTCCTCTGGGTCCTTTTATATTCCCCTTCTTCAATAAGACTCCCTGCTCTTTGTCCAAAATTTGGCTGTGAGTCTCTACATCTGCTTCAACCCTCTGCTGGGTGGAGTCTTTTAGAAGACATCTGTCTTAGGCTTCCATCCTGTTGCCACTCTTTTACCACTTCCAGTGTCTATTTTGTTTTCCCTTCTAAATGAGAATTAAGCATCAGAGGTACATTTACTCAGTAGAATACTACTCAGCTATTGAAAACAAGGAAATCATGATATCTGTAGGCAAATAGATAGAACTAGAAAAGATCATCCTGAGTGAGAAATCCCAGAAGCAGAGAGACACTCACTTTTAAGTAGACATTAGTCATATTATATAGGATAAACATACTAAAATCTATAGACTTAAAGGAGCTAAACGACAAGGAGCACTCTAGGGAAGATGCTTAATTCTCATTCTGAATTGTGCTAAAAATAAATACACTGAATCTATTTTATTTTTTTGTTTAACATTCTCATTACCTGTAGAATAAATTGACTTGAAAAGTAATATAATTTTATAGCGATACTTTATAAGCAATATTTTTATAGGGAAAATTTCAGAACTACCCTTTTGTAACATCTATATATAAGTGAATCTTTCTGCATGCGTTATTATAAAATACTTTTTGATGGAGGGGCCAAGATGGCGGCGCCGGGACAACACCTTGTCTGAGAAGCAGAACAACACACTCCAAGCAGCGACCAGGAGACTGAACTCTGGGCCCTAAAACAACAGCGATCGATCGTGTTTCCCAGGTGAGGGGAGGCTCCCACGGCGTGGGAATCGGTCGGGTCCACTCTCGGCTGCCCAGCCAGAACCCGGAAGAGAACCCAGCTAATGCAGGCTTTGGGTCTCTGGGCTGGTGCCACAAGCTTGCTTGTCCCGATCACTTTCCCAGGCTGATTGGTGGGCACATGGGTGCCTGAGGCTGAGAGTCCCCGTCGCAACAAAACCCGCGGGGAAGGAAAGTTGCCAGACTGGTCACGGGTCACCCAGTCTTTCCCTGGAAGGTCTCTCCGACCACGGGTACCTGCCGCCATCACAACTGAGCTCCCGCCAGCACATGGATTGCAGCTGCGTAACTGCGCGCCCAGCTCAAAATCCCTACTCCCTCTTCGGAGGAGGCAGGAGGCGTCCAGCAGAATCTGCCACAGACCACATTGTCTGTACCCCAACCCGAGATCGGGGCTGAGAAAACCCAATCCTTTCGGGCACTCCCCAAACGCCGCCATAACCCTGCCACAGCGGAGCAGAAGGATAAAGAGGTGCACAGTGGCTTCACAGTGCCGGAACTCCAGTGCTACCTGCCACTCCTAGCAAACAAACTTCAGCTCGGGATCTGGGACTGTGGTCATTCTACAAGTCCTGAGATTATCCTGGGTCCAGCGAGTAAGGTCTAGCAGCGAGTTCTATCACCGGCGCCCGGTGCACCGCCCCCCGCCCCCTGTCAGAGAAACGCTGGCTCAGGGCTCAGGATCCAACTGAGAAGCCCCAAGCCTGCTGGCACTCCCCTGAGAGCACCTCCATAAGCTTGCCCTAGCAGAGGAGAAGGTCAGAGGGGAAGGACAGAGAGGCAGCCTGCCAAGGACACAGCACCCTCTCTCCAGCTCACCCAGCGGCCCCTAGCAGAGAAACCCAAGCTCTGGATCTGAGGACACTCAACCCTACCCGGTACTCTCTTGGAATCAGCAAACATAGATTCTACCACCAGGCTGCTTCTGGCAGAGAGATCTGGGCCCGGGACCTGGGATTAAGTACACTCATCCTCTTTTCTGCGCCACCCAGGGACCAGTCAACATAATCCCCCCTGGCAGAGGGAAAGGACAAAGAGGCAGCACACAGGAAAGGTGGACACCGAGTCCTGCGGCCACAGTGTCACAGAGCTGACTGTTAGCCTACCCGTGCACTTCCGCAGCAGGACCAAAACAAAGAGTAGTGAGCAAGGGGAACCCCTGTGCATTCCAACTGGTCCTGCAAGAGAGTGAGTGAGCCTTCTAGGGAGAGATTGCCCCAGACACAGGGCCTCTCCACAGAAGCAACAAGACGAAATCCCTGCCCCCCACACCCCTAGTGTGGGCATCATAGGGATTCTTGGGATAGCGACCCCAACATTGAAGGCTCTGCCTTGCGGGTCCACCAGGGTAATTCAGGCAAACAATCCCTGGATCTCAGTCAGAACTGTGTAATAGTGGCTTGCAGGCCACTGCAATAGTCAGAGAATCCGCACATGCACACTGCGCCCGCTAAAAGCGCACTCGAATAGTACCAGCGTCATATTCCTTACTTAGGCAAAACTGAAAACACAGTGCACACTCCCAAAGCAGTGAACCTCTCTCATCTTTCTGAAAAAACAGTCCAGAAAACAGAAAGAGAGGATCATAGCCCAAACTACAATCTCGAGGAACAACCAGTGAGGATTATAAATAACCAGATGGCTAGAGGCAAACGTAAGAACACTCCCAACAAAAATCAGGACATAATGACCTCACCAGCAACCCCACAAAACAATGGACACTTCAATTCACTAGATATACAAGAAAACGACCTCAAAACGATGTTTCTCCAGCTATTAGAGGCCCGTAAAGAGGAAATGAACAAAGCCCTCAGAGAAATAACCAAAGAAATTGAGACTAACCAAGAGGAAACAAATCGTGCTCTCAGAGAAATGACCACGAAAATTAAGGCAAACAGAGAAGAAATGCACAAAGCTCTCAAAGAAATGTCCACACAAATGAAGGCAAATAAAGAAGAAATAAACAAAGCTCTCATAGAAATACAGGCAATTATACCCAAAGAAGTAGAGGCACAATTAGTGATACATAGAGAGGAAACGGACAACAAAATAGAAGCTATCATTGAAAAGCAGGAGTCCACATTCAAACAGGTGAAGGAAATGGTGCAAGACATGAAAACAGAATTAGAATCAATAAAGAAAACACAAATAGAGAAAAACCAGGAGCTGGAGAACATAGAGAAAAGATCAGGAACTACAAAGGTAAGCATCACCAACAGAATACAAGAGATGGAAGAAAGAATCTCAGGAGCCGAAGATACACTTGCGGAAATTGACACGTCTCTCAAAGAAAAAAATAAAATCAGAAAAGTTCCAAACACAAAACATCCAAGAAATCAAGGACACCATGAAAAGACAAAACCTAAGAATAATAGGAGTAGAAGAAAAAGAAGACATCAGGCTCAAAGGTCAGGAAAATATTTTCAAGAAAATTATAGAAGAAAGCTTTCCCAACTTAAAGAAGGAGATGGCCATAAACATACCAGAGGCCTACAGAACACCAAGTAGACTAGACCAGAAAAGAAATTCTTCACGTCACATCATAGTCAAAACACTGAACCTACAAAACAAAGAAAAAATTCTAAAAGCAGGAAGGGAAAAAGGCCAAGTAACATATGAAGGTAGACCTATCAGAATCACACCAGATTTCTCAACAGAAACTATGAAAGCCAGAAGGGCCTGGACAGAAATCATACAGTCCTTAAGGGACCACAGATTCCAACCCAGACTACTAGACCCAGCAAAACTTTCAATCAACATAGACGGAGAATTCAAGATATTCCAAGACAAAACCAAATTTAAACAATATCTACATAGTAACCCAGCTCTATGGAAGTTACTAGAAGGGAAACTCCAAACCAAAGAAAACAACTACATCGAAGGAAAGAGAGGAAATAGATAACTACACAACAAAAAAACCAAAAGAAGACAAGCAATGAAACTCAGTGACACCACCAACACCACATCTAAAGTAAGTAACAATTGTTGGTCACTAGTTTCTATCAACATCAACGGACTCAATTCCCCAATTAAAAGACACAGACTAACAGAATGGTTGTGGAAACAGGATCCATCATACTGTTGCATCCAAGAAACACACCTATGCAACAAAGATAAACACTACCTCAGAGTAAAGGGCTGGAAAAATGTCTTTCAAGCAAATGGTTCCAGAAAACAAGCAGGAGTAGCCATCCTAATATCTAATAAAATAGACTTTCAACCCAAATTAATCAAAAAAGATAAGGAGGGCCACGATATTCTCATCAAAGGAAAAATCCACCAAGAGGACATCACAATTTTGAATATCTATGCCCCCAATACAAGAGCACCTACATTCGTAAATGAATCAATTTAAAGCTTAAATCACACATTGATCCTAAAACCTTAATAGTGGGAGACTTCAACACTCCACTCTCACCAAGGGACAGATCAACTAGACAGAAAACAAATAGGGAAATAAAAACACTTACAGAGACCCTAAATCAAATGGACCTAATAGACGTCTACAGATCTTTTCATCCAAACTCAAAAGAGTATACCTTCTTTTCAGCACCACATGGAACCTTCTCCAAAATAGACCATATAGTTGGTCATAAAGCAAGCCTCAACAGATACAAAAAGATTGAAATAATCCCTTGTATTCTATCTGACCACCATAGACTTAAGCTGGACCTCAACAACAACAGAAATAACAAACAGCCTACATGCACATGGAAACTGAACAACCTGTTACTCAATGATAGCTGGGTTAAGGAAGAAATAAAGAAAGAAATTAAAGACTTCCTAGAATTCAATGAAAATGAAGGCACAACATACCCAAATTTATGGGACACACTGAAAGCAGTGCTCAGGGGAAAATTTACAGCACTAAGTGCCTGCAAGAAGAAATTCGTAACATCACATACAAACAACTTAATGGCCCAACTGAAAACCCTAGAAAAAAAAGAAGCAGATACACCCAAGAGGAGCAGAATGCTGGAAATAATCAAACTCAGGGCTGAAATCAATCAATTAGAAACAAATAAAACTATTCAAAGAATCAATGAAACAAAAAGCTAGTTCTTTGAGAAAATCAACAAGATAGGCAAACCCTTAGCCAAACTAACTAAAAAGCAGAGAGAATGTATCCAAATCAACAAAATCAGAGATGAAAAGGGTGACATAACTACAGACACAGAGGAAATTCAAACAATCATTAGGTCATACTACAAAAGCCTATATGCCATAAAATTTGAAAACCTAAATGAAATGGACAATTTTCTTGATAGATTCCATCTTCCAACATTAAGTCAAGATCAGGTAGAAAGACTGAATAGCCCTATATCCCCCAAGGAAATTGAAGCAGTCATTAACAGTCTCCCCTCCAAAAAAAGCCCTGGGCCAGATGGTTTCAGCGTGGAATTCTACCAGACCTTCAAAGAAGTGCTCACACCAATTCTCCTCAAACTATTCCACAAAATAGAAACAGAAGGTACATTACCATACTCATTCTATGAAGCAACAGTCACCCTGATACCTAAACCACATAAAGACCCAACAAAAAAGAGAACTTCAGACCTATCACTCTTATGAACATTGATGCAAAAATACTCAATAAAATACTTGCAAACCGAATCCAAGAACACATCAAGGATATCATCCACCTCGACCAAGTAGGCTTCATCCCAGGCATGCAAGGGTGGTTCAACATATGGAAATCCATCAATGTAATCCACCACATAAACAAACTGAAGGAGAAAAACCACATGATCATCTCCTTAGATGAGAAAATTTATATATTACATAGAAATTATTTCTAATATACCTGATTATGCTTGATATTATCAATGAACCTAATCCTCTGAGAATTATTGTATTTGTTTATCAAGTGCATGTGACCTTTTTAAGTAAAACTTCTTTCTACTAGGAAGAAAAGAATCATCTTAGAGGAAAGCTTTGGTAAAAGAGGAAATACTTGAAAATAAATACTTGTGAAATGTGTCAATGAATAAGTGAACACAAAATTGTAATTGATTATTTAATATGTCTAATTACATTAACTCATATTTTAAAACAATGGAGACTTATTCCAATTATATCATGCGAAGGTTTGTATCAAATTTCAATTTGTTTCAATATATTTTAGATAGGCTGATGATGTGAAAACTAATGAGCACTATTATATGTATAACCATGTTCTTATCATTTTAACTTTTCTATTATATAAGCATATGTATTTGGCTTCATCTTTTTCCTTCTATATAATTATGATTGTATGTCTAGTGGAAACATACATTCTACAAAGCTCAAACAAGCAACTTAATACGTTTCATCTATGCATATATTTCTATGTGTATGTATAACCATTAGACCTTTAATCATTACTACCGAGTGAAAGTATAATGATCCAGCAGAAATTAACACTGCAGTTTTTTTTTTCTCTTAAAAATGCATTGGGTAGTTAAACAACAACAACAAAAACATATTAACAACACTCCCTGATTCTTGTTTGTCGTTTCCATTAAATATTTGATAATTTGTCAAAAATGTTTTAAGATCTTTCAAATACACATAAGTTTGCATTTATTGCAGTTAAATAAGCAGTACAGATAGAAGCAGGAAGCAGACTATATTGCATAAAGAGAGTGATATTGATCATCTTGTTCCAGTTCTATAGATTTTTGCTGCCTTATCTGATAATCTGTCACAGAAATATTTTACCTGTTTTTTTCCAGTATTAGATAAAATCTAATGTTCTTTTGTAATAATTATATATCCAATTCTATGACATTATTGATCATGAAATGTGAATTTAAAACCAATAGGCATAAATTTAATTTTGTAGTATACATCCACTGTTCTTCAACTGACTTCTACAATGCCATGAATCAAATTTGGCTGTCACAAAACCTTACTTTCTTGTCTTCGATTTCTATGCTTTACATTTTTGTGTTGACTAAAAACTGACAATATAATTCATATATAATTCATACTCTGTCCTTTATAATGAAGGTGAGTTGGATAACAGGACTTCTTAACCAGAAATGGAAATACCATCCATAGTAAATCAATTGGGAAATATTTGGAAGGCAGACAGAGACATAGAGGTGGATTTCTCCATAGAAAATTTTTCTCTTGATTGAGCCTTTGCTTTATATGTGTCCATCAGTTTTGTTAAATATGTTCAGCAGAATTATTGTGTCTTCTTTTTACAAGCTATGCAGATATGTAACTTCTCTCAGAATTACATTATGTTTTAAGGGTACATGAATGAAACAGTAAGTCAGGTTTAAAGAAAATGAAGGTATGAGATATTACTATATATCATGGAAAAACAAATCAAACCTAGTATTCTAATATAATTCTTGGCACACATCCATATCTTTCATCAATTCATATGCATTCATTTATTTCAGCAAATACTTGTTGAACCAAGTAATACATTTGCTGTTAAGAGACGTACGTAATGGAAGGTAATATAGCCTTAATCCCATTTATAAGTGAACCAAAGTGAAAATACAAGCAACACAGTTATCTTTTATGATTCAAAATGTTAGAGACTATTTCATTTACCTGTGTGGGAAATTACCTTTATATCATAAGTTATAGATGATAACATGATTCAGATTGTAGATAGAGTATTAATATTAATTTAAAGGATGCCTGTTATCCCCAAGGTATTGTGGGAGGTTAGCTAGTTTGAGGCCAGTTTAGGCTATAAATCTAGATGCCAACTGAAAGCAGAATATTAGACTCAAGGTTTGAAAATACATGAAATGAAGAAAGACATTTAAGTAAAAATGATCAACAATTACATATAAAAGTTACAAGAATTACCTTATAACTGTCAGGATTATGCTAAAATAAGGGGAGCATTGGCAAAAATGGGAAGAGATTAGGAATCTTGTATACTCTGCAAAGGCAAAACAATGTAGCTAGTAGGGAAAAGAGTGTACAGCTTCTCCAAGTCACTCAAAATAGAGAACCCCATGAACCAGAAAACTTGTTTCCAGGTACTTAGCCAAAAGAACTGAAATCAGAATCTGGGAGAGACAATATTTACAGACTCTTTGCAGCACTAGTTCCAATAGCCAAGTTATAGAAAGAACCTTGTTTTTCATAGTCAGATAGATTATAAGTGTGGCAAAAAGTCTGGGCACAGGGGTCTTTTCTGAGACTGATACTCCAGCCAAGGACCACTCATAGAGATGGCTAGGAACCCCTTCACGGAGGTAGCCCATGGCAGTTCAGTCTCCAAGTGGGTTCCATAGTAATAGGGACAGGGACTGTCTCTGACATGAACTGATTGGCCTGCTCTTTGATCACCTCCCCTTAAGGGGGGAGCAGTCTTACCAGGCCACAGAAGAAGACAATGCATGCAGCCACTCCTGATGAGACCTGATAGACTAGGATCAGAGGGAAGGGGAGGAGGACCTCCCTTTTCAGTGGACTGGGAGAGGGACATGGGTGGGGAAGAAGGAAAGTAGGTTTGGGAGGGGAGGAGAGAGGGTAGTACAGAGATGATAGAAAGTTAATAAACTGTAATTAATAAAAAAAGAAAAAAGTGTGGCAAAAACACACAAATAATATTTATGTTTAGAAACTTATCCTAGAATAAGTTGAATATTTTTGGTCACACTTGAGGGATAGGGTGATAAAAGTTATTAACAATTATGATTTTCATATAGAATGCCCTGCGATGATTCTTGGTTCTCTAGTACTGTTCTATATCAATAAATTATGGAAGCTTTAAGATGTAGGACCTAATTAGAAAGAGTATGTTCCTACAGTCCTGACTTTGGAGACTAGGTATTGCTCTCATCCCTTCCTGCATTCCCTTTCTCTGTTTACTGTTTATGTGTAATAAAAAAGCTCCTCCATACCCAAGGTTGCACCATCATGTTATTTTCCCCAGTGGCATGGAGTTAGGAGACTTGGAAGTAAACCTTCTGAAGCCATGAGTTAAAATATTTATATATTCTTTGCTAATGATGATGTTACATCTGTGTCTCTCCATTTACTCAGATTCTTAGACAGAAAGTTTGCAAGTTTGAAGCTGGCTTGAGAAATACACTTAGATAACAACAAGAATCATTTTCTTTCTGAATGAAAACAGGTTAAAATGCCAGAGTCTATTGCAGTGGCAGAGTGCTTTTTTTTTTGAGCCTTTGTAAGGCCTCGATTCTCAAGATCAATAAATCAAAATAATTAATACAGAAAACAGGCATCAGAGATCTGGAGTGATGGCTATAACTAAATATGTTCACTTGTATTTTAACTCCTTAAGTTTTTGAAAGGAATTTGGAAAATTTGGGGAGTGACATCTAGAGAAGCTTCACTATGGAGTAAGCATTGCACAATGGGTGATATACTGGGCCTCAGATAGAGGGGTGAAAGTGTTAGATGGTGGAGATTGGTCTCATATTTTTCCTAAGAATAGAGATGCTGTGAGGAGTTGGGTTGAGGTCTTTCATGCTACAGCCTAAAGTCTAAGGACTTTAAGGAAGATGAAACAAATAATAATAATAATAATAATGAGTATTCGTGAATACCAGGTAAATGGCTGAGTCATTTTCTATAGGAGTTTACAAATACAAGTTTATGTCAGTCTTAGAAGAGACTTGAATGTTGGAATTTTACATAATGCTAAGACTTTGGTGACTCTTAGAAATGGGCATTATTAGATGGTCAAAGACACTTGGGGGTGAAGGGTGGAATGTTATCATTTGAATATCAGGGGTCTCTCACCAGATAATGTGTTGACAGTTTATTCCCATCTGGTGGTGTTACTTGGGGGACATGCTGGAAGTTTTAAGGTATGAGCCATATTTAAAAGACACATGTGACTGACAGCATTTTGTTTGGGGCCATATCTTACCATGGCCCCTTCTTGTATTCATTCTTTACTTTTTGTTTGCTATGAAAAGAGTTTCTCTGTTTAAGACATTCCCAGTATCATGATATCTTGTCCAAGGAAGTGGGACCAGGCACTCATGGGTTAAATATTCCTAGAGTATACTTAATTCAACATTGCACTAATTTTTTATTTTTTAAAGATTTATTTTTTTATTTTATGTAGCTGGTAGGTTGCATGAATGCTTTGTCTGCATGTTTGTATATTCACTGCATGCTCATGGAGTCAGAAGAAGTTGTTGGCTGCTGTGGGTAAAGGAGTTACAGATGATTGTGAGCTATCATATGGTTCTGGAAATTGAACTCAATTCCTTATAAGAGAAACTAGTGCTCTTAACCAGTGAGCTATCTCTCCAGCCCCAACATTAATTCCATATTTTATACTTAGACAATCAATGCATATTTGATAGTAAATTATGCATTTATTTAAATGATATACACTGAGATATACAGGATTATGTTACTGTTTATATACCATGTTCCTAGAAGTATTGAAATACTTGGCTTTTTAAATACTAATAAAAATTTATTCTAAATTCATACTTGATGTCCGTGAAGATTTTTTCAACTTTGTCAGGATAGTTTATGGAAATGCATTGCTCATCAGTGACTTGTCTTTTCATGGTAGCCCCTTCAGCTGAACTCTCATTCCTTAAGGTCTTTTGATAGGGATTAGTAGTATCATAAAGTTTATCTTTGATGTATCTTAAATATTATATGTACTTTATAAATCCCATTATTACCAAAAGGCATATTACAAAATAATAATAAGACCATTTTGTGATAAAGCTGTTAATTTACACTATGAAACAAATAACAGTTATTCTCACAGTATATTGTAATTTATAAGTCTACAACTCAACTATTTACCTCTGTTCCTATGTACTGTACTTTAAGAACAATCTTTTCACAAACTCTGCAAATTCTGGCCTGGAAGTTTTATGTCGATTTTATACCACAGTAGAGCCTGTGGCATATCATGCTGTCACATAAAGCTGGTAGTCAGGGCAGTGGTGTCAAATGCTTTTCCTACTACCTTCCATAACCAACTAGTGTGTGTGGAAAACATATTTGGTAATATATAATTTAATCTATAAATGCTCTATATGCTGTTGTAGAATGAATATATGAAATTATTGGTATCTGAAAGGTTGGCAAATATATACTGACACCAGTATCTGTATTTCAGCTTCAGCTTTGTGTTGTAATTCCTCTGACACTGCAAACATAGGTCATAGTCTACCAGATATACTTAAAAGCAGAACAGAGACCTAAGACACACAGTATATTTCATTTTAACAGGAAAATTATTATGATTCTTTATTAACAATGGAAAATATAGGACCAACACTGAACTTGTCACACTATTCCAGGGTAATACAAACTACAAATACTATGAGCAAACCAAATACCAGGGCAAGTGTAGTGACTAATTCTGTTTAGGAGTTTATGTACACTAGAAGTGTTGTTCACTTGGGTTTGGAAAACGACTGAGAATTTACTGATTTTGAATATGAGCATAAGTTTTTCAAAAATATGCACGTGTTTCCAAAAACAAAGGGCAGAAATTAGACTGTATGCTCTCTTTACAGAGTACTGCAGACAGACAGAATATATAAATAAATAGTGAGGGCATGAAGCTGGTAGGTGGCTTGAGCACTTTGATGGCTAATATTTGGTGTCACCTTGATGCACATGAGAAGAGGACACCACAGTGGAAGAATTGACCCATCAGACTATCCTGTGTACATGTCTCTGGGCCATCTTAGTGATGGCTAATTAATGTAGTAGGCCTCAGAGCACTGTGGCTAGTAGCATCCCTAGGCACATGGGCCTCTCTGTACAGGAAAGATAGCAGAACAAGCCACGGGTAGCAAGGTAATAAGTGGCATTCCTCCACGGTTGTTCTCTGTTTCTTGACTTTCCTTTGTCTTGACTTTCCTCGATGTCACCTGCAAGCTTTTCATGGTTCAAACATGTCACAGAGTTTGGAATTTGTCAATTTTTTTTTAATCACAGAAACAGCAAGAAAACTAGAACAGCTCCATAATATTGAGGTTTTACGTTTAATGCCAGCATTTTCACTTAAAACTGAACCCAAAGCTTTAAATGCTTTTAAACAGTAAAGTGATATGCAGTTTTTGCTTCTGACAGCCAGCCTGGCAGAAGTGTGAGGAAAAATATGGAGGGATAATGAAGTGAGTGTCTGGCTGACTGTTACCCAGTGCATCAAACAATATTGAGGACAGGAACAAAGGCAGTGGTGTCATGCCGTCCTTTAAGGCTGTCAGATATCAACCTATCCTAGTGAAGCTATTTATTTCTTTGAGAATTTTCAACAGCAGAAGTTATGAGCCTTAGTGTCTTGTATTACCCAGCAGGTACTGATTCTTAATGGAGAGGTCAAAGAGTGAAGAGCAGAGAAAACACTCTGTCAAAATCAACTATTATGTGGGCAAGTGACAGCATGATACCTCCCTGTAGAACTGAAGTGGAACAAGACAGGCAGATTACAAATTTAAGTAGGGGATATAGAAGCTGACCGCTGAGAAACCAGGACAGGGCTTAGGACAGCATGAAGATGCAGTGTCAAACTTAAGTAGCTCTGATTAAGCAAAAGTGCTTGGCACATTATAACATCGAGAGGCAAAGTGACAGAATTTACAAAGCATGAACAGGTCATACAGTAGCAGTTGTGCGGCTGTGGATGGCGGCTTGGTGAAGACTATAAAGTTGCTATGCAACCTATATTACAGTAAATTCACATTATATTGGGTTTGGTGACATGAATTTCACTAGTTTCTTTTGTAAAAGACACTTGCATTTTCTGTATCTCATCATTTTCTTACAGATTAGTTTGTCTTTCAATAAACAACAGTGATTGTTTTAATGAGCAAAAAAAAATAGAAACTGATTGGCAAGGGTACATAAAGAATACACAAAAGATAAGACAAAGAATCAGAGACCCATATATTTTAATTTATATGATCATATAGTTCAAATTTTTAAAATTATGTAATTGAATATATTATACTAAATATCTGACTTTTATTCTAATCCATCATCCCATTTCTCACTAATTCTTCTATGTGGGTGAATCTATTTCTAGTCCAGATGTTGGAGGTAGGAAGACACATACCTTTGATTCAGAATTTAAAGCCAGAAGGCACACATCTTTCATTTGAATCTTGAGGTGGGATGATATAGCTTTAATATGAGCCATACCTTTGTAAGTCTATATAAGGACATAGAAAAAGGACGGTTTTGCTCTTTGACTGTTTGCCCTTGCCTTCCTAGCACACCTATTCCTCCACTGACATTTGAACCTACATCTTCTTTTTTTCTTTATTAATTACACTTTACTCACTTCGTATCCCCCCCCCCCTGTGGTTCCCTCCTCCACCCATCCCAATCCCTCCCTTCCTCCACCCTCTGCCTGCATGTCCCTCCCCAAGTCCACTGATAGGGGAGGACTTCTTTTCCTTCCTTCTGATCCTAGTCAATTAGGTCTCATCAAGAGTGGCTGCATTGTCTTCTTCTGTGGCCTGGTAATGCTGCTTCCCCCTCAGGGGGAGGAAATTAAAGAGTAGGCCAATCAGTTCATGTCAGAGACAGTCCCTGTTCCTATTACAATGGAACCCACTTGGATACTGAACTGCCATGGGCTACATCTGTGCAGGGATGTTAGGTTATTTCCATGCATTGTCCTTGGTTGGAATAGCAGTCTCAGGAAAGACCCCTGTGCTCAGATTTTTTTGTGGAACCTACATCTTTGGGATTCCAGTGTAGACAAAAAACCAGCTGCCAACAAGCAGCCTTGTGGGACTGAGTGACTACCAGATATATGTACGTTCTCTGTTTCTTTTTTTACATAAATAATACCTTAAATGTATACAAAAATTGTTAGAATTCTGTAACCTTACTATCTTTAACATCTCAGTGGTTCCCTTCTATACTATTATTATCATTATAACTGTAAAAGTTTTAAATATTTTGGTAAAATTTATCAGATAAATACTGTATTTTTAAGATTTATTTACTTTTATTATGTATGCAATGATCTTTCTGCATGTGTGCCTGCATGCCAGAAGAGAGCATCAGATCTCTCAATATAGGTGTTTATGAGCCACCATGTGGTGGCTGGGAATTGTCTTCCTTAATAAGCTAATGGTATACAAATGAAAGCTGGGAGGCTATATCTAAAATGCAGACAAAACTATCAATCAACAGCCACAGAACTCTTCTTTTGTAAATTTAGGTCCTATGTAACAAGTACACGGAAATCACTTCTGTTCAACACATTTAACTTTTTATTTAAACTCATAAAGAACCCAAAGTAGGAAAAAAATGGATGATCAATAAAAACCTGACTAAAATATGACAATGAATTATTATTTTCTAGACTTTCCTGGTTTATATTTATTAACAAAAATGTTATGAATGTCTATCTGTACAATTAAAAAGTTTGTTGGGTATGGTCAGTAAATTACATTATTGCTCCTAACAAAATCTGTTTAATGAGATATTTTGTTAAACCAAAGAATTCATATTGCCTTTGTCACTGCAAAAAATCATAATTAAAAGCTCTCTAGAAAAGTTTTATATGAAAAACATGACAACCAAGGCAAGATTAGTGGACATTTTATCAAAGAGGGAATATTAATGCTAAATTTGGTTGAATATATCAGAAGCAACATTTAAAGAGAAGGAAGAAACCAGAGGCAACAGCCTCTGTAATGTGTGTGTGTGTGTGTGTGTGTGTGTGTGTGTATGTGTGTGTGTGTATGTGAGAGAGAAAGAGAGACAGACAGACAGAGAAAGAAAGTACAAGCATGTGAGTCTATATAATATCTTTGTGTAGATTTAATTGAATGAAGGAAAGATAAGTTTGTAGACTAATAATGGGATTAATGTACTTAATATGTTAACAAAGTATGTCAACTGACTCTATTAGAATGAATATATGTGCAGAATAAATGAATTTTGAGGAATGAGGAATTTAGTGGGCTCTGGAGTCGTCAACTGTGATCTGCAGGCTAACTTTGTCCCACGCTAGTAGATGATTTGCGGGTAGTTCATTCACATCCCCTCTAATACCATTGGAAAAATACATGCTACTTTCTACAGTTCCTTGTAACTACTTCCATTAGAAAATTAGGCTTTTTGCTTCAAGGGTGTGTTTGTCAACTTGAGTCAAGGTATGGTCTTTTGAAAAGAAGAAACCTTAACTGAGAAAATGCCTCCATAGGATTGGCCTGTTGTCGTGTCTGTAGGGCATTTCATGGATTTGTGTTTAATATGGGATTGACCAGCACATTGTGGATGGGGCCACCACTGAGGAGGTGCTCTAGGAGTGTATGAAAAGTCAGGATGAGCAAGATATAAGGGGAAAGCCAGTAAGCCATGCTCCTCCTTGGTCTCTGCTTCAGCTCCTGCCTCCAAAGATCTGGCCTACTGAGAAACTGCCACGACTGGTTTCAAAGATGGGGTACGCCCTCAGAGTTATAAGCTGAAATAAACCTTTTCCTCCTCAATTTGCTTTTCGACTTGGTATTTTTTTTTTCCAATAGAAAGCCTAACTAAAACACATGGTAAAATTGTTAGACCTAGAGGCAAATATCCTTTTCCAACATGCAAGCTGACTCTCTCCCCCTTCACTTCATTCCTTTTCACTGTTTAAATTGTCTACAACACCTTTCTTTGAGAACAAAATAACCTTTGATGGAGTGTTTGGTCAGATGACAAATTGACTAAGTTGTAGATCTATATTGCAATTAAAAATGTATGGTTAACTTTTCATTTTTCCTCTAACAGACTAATGTATATATCAGCAATAATGTATATATAATATATGCAATAATGACAAAATGATAACTGTTAAACATTTTCTATTTACTAAGCCTGATATTCATCCGCTTTCAGCACACATGGACCATTTTCTAGATATCAGCAAGTTATATAACTGTTAATAAAGCAATTGACTTTCTGACTTTTGTGTACTTATCCATGAAATGGACACTTGGAGATATATATATATATATATATATATATATATATATATACATATAATATTCAAAATTATTATATATTATATTCAATATTATATATATTATATTCAAAATCTCATTCAATATTGACTTAAATATATATATTTATATTTAAATATATATTTATTTATATATTTATAAATATATATTTATAGATATATATTTATAAATATATATTTAATATTTATATATATATAAATATATATATAAATATATATATTTAAGTCAATATTGAATGAGATTTTGAATATAAATGAAAAGTATGGTTCTTGGAATTAATCAAGACTGCATGCACTAAAATAGTAATAATTATTATGTTTTTACTTTAGAAACTCTCTAAACAGGTGCATTACAAAATGTGTTCAGGATAGTAACTTGCTTTAATTAATGATATTGATAACAAATTTATGCTTTGAGTGACATTAATAAGTCCATTGGAAGATTCAAGCGATAGTGTACATTTCTAATCATCTAATATAAAGGCAGATTCATTCAAATCTTGTTATGACAGATAATGTTTCTACAATTTTAACATGAACTACAAAAACAGCCAAGATAAAAATAAGCCACTAATTTTACAAACAGAAGTTTAATAAAAACAATCCCCAGGAAAGAATGCAAAAACTAGAAATACTTTAAAGTCAGTTACTCATGTATCTAAGCACATTTTACCTGAGTATATACACAACCCCATCACAGTAGCCATTTAAGACACTAATTCTGTATTACTAATACAGAGAAATCAAAATGTTGTCAAATTCCCATTAGAAAGAATAGGAGTTGAACACTTCTCTGGCATCTTACTCATGCTTTAAAACATTTAATATATAAAAAGAAAAACAAATAAAATGAGATTGAATGATAGCGTAAATGAAAACAATAAACAAAGCCACAAAACTGCTAATGATTAGAATGTTCTCATAAAGTTGGAAGCTCACTATTTTACTGAGGCCACAGTATATATGTAGTCATGACTGTCCTTTTCTTTGAATGCTCATACTTATACAAAAATATTCTTATAATAAATGATAAAATTCTCAGATATGGTCATAGCAGCTTTATTTGTAATAGCCAGAACCTGGAAGCAACCCAGATGTCCCTCAATGGAGGAATGGATACAGAAATTGTGGTACATTTATACAATGGAATACTACTGAGCAATTAAAAACAAGGAAATCATGAAATTTGCAGCCAAATGGTGGGATCTAGAAAAGATCATCCTGAGTGAGGTATCCCAGAAGCAGAAAGACCACATGGTATATACTCACTTATAAGTGGATACCAGACCTATAAGACAGGATAAACATACTAAAATCTATACACCTAATGAAGCTAAGCAAGGAGGACCTGGGGTAAGAGGATCAATCCTCACTTAGAAAGACAAATGGGATGGACATTGGAAGTAGGAGAAAATAAGAAACAGGACAGGATCCTACCATAGGGGGCCTCTGAAAGACTCTACCTAGCAGTATATCAAAGCAGATGCTGAGACTCATAACCAAACCTTGTGCAGGGAATCATCTGAAAGAAGGGGGAGTTAGTATGATCTGGAGAGAACAGGGGCTCCACAAGAAACAAATATATCTATCTGAGCACAGGGGTCTTTTCTGAGACTGATTCTCCAACCAAAAACCATGCATAGACATAATCTAGAACCCGTGCTCAGATGGAGCCCAAGGCAGCTCAGCATCCAAGTGGATTACCCTAGTAAGGGGAACAGGAATTGTCTCTGACATGAACTCAATAGCTGGCTCTTTGACCTCCTCACCCCCAAGGAAAGAGCATCCTTGCTAGGCCATAGAGGAGACATTGCAGCCAGTCCTGAAAAGACCTAATAAATTAAGGTCAGATGGAAGGGGAGGAGGACCTCTTCTCTCAGTGGACTTAGAGAGGGGCAGGGAGGAGATGAGGGAGGGAGAGTGAGATAGGGAGGGAATGAGGGAGGGGGCTATAGCTGGGATACAAAGTAAATAAACTGTAATTAATATAAAAAAATAAAGAAGCTAATCAAGAAGGAGGACTCTGAGTAAGATGCTCAATCCCCATTCAGAAAGGCAAAGATGATGGACAATCCAGGAGAGAGAAAACAGGGAACAGGACAGAAGCCTATCACAGAGGGCTTCTGAAAGGCTCTAGCCTGCAGGGTATCAAAGCAGATGCTGAGACTCATAGCCAAACTTTGGGCAGAGAACAAGGAATCTTATGAAAGAAGTGGGAAATAGTACGACCTGGAGAGGACAGGAGCTCCACAAGGAGAGCAACAG
This sequence comes from Psammomys obesus, assembly GCF_907164565.1. NCBI lineage: Eukaryota > Metazoa > Chordata > Mammalia > Rodentia > Muridae > Psammomys > Psammomys obesus. The sequence goes on along the minus strand of NW_026596079.1, from coordinate 29,121,982 downwards.
AACCAAAAAATTTGAGACTGATACTCCAGCCAAGGACCACTCATGGAGACGACCTGGAACCCCTTCACAGAGGTAGCCCATGGAAGTTCAGTTTCCAAGTGGGTTCCATAGTAATGGGGACAGGGACTGTCTCTGGCATGAACTGATTGGCCTGCTCTTTGATCACCTCCCCTTGAGGGGGGAGTAGTCTTACCAGGCCACAGAAGAAGACAATGCAGCCACTCCTGATGAGACCTGATAGACTAGGATGAGAGGGAAGGGAAGGAGGACCTCCTCTATCAGTGGACTGGGAGAGGGACACAGGTGGGGAAGAGGGAGGAAGGTTGGATTGGGAGAGGAGAAGGGAGGGAGCTAAAGGGGGATACAAAGTGAATAAACTGTAATTCATAAAAATAAAAATAATGTTAAAAATAAAAATAAAATATGTAATAAAGTTTATAAAGTATATTACATTATATATTTTCTTATCTACTATACATTAATAATTATATTGATTGTATAGTAATTCATAATTTTATGTTATTTTATATTAGCATTATATAATTACTACATATTATGTTATATATTAACAACGTATAATTGAATTACTATTATAGTATAGTATTCTTTTATGAATTCATTTTATGTTATATAAAATAAATCAAAATTCTTTATTTTCTATTAAATAACACACTTTGAAATATTATGATGTTATGGTATCCCAGACTGAGCATACCTAATTTGAATAAGCATAAAGTGTCAAGTGAGGAAAATCACACACCTGATCTCCTCCAATCAGGCACAGTGAAAATGCAGGTGCACAAATAGTTATATGATAATATGTTCAATCCACATTTCTAAGGTGTATGTGAAACATAAATGAATTTTTTATTCAGGCTGTTGTCTGATTCCTAAAATATCTCACTAGGCTAATTTAAATATCCACGGACTCTTAAAAATTCTGAATCTGAAATACTTCTGGTCCCAAGCATTTTTGAATGAGGCATTCCCAACACATACAAGATTTTGTGATATGATTATTTCTTCAGTTAAATTATTTTAACACCATTATTTTTTAAGGATTAATGCTTAAGTAATGGGAAAGAGTTGATAATGAATACACACTGTTAAACTGTAGTTGTTTTCCAAAGTATATTTGTTTCACTTGCTGTGAAATAAGACCAGAACTAATAGTTAAGATAAATAATACTAAAAAATAGAATGTATAAGAGTATATCTTTATGGATTAATTATAAAACATTTCTTTTTGCATTTAGAAATCAAGCAGAAAGAGCTTACTTGAAAACTGAATTGCGAATCCAGATTTGCTGATGTAAAAGTCCGTGTCAAACTGGATAGTGACTATGTTGAGGGTGCTGTGAATTCCGTCAGGAATAAGAGACCCACTAACTTCCTTTAAGAGCATCTCATTTTCAGGTGGACCATCCCACACTCGAAGTATGTCATGTGATGCTTCTGTATCGAAAGCAAGAAACTGTAGGCTGTGGGAGAACCATACATCTTTGGTTATTTTAAATATTGAAGAGAACCATTTTAACAAAATATAGAGCAAACATGCATTGTTGCTTTGACTCTCTGCAACTCTTTTCTAAGATTAAAGTATAACTGTGTAAATGGCAATTATCACCAAATAATGCAGAATATACTTCCTTAAAATAGCATTAAATACACTACTTCAACATTATTGCAAATTACAGAAATCTTAAATACTCACTGTTTTCAATGCTCATAAATTTTAACTGTCATAACAAAACTATAAAGGACATCGTATGTGCCAGTTACTTCGAAAATACATTACTAATACTCTTTTTAATCATTATAATGACCATATGGAGTAGGAACAATTTTAATATCAATTTTGTAGATGTTGTGAATGGAGTTTAGATATAATCAAATAATTGCTGAAAAAGTTCCTTTGTCACTCATTAAATTTAATCATCTCACTTCACAATATATGCTTTTACCACTGTATCCTATCAAAGCTAGTCTATTCTATGCCTAACCTGTACAAAACTTTTATTAGTTATTTTTTTACCATTGTGAAACTTAGCTAGACTCTTTTTATATGTTTTATGATTGATTTATGAATGATTACAGCTTTCAATCTTGGTTATATATTAACAATAAAAGTTGTTTGTTAATTAAAATATACAAGTCTTGATGAATTAAAATTTTATCTAATAATATTAATATTTAAATAAATAAAACTTAAATAAATAAAACTTAGATCCACCATAGCATATTCTGAGTTCTTTGTTTTGCCTTCCAAAGGCAATGCAGCGGGTCATACTGAATTCATTGAGGTTCAGCATCTTGAAACCTATCTGAATTTCATTTACATCAAATAGCAAATATTTCTTGCTAGTTTAAAGTTAGCGTTACTTTTAATGTCATTGTGGGTTCTACTGGAGTAACTATTTCATATGTCAAGGACGTGTGGTTCAGTTGTTAATATTTACTCAGTTGAAGTCCTAAAAGCAAAACTGGAACAGGAGCTTGTGAAAGCTGTGAAACCTGCCATGTGAATTTAGGAGGCAACAGTTTAGAATTTATCAGGCTGCTGAGACATGAAGAAGTGTGAACTTCCTATCAAAACTCAGCAGGAAAGAGAAATCAAACATAGTTAAAGAGTCAGAAAGCACACTCTTCAGAAATGTGCCCAAGACCAGGAAGACAAGAACTGTCCAGCACGATGCACTCATGTTTCTTTCTCACATTAGTGAGGTTGCACAGGTTTGTATACTCATCAAAATGATGGATTCAGCGTCCTAGGCCACTGAGAATTCAAAGAGCACAGATCAGAAGGAGCCCCAAAACATTGTCAACCCTGGTGCCCTATTCATCCACGGAAGCTTCTTGCAGGAGTTACAGAGTTATTCTGGCAGTCAAAGAATCAGTAATGTAAGCCAAAGATATTATTCTTATTTAAGCATGTGAATAACTTGTTTTCCTTTACGAAGGCTAAGCATACTGAAAATTAATAAGACTTATCAATATTTATAGAGCTGCTGATCAGGAAAATCCTTAGTATTTTGAAGAAAGTGAAATTGAGTTACCTTACGATGTTTCCTGGATCTACCTCAATCATCCACATGCAGCGAAGGTTATTATCATATGGAAAGGGGTAGCCAGGGGACAAGATCCTTCCTGATGATTCTCCTTTAAAACGACCACCACATTCAGCTGGTGAAATATAGCAATATTACAAGTCAAAACTTCATAACAATCTTTTCACGGCAATCTACAGACTTCTTGAAAATATATGTATGTTCACATTAAGAAAAATAAAAATTCAGCCTCAATCTTTTTGAAAGAAAGGGTTTAAATAAAATTTCTTAAAGATTTAATTAAAACGAGAATATGAGTATAATAAAATAATATATTCTCTTTCCATTAGATCACATAAAAGACTAAAATCAAACCAAATTGTTGAATAAGTAAAAGAACACATTCAAAATCTCTGAACTTGACTTCAACCCATTTCAAGATGTTTTGTTACATAATGATTATGTTTTAAGAGAAGCAGATGGCAAGTTGCTCAGTGCTAGTGCATGCTGGGGTGAATAATTCATCTTGCACCCCCACCTCTGAGAAAAACTCCTTCCCTCAGGCATCTAAGCTCCAGAGTCCTTTTCTCCACTTCAAACCATTCTGAACCACTTCCTTTTTTAGTCTCTCAGAACTCAAAGTAGCATTTTCATTAGATATTTTACTTCAGTGAAATGTAACATAGTTTGATTAAATGTGGCCTCTAATTTTCATAAGTGCTGAACATAATCTAATTAACATTTTATCTTTTGAGATTCCTTCTCTGTTTTGTAGTATTTAACACTACTGGGATGTCTGAAATGAGTTTACACTTGTAAAGCAACAACTCATGAAGAACTTTCTGTACTGAAGAAAACAGTAAGAACATTATAAACTGTTGAATACTTTATTGATCCAAGTTTGAATCACAGAGACATGGAAACCCTTAGCAATGAATTGTGTGCTGAAGAGTTCTAAAAATTATTTTTCTTCACCTACCTAAATAAATACAAAAACATATTTACTTAAGTATCTGAAGGAATATTTATATTTATTTTCTTCTCTTTGAACTGTAAAATATACAAATTAAAATTGCCTGTGTTTATCATTATTACTGTCATTTAAAAATAATCAAAATTAGAAAGTTTTATCTCTGGTGACAACAGATTGTAACATCTTCAGTTTATAATTTCTATATATGCAGTTTTTTTCATAGATTTAGATATTATCTTATAATATTCTAATTATTTATTTAATTAAAATGTCAACTGGGCTATAGCAGTTAGTTATTTAGTAGATATAAATGCAGCTTTAAAGTGGTTAACTTCTTGAGTTCTTTATATATTCTATTAGCCCTTTGTTGGATGTAAGATTGGTAAAGATCTTTTCCCAGTCTGTGGACTGCCATTTCGTTCTTTTGATAGTATTCTTTGCTTTACAGAAGTTTTTCAGCTTCAAGAGATCCCATTTATTTATTGTAGATCTTAGAGGCTGTTGCTGTTCTGCTCAGGAGGTTGTTTCTTGTGCCAATGAGTTCAAGGCTCCTCAAGACCCACTCTTGAGCATGTACCCAAAAGAAGCACCTATACAACAAGGACATTTGCTCAGTCACGCTCATAGCAGCTCTCTTCGTAATAGCCAGAAAGTGGAAATAACACAGATGTCCTTCAACTGAAAAATTACTAAAGAAACTGCGGTATTTTTACACAATGGAATACTACTCAGCCATTTAAAACAAGGAAATCATAGAATTTTCTGGCTAATGGATGGAGCTAGACAAGATCATCATGAGTGAGGTAACACAGACCCAGAAAGACACACATGAATATGTTCAGTTACAAGTGGATTTTAGTCATATAATACAGGGCAGACATATCACAATATACAGACCCCAGTAAGATAAGCCCAATGGGCGTCTTAGGTTTCATATGGATCCACTAGTTAGGGGAATGGGGAATATCTCTGACATGGACCATGTTCCCTGCTTTTTGATCACTTTCCCCTGATGGGACTTTTCTACCAGGCCACAGGGAAGGGACACAAACTAAGTCTCCTGTGAATAGATGACCTGGAGTGTCTGGGTAGGGGGCTCCCCTTTTCTGAGGAATAGGGGAGAAGGCATGCAGGAGCCAGAGTGGGACTGGGAGGAGAGGAGGGAGGGGTCTGACAGAGGTATAAATTGAGTTAATTAATAATTAAAAAGTGGTTAACATTTACAATTGCTTTACTTGAGTAACCGGTATACCTGAAATTACTCATTCAGATGGGCCTCATCCCATCAGTTGAAAGTCCTAAAGAGAAAAAACATTTTCCAGGAAAACAAAGATATTTTCCCTCAAAACCAGAGCTTTAATACCTGTATCAATTTGAAATCTGTTGTTCCACCGGTGGATTTTGGACTTGCTCGTCCATACAAGTTCATGAGTTAATTTCTAAAAGTAAACATGTATCTTTAGTGAGGGATGGAGGGATTCTATGGGCTTTGCTGCTTTGTTATATTGGCCAGTACACTCCAGAGGTCTAGAAATTATCATTTTGCAGCAACTTTACTATAGGCTATGTTTATGTAAAAGAGTACTAAAACTAAGATGTGTCACTCTCTTAGTTTGCTTTGGATGACTGTGATACACTGACCTACGTGTGAAGGAAAGAGTTAATTTGGCTTATGCTTTCCCATCAAATGTCATAGTATATGATTCATGGAAGTTAGGACAAAAACCCAAGCAGGAGCTTGGAGACAGGATCTGAGGCAGAAATGAATGAAGAATGCTGCTGACAGACTTGTTCCTTATGGCTTGCTCAGCTATCTTTAATATGTACCTCAGGACCCCTTGCTGAGACATGGTACTGCCCTCCTTAGTCTGAGACCTCCCCTTTCAATAATTAATCATGAAAATGCTCCTCCTGATGCCTACAGGCCAGTCTGATAAAAGTAGATCTTCAAGTAAAGTTTCTTCTTCCCAGGTCATTCTAGTCTATGTCAAGTTTGGGAACACTAACCAGAACTGCCACTACCACTCTTGTCTCTTTCTTAAAATGAAACATTTGGATAACCTAAAACAATAAGTAGTTGTACGTAATATACCGTAAGTAGTGAACATTTCCTTTCTTCTTATTGATTTATTACTATTATAGACATATATTACTTTGAAAATAGTAATAATATTTTATTTATCCAATTTAACTTTTTTTCTTTTTGAAATGTATTTGTTTTTTTTTTTTATTACAGTTTATTCACTTTGTATCCAAGCTGTAGTCCCCTCCCTCATTCCCTCCCAATTTCACCATTCCTCCATTATCTCTTCCCATGCCCCTCTCCAAGTTCACTGATAGGAGAGATCCTCCTTCCCCTCCCTCTGACCCTAGCTTATCAGGTCTCATCAGGACTGGCTGCATTATCTTGCTCTGTGGCCTGGCAAGGATGCTACCCTATTCAGGAGAGGTGATCAAAGAGCCAGCCAATTTAACTTTAAGGTGGTTATTGTGTCTTGACTTTTTTTAAATTAAGTTGTTATTTTTTTACATTAATTACATTTTATTTGTTTTGTATCCCAGCTATAGCCTTCTCCCTCATTCCCTCCCAATCCCACCCTTCCTCTCTCATATCCTCCCTGCCCCTCCCTTAGTCCACTGATAGAGGAGGTCCTCATCCCCTTCCATCTGACCCTAGCTTATCAGGTATCTTCAGGACTGGCTGCAATGTCCTCCTCTGTGGCCTAGCATTGCTGCTCCTACCTCAGGGTGGGGATGGGGGGTCAAAGAGCTAGCCACTGAGTTCATGTCAGAGACAGTCCCTGTTCCCCTTACTTTAACTACACTTTTCTTTTTTTTTTGAAACAGTGTTTCTCTATGTAGCCTTGGCTGTCCCAGACTCACTTCACATGATGTCCTGTAACTCACAGAGATCCACCTGCCTCTGCCTCCCTCAGTGAGGGTGTTTACAGGCATGCATTAAGATGCCTGGCTAAATACATTATTCTACATTTTTATTTTTAATTTTTTTAAAAAGTATCATTTTGTGCTTTAGTCTGAAATGTGAATGTGCTATTCTGCTGTGACTTAACATGTAGGTTCACATTGTTAAAACACAAGTTTCAAAAATAAAGATAAAAATTAAGGTGGAATAAAGGATTTTAGAGTAACAACCATCTACAGTGATACATAACTTTTTGTTTGATGTAGTGTACTAGTTTCAGAAAAATAATTCCCTAGGCAATACCAAAATAATTATGCAAAAATATTCATATTTGACAAAGACCAAACATAGTCATAATAGATATTTAGTCAATAGAAGAAAAATTTAGATCAGGTGATAGAGGTATTAGTCATTAGTGAGAAGTGTGTTGCCATGGACATGCTCAGCATAAATCATTATGTATTCCTCTGTTTATAGTTGTTTAACTTGATCATCTGTCATTGAAAGTTTATATTTCTCATAAAATTATCAAGTCATAACACTGGCTTGGAAATTAAAGGCATTAATTTGTTGTGAGAACAATTAAAATCTTCTCATTTCAGAGCAGGTATCTTTCCATTTGATTAAAATCATTTTAGAAGACAGTTTCTTATTAGGTCAATAAACTCCATAAATATGTGAATTTAATTTTAGGTACAGTATGGAAATAAATATTAATGAGTTTTTAGTTTTGTGATGTTTAAAGCCTTCAATGTTATTTTTTCTGAATGTATTTCATTTTTATACAGTCAGTGGTTTGTTTCTTAAAGCCCATGCAGTTGGTCTGATTGTTGGTCATATTGCTCAGTTTTCAAGCTTTTGATGATTAACATTGATTTTTGTATTGGATATTATAGTTCCATAATCTACCCAAAATTCTTATGCACTCTGACAGTAAAGGACTGTGATTATAGTCCTTTTATATAAAAATTTATATAAAAATAATTTATATAAATGATTTATATAAAAATTGTCTCCTTAGGATGAAATATTTTAATTAACAATGATAGGTTACAAAAGTATATCTAAATTATTGTACTTTAAAAAGATTAAAAATGCATGGAGTTTTGTGCATTTATACTAAACCTCAGTAAAGCTGCGTTTGAAATGTACTCATTAACTTTTTGTCACATTGGCAAGACACAATGATTTTGTCTCTTAAAAATGCAGTCAGGGATGGTTTGGGAATCATTGTGTTTCTGTGCCTTACTGCAGTTTTAGGATTTTGTTGCAGTGTTGTCTTCTTTTGTTATCCGGTTATTTCAAATGAAACCTTTTTGATCGTTTGAACCAAAAAAAAAAAAAGACCAAGATGAATAATAAGGATATTTATGGATATTTGGATATCCACCCTCCCAATCTCTATGCTAATTTGTTATCTGCCTTATAATACAAATGAAGGACTATTAAAGCAACACTAAATGGAAATGTAATGATCATTTTAGCTATGATTTTCATAGGCCTTTTCATACCACAATATATTCTCATGTTGTCGTACTTTACAAAACATATTTTCTAATATTTTTAAAAGGCTTATACACATAAAAAGCTTTAAAGCTTTTAAATTTACTGAGAATAATTTGTTTTTACATTCATTTTGATTCAGAAATATTCTTTGATTATTTTAAATCAAACCAAAGCTGATTGATGCAACTGAATAAAATGCTCATGATAAAAACATAACATTCTTGCAGTGAGTTAATTTTTTTTAAAGCAGAAATAAAATAACTTCACATAGACCATTGTAACTCACCAAAGTAAATACATTGGCCAGATTAAGAGAATACTGTTCTTTTCTTGGGTGGATTAAAGTTCTTTAATTTACGAGTCGTAGGTGGAAGGAACTACTTGAAACATGGGTGATTTATGTAGCTGTGCATTGAAATTATCCCATAGACATACTTCATAAAAATCTGATAAAGCATCCTACCAATGCAGGAAGGCAGAGGGTAGTCCCAGGCCCTTCTCTCCCCAGTCATGCACTTGAGAAGGCTGCTTCCATGGAGAGTGTAGCCTGGATTGCATCCATAGATTATGGTGCTGCCAGCAAAGTGGCCTTGGTCACTGATCTTGTATCCAAACTGTGGAATGCCTGGGTCTTCACAATGCGAAAGTTCAAAACCTAAGAGAACAATATAAATTGCTTAAAGAAAATATTTGGGAACATAATTTGTGACTATAAAAATTGCTTTTTTTCATTTATCCCTACTTTAATTATTCCTACCATATCAAGCATTACTTACATTTAATTATCACAGAAAGCTTTTTCTAGACCATAATTTTTGTGGTACTTTAAAAATTTATCAATGGTAAAGCTTTTATCTTTCTGTAATGGCAAATAGTATTAAATTCCTAGTTGCTTCAAAAGTGTTATTGTTAATATCGGGCTAATTAATTCATTATTATGATATAAGAAGTCTGGATTTTTGAATGAGAAATGTCCCCCAGTGGTTCATGTATTTGCACACTTGCTCTCCAGTTGATGGTACTGTTTGGGGAGGTACAAACATACTGGTTGAAGTGCATCGCTGGGCATAGACTTTCAAGTTTTATAGTCCCTCCTCCCTTCCTTTTTCTCAAGAAATATGACCGGCTAGCTTATATGTCCTGCTCTTTCCCCTTCATGAATAAACTCTACCCTTCTGGAAATACAAGCCAAAATGAATCCTTTGGTTCCTCAAGTTACTTTTCCTCATGGTGTCTTGTCACAGCCATGGAAAGTAAGAAAAATAAAAGTAAAATAGAAAGCATGCCTTTTTGTCTTGGCACAAACCATCCAGGATACATGGAATATGCAGAGTCTGAAACCATAACTACCTGTGCTCTGTCCTACTACAATGGAGTTTCCACAAGGTCTACTGGCAAATTTGACGTTTTCCATAATATATTTGCCACATGATTATCAGGAAAGGGGAACAAATAAATAAAATTGGAAAAATTCTGACCTATTTATGGCATTTCCCAATTTTCCACTTCCTTATTTCATGAATAATCCTCCCCATGAGCTAGCTTGGCCACAATCTTACTTATAAAAGATTGTAAGCTTGTGAGATATGGGCGTCCATTCCAGAATCCTGCATACCTGCTATGATGTGCAGTTTTATTTTGTTTTATAATAAACCTTCCTTTCAGTTCATTATTGTGTCTTAATTCTTTCTCTGTGGATAATAAAAATAAAACTTGTGTCAGGTTTGTAATCTAGACAAGTTCAGAACTACCTACTTACTAAGAATGAAAGGAGACTGGTTGGCAAAGGAACTGATCATGTGACTAAAGTTTCTGAAAATTTAACAGCTGCAGCCTCTTGCATGCAAAGAGATGTAGGTTGAACTGAGAGTCTATGTAGTTACTACTGGACAATGATGCCCTCAGTCAGGCTTACACAATGAAATTTCTATCAAAATACCATGCAGAGCGGTTCTAAGCACTTCCATGTTGTTGAGTGAAAGCACTTGCTAGATGGGTTGTGGGACAGCAGTTGCTCCAGCTGCTCCATGCTTCTGGACCTCATGAATCTGCCTTTTGTTTATAATACTGAATGCCCTAAATTATGAATCAGTAAATGAAAGTAGATATATTCCAGACAACTTAAGGCAATGTTTTAAATTATTGAATAACAGTAAGGGATTACAGGAATTTCCTGTTTTACCAGCCGTCAGAAATGTAACATAGATTGGATCAACAGTGTCATATCATTAATCTACACTATTGAACTTCAGTATTTTATCTGATATCTAACATTAATTTAATATTTCTAGTTGAGTATCAGACTATATATATATAACATTTGGATACATATATATGTATATATATATATATATATATATATATGTTGTTTAGCTCCAAGTAATAAATTATTCCTATAATTGATGCAGATTCAGATAACACGAAGGACCAAGAGCCATAGCATGTCCCTCTCTCTCTCTCTTTATTGAATTTTTTTGGTTGGAACAATTATAAAACTTTATTATTTTAATTTTTATATATTTATTATAATTTATTCACTTTGTATCCCAGCTGTAACCTCCTCCCTCATCTCCTCCCCGTCCCGCCCTCCTTCTTTCTTCTCTTTCTATGGCCGTCCACTAGTCCACGGATAGGGATAGGGGAGGTTCCCCTTTCCTTCTATCTGAACCTAGCCTATCAGGTATCATCAGGACTGGCTGCTTTATCTTCCTCTACGGCCTGGTAAGGCTCCCCCTCCCCAAGGGGAGGTGGTGAAAGAGCCAGCCACTAAGTTCATGTCAGAGACAGTCCCTGTTCCTCTTACTAGGGAGGCCACTTGGATACTGAGCTGCCATGGGCTACAGCTGAGCAGGGGTTTTAGGTTATCTCCATGCATGGTCCTTGGTTGGAGTGTCAGTCTCTTCAAAAAAACATTGGGCCCAGATTTTTTGGTTCTGTTGGTCTCCTTGTGGAGCTCCTTTCCCCTCTGAGACCTAGCATTTTTTAATTTAAATTTTATTTTTATTAATTACAGCTTATTCACTTTGTATCCCAGCTGTAGCCACCTCTGCCATCCCTTCCCAAACTCACCCTCCCTTCCTTTTCTTCTCTTGTGCCCCTCTCCCAGTCCAATGATAGGGGAGGTCCTCCTCCCCTTCCATTTGATCCTAATCTATCAGGTCTCATCAGGACTGGCTTCTTTGTCTTCCTCTGTGGGCTGGTAATGCTGCTTCCCCCTCAGGTGGAAGTGATCAAAGAGCTGACCTAGCATTTCTTAGGGAACAAAAATTGTTCTCTTCTCTTTTAAGCCATACGAAGATTTTATACATTTTGAATTCATATACAAACTTTTTATTAGTTTATTTACTTCTCTATTGTCTAGTACTTTTTTATAGTGCCTACACAGGACAAGTCTTGCATACATAACATGTCCAATAATGTTCATGAATAAGGATTTGGAAAAAAAGTTACTTTCAGGAAAACAAGTTAAAGTCATGCTAACAGCTTCAAAGTAAATTTTGAGATTAAATTTAAAAATAAAAGCTTCAAAATTCCCTGTAGGAATTCATTTACGATAGTCCCATTTGGTTGAATAGGTGAGAATCTTCAAGGGGAATCATAGAAGAGGACAGCGGTCATTGCAGCAGGTATAATTAAATCCACCACATACAGTCAAGAAAATGAGTATTTCAAAGAAAAGATGCTGCAGTAGCAAAAACCAAATTTCATGGACACTTTGCTTTGCTCTCATCTGCATATTTAATAGCATATTTAAAATATTTCTGATCAAAATTAGCAATTTTGTATTTCTCCTACTAGAGTCGTCTGTCTGGGATCTAATATACAGCCCTTTTGAGTTTTATGATATATTTCTTTTCAAATCAAAATGTAAATCAAGCTCTGTTTTCGATTTATTATCAAACTCATTTTCCCTTAATGTGAACATTCTGTGAATGTGAATGTGAATTGCTGGTGATGACACAAAATGGAGATATTCTTGTAAATGAAGATACTTTATAAAGCATTTCTTTATGGAGAAAAGAGCACACAGACAATACTGTGTAAGCTACAGAGTACAACATAATTTAGTTCAATTTGGCAGACTCATTGTTGCTCTTTCATAAAGATTCAGAAATGTCTTAATTTTACAAAACCGTCCAGCTGCCAGTCTTCTCAATGACAGCTCAAACACTTGAAACTGACAATAAAATAAAGACTTGAATGAAGCATCAAATATGCGACCAATATTTACCACAACTAGAGGAATTTAATACTGTGATGAAATCAAAATTTATAGAGCACAAAATGAACTCAAAATCGACAGTGTCTAGATGCTTCAGATTTTCTGTATAACTTAAGCTGAGAACTCATTTTATCATGTAAGAGATCTTTATTTCTGATTTATTTTACTGTATTTTAAATTTAAATTTTAATTTTTTTTCACAATTTATTCATTATATATCCCAATTGAAGACCCCTCCATCAACTCCCTACAATCCTACCCTCCCTCCTCTTCTTCCCTATCCCCTTCCCCTAGTCCACTAAAAGGGGGAAGGTTCTCCACTCTTGCTATCTGTCCATAGCTTGTTAAGTCTCATCAGGACTGCCTGGATCCTCTTCCTCCTTATCCTGATAAGGCTGCATCATCAGGGACAAGTGATGAGAGAACAGTCAACTGAGTTCATGATAGAGGCAGACCCTGTCCTCCTCATTCAGAGATCCACGTAGAGACTGAGCTGCCAATCAGCCACATCTGAACAAGGGCCTAGGTCCTCTCCACACATTATTTATTTAAAACTGATAAAATTTTATAAAAATTACCTAATAAATTCAATCACTGCTACCATATTTTAACATTATACTTCATTTCCTTCAGTTCAACATTCATATTAATACCCTATTAACTGTTTTTTTTCACTGTATATAGTTTAAGAAAGCAACCAACTGGCTCACCCAGCTGTGTTGCCTGTGAACCACAAGCACAAACAGCATCTCATTAGAGCCCCAAGGGTGGAGTAGTGGCAAGCATATCTTGGTGGTTAGCAACAGCTCTCTTGATGGATTTAAGATCCATCCAAAAAGAGGAAAACTATGTCTGCTACTAGAAATCTAACCAGTCATACAGGGCTAGTGAAGTCCCCCTGGATACATGTATAAATACAAACTCCGAATATCATGGAAGGGATGGGACTGTTGGATCCCGAAGTTTGTTTTGAGATTGTATCTCCTAATAATGTTAGAAATTACCTCTACTGAGTCTCACCAAGATGACTGTATACATGTCAGATGTGGACAACAACAGAATTTTAACACTGGCAGGGAAAGGTCTCAATCCTTCACAGGGAACTAGAGACAGTGAAAGAATGTCGAGATTGAGGAAATCATCTTTCCCAGAGAACACACCAGTTGTTTATTCAGTTACTTATTGAATATATAATGGTTATTCTTAAACATGAACATATAAGAAACATTATACATACAGCAGTTTATATTTAAGAATATATATGTATATGCATGTATACTTGTAACAATAAATAATAAAAACAGATCCCATGAATTTGAAAGGGAAGAAAGGGTTTATGAACATATGAGAGGGTTTAGAGGGAACAAAGGGAATGGGTACATTATATGTTATAAATAAAAATATAAAAAGGTGCATGAAAAAATTAAATAAAAATTAAAAATTTTATAATTTGTTATAATTGCTCTTTAGGCTACTGTTCTTGAAAATAGTCTTGTTTTAGAATTCTTTAATGTATTTATTTACTTTTTCAAATGTAAATTTTTACATTTAAATTTAAAATTTAATTTTGACAGTTCTAGGGATATTTATATGAAAAATAATAGTAATATTAATCAATTTTCATTCAGAAAGGCAAACGAGATGGACATCTGAAGAGGAAGAAAACAGGAACAGGACAGGAGATTACCACAGAGGGCCTTCAAATGACTCTGCCCAGTAGGGTATCAAAGCAGATGCTGAGACTCATAGCCAAAATTTGTGCAGAGTGCAGGAAATCTTATGAAAAAGAAGATGGAGATGAAAGACCTGTAGGGGACAAGAGGTTAACAAGGAGAGCAACAGAACCAAAATATCTGGGCAAAGGGATCTTTTCTGAGACTTATACTCCAACCAAGGACTATGCATGGAGATAATCTAGAACCCCTGCACAGATATAGCCAATGGCAGCTCAGTCTCCGAGTGGGTGTCCTAGTAAGGGGAACAGAGACTGTCTCTGGTATGAACTCAGTGGCTAGCTCTTTGATCATCTCTCCCTGAGGGAGAAGCAGCCTTACCAAGCCACAGAGGAAGACAATGCAGACAATCTTGATGAAACCTGATAGGCTAGGGTCAGATAGAAGGTGAGGAGGACCTCTCCTATCAGTGGCTTTGGAGAGGATCATGGGAGGAGATGAGGTTGGGAGGGAGGGATTGGCAGGTAATGAGGGAGGGAGCTACAGCTGGGATACAAAGTGAATAAACTGCAATTAATAATAAAATAAGTAAATTTGAAAAAAATTATTCTGCTACTGAGCTACTAATCCACTTATAGTGCAGTTTATATTTTAATAAGAAATGTGTGAAATTTTCTCCCTTATAATTATTCAAGAGTAAATACTTCTAATCCATACATAAGAACGGTGATACTTTTATTTATAACAGACAAAATAAAAAGTGAAAAGGGGATAAGGAGGGAATCTTGAAGAACAATATGACATTCTACTTTAGCACTAAGTAGTATATATATATATATATATATATATATATATATATATATATATATAT
>NW_026596079.1:29095646-29106757 GCF_907164565.1 Psammomys obesus | reverse complement strand
TATATATATATATATATATATATATATATATATATATATATATATATATATATATATTCCTCACTAATTAAACTGTATAAGCCTACAGACTTCTGCTACATCTTGAATGTGGCAAAAATACATAGGTTTTCCCTTACAGCTTCAATCTTCTGAAGTAAAGATTTTAAACACATCTAGAGAAATTATTAAATTATCACTCTTCATTTTATATTACTTTTAACAGTTAATTTTTTATTAATGATAATGGTGTGAAATCTACCCAGAAAGTTCTTATTCAAATAATAGTCAGTGATAGACTGTCCTGAGTTTTCATCTGTCAGGCATGGTATTAGGAGATGCTGTTAATGATACTTTGTATTTAATAGACCATGAATGTGTGCCTCACTCTCACATCTGTTATTCAGCATTGAATGACTGCTAATTTTGTCAAACCATCAAAATTCTGGTGTTTCGATAAAGCATATTCTTGGTATGTTTGCAAAATCTCCAAAACCTAAACTTTACTGTACATTGCCAAATTCATTTCCTACCTGATTTTTCAATTCACAGTTCCTAGCATATATGAATTCCACTTTCAGGAAAATAATACTAATACTTACCACTCTGCAGCATTTCAAATTTTATCTATTTTATTAATAAGTACCAGTACATTTCTTTGATTTAATTTTAAAATCTTAATTTTATTTTTCTTTAATGTTTCTTTTCTATAATGTTTTTGCTCATATTTTTCTTGTTTAGAATTTTTGTTGATAGCAGAATAAAACTTTTCCACACAGTCTATTTTTTCTTTTTCTTTTTTACATACAAATGAGTTCTTCTAAAAAACAAAACAAAACAAAAAACAAATGAGTTCTTCTAATGTGTCTCATTTTTATATTTTGAACTTTTGCCTGTAGAGAATTTCGTGGTTGTTAATGGTTTTTAACTAACAACTAGTACCTAGTCAAGAAAATTGAAGTCATTCAGTGGTTGTGGAGGAGTAGCTGATATTCAATCAGTTAGATGGTTGTGCTGAGTTTAGAAGTGTGAAGGAAGTACAAGGAGGAAAATAATGCCTGCCTCTGAGAAAACTGGGAGTTTGCAACATCTGAAATAGAGAGCCACCTGCTAACATCACATTTTGTCTTATAGCTGTTCTTGTAATCATAACTTTATTGATCCCATTTCTCAGTTATTCAAGGACTATCTCTAACTAAAGACAGTTCTTTGCCAGGAAGAGCCTAGGAAATGTGGTTTCCAGATTTCACTTTAAATTTTAAAAGTAGCTTAGAAGGAGAAGATGCAATCGACTTGGCAAATTTTTTCCTTAATATCTTGTTTTAATGTTTTGTTTGTATGCCTTATAAACACAGCTGTTCTTAGGCAGGATATTCTTCTAAACAATGTAAAGTTTCAGTACTCACTGGTAGGTCTCAATCATGTCAAAAATAAAGTCTCTATAATGTATAAATTACTAGGTATGCAAATTAAAGCTTATAAAGCTTTGATGATATAACATCATGAAAATAATAACTTTTTTATTCTAGCAAGAGAAACTATAGTCAGTGTGTTTTATGCATACTGCAAACATAAAAGATGTTTCTTTGGTATTTGCTTTAGAGGACTTTGTATTATATAATGCTCCATTAGTCAGTACTTCCTTCGTTGCCTGCTTAACTTCAATATTTAAAGAATAAGGAAATGCCAAATGTGTCTGGTCAGTGGTTTTCAGGACCACTAACCATATGGAACATCCTCACTCTTCCATGTAATTTACTTATTTTCTACTCACATTTGCATTAAGTAAATTATGCACTAAGAATAAAGTTAAAGTTGATAGGTCATCTGATTATTTTTCATGGTTAGCATTGCCAATAACATGTTGGTAACTAAATTAGGGAACCTAAATAGAATAATTTGTAGTGCATTCATAAAGCTGGTATACAAGAAAAGGCATTAAAAATTATCCCTTGCCTGTCTGTAATGAGAACCTGACATTTGGAATGGCTATGTTCTCTGAGCATCACTGAATCAGTTCAAGAAAAAATAAATAAATATATAAAACTAGAAGGCTAGGTGAGTCCAAATATATTTGAAGTTTTCCCTTGAGATTGTAAATATTTTTGTAGTAGGATTTTTAGTAAAGAAAATGAGAATAGGAAATGGCAAAAGATCATTGTAATATTTTCTAGTGGTGGTGAATACTGGATATCTACCAAGTCAGCTTTTGATAAGATTTAACCCACGAAATGGTAAGAATCACTATCAAAACACTTTGTGTCTTTTCACTGAATAACACTAACTACAAAAGAAAGTACTAAAAGGATTTGTAATAAAGCAAATGTTCAGTATGAAAGTTTGAAGAATTCATAAAGCATGAATGACACTAGAACTGAGTTAATTTCTGATAATAATTTGCAAAACAAAGAATTCAACACCACAAATACAAAATGACTAATGTTTTCTTGAGAAAAAAAATCAATGAGGTTACTTTGTAATCTGATCTTTGAACTTTTGAAGGAAATATTTCCTCCCCTGAACCATATCTGTATACATTACAGGAAATATAGCTATGTCTTCATAGATTTCTCCTTAGAGACATGTGAAAAACTAAACTGTTTTGTCTAAAATACCTGAAAGTTTGCCTTTGTACTTCTCAAACTTTATTTGGAGGGAATTTTAGATTTCTAAAGAATAATTAGCAGCTATTACTTTGAAAAGAATGGGGCAAAAATGTGATACTATAAGAAAGTTAGAATCTGGGAGCAGGAGGATTGATACAGTGATGAAATTCTCTAATGTCAACTATGGCTGAACCAAGTTTGACTCACCTGTCACTTGAGCACCAAAGTAAAGTTAGTAGAAAAATTTGCTGATGAGTGAGTTTCTACAGAGCAAGTGAGTTTTCCTTGACAGATCTATGAGTTGAAGACTAAACAAATTTAATCATGGAAGGATGCATTCTTACAAATACCTCAGGTATGATGAAGAATTCTCATTATATGTTTGTGTATTTATATGTGTAATTTATTTACTGGTTGACATTATTAAGACAATCTTACTGCTATCTTAATATTACATAGTAAATGTATTAATGAGTATGTCAAAGTCTTTCATTCTAGACCCTTAGGACTCCCTCAAATCAATGATTCCATTATTCATAGAAATTCAATTTTGAGTCCAGGTATAATACAACCACATCATGATGATGTGAGGCTAATTTAATTCATATATATGTATATGAATTATATATATATACACACACACACACACATAACTTATTTTTCCAATTTAGGGTTAAAATTAGACTGATTTCTTCCAGGGCTCCAGAAAAAGGTTTTATTTTGCAAGAGAGGCATATATGACTAGTAATATCTGCTTCTTTCCTCCAACCTTGAGCACACCTCAAGTATGTCCCAGCAGTAAAGACACTGTTGTGACCTTGCAACAGCAAATTGGAGGACATAAATGATCCCCCAATGATGATACTGCATAGGTGAAGATGACACAAAATGCCGTTGATCATGTTGAGCAGTTGAATTTAGATTTCTTTCCCCTTTCATTCTTATATGTGATAAAAAAAAAAAATACCTAGGTGTTCAATTTAAGTCAGAATTAGTTGATTTACTAATTTTAGTGAGTGTATAAGATATTGACTATCAAAACAGGTAATGTAAAATATATTGTGTCTTTAAAAAAAAAACCTTATTTGTAATTTTATTTTAAACAAATATAATAATACCTAAAGTCCAAATACTGAGCCTATAAGAAGGAGTACTCAGTGAACTGAACCAGTAATGGGATGAAGAATGACTATTAATATTAAAGGTAGTGTTGTCTTTGTGATGAAAGAGAAATTGTGAGATTAGATTACATGTGAAATGTGTGAATTCTAGGATCTCTGCTACATTACACTTCAGAAAAAACTGGGAATAACTGTAAAGGACTCACACATACCAAATTTGGGTGTGTGATGTTGGCTTTGAGTAGGATTAAACATAAAGATTTAAGTATCCAATTGCAAGCTTACCAGTTTTCTTATATTTTTTATTCTTTAAGCGTACCTTCTTTAACTCACAAATTGTTTAATGCCTCTAAACATTTTAAAAGATTTATTTACTTTTGTTTTATGTGTATAGGTATGTTCCTGCATGCGATGCTGTGGTTCAATGCCTCTAAAATTAAACAAGCAAACAAACAAACAAAACACGCATCATATCCCCCGGAACATTAGTTACAGGTGGATGTTAATCAGAATGTTGGCCCTCTTAGCTGCTGAGCCTTCTCTCCTGCCCCACTAAACACATTTAATTTTCTATTACATTTAATATGTACTGTAGTGGAAGTTTTGGTTTCTTTAAAACTTCAGTTATGTAATGTAAGTCGATTTTGTTTTAATTCCATGTGTGGTATACGGGAATGCGTTAATTTGTCCACAGCTGATAATCACCTCCAGAACCACGAAGGGGGACATGGTCTTTGCCAGCTGGTAACAGCTTCTGTGGCATGGAGAGGAATGTAGTCTTTGCCAGCTGCATTTAGTATAAACACGAGAGCACAGAAAGCTAGACTCAGAGCATTGGAAGAAAAGGATGGAAAGAATACTTTAAAAAAGAAGACTGCTTTCTGTGTTTGCTGGTTTGCTGGGGACCTGGACTGCTTGATATTCTAATGACAGAGTTTGGAATTGCCACAAAGAGAACCAAATTCCCATACCCAGCCTGAAGAAGTAAAGAGGTCTATGTCCTCGTTCCCTTCTAACTTTCTTTCTCTCTTACCTAGGGTTGGGAGCTTGGAAGGAAAGTAGAGGATTTAGAAACCTCAAACAAGTGAGTATATACTGTGTGTGTCTTTCTCCTTCTGGGATACCTCACTCAGGATGATCTTTTCTAGATCCCACCATTTGCCTGCAAACTTCATGATTTCCTTGTTTTTAATTCGTGAGTATTATTCCATTGTGTAAAAGTACCACAATTTCTGTACCATTCCTCCATTGAGGGACGTCTGGGTTGTTTCCAGGTTCTGGCTATTACAAATAAAGCTGCTACAAACGTGGTTGAGCAAATGTCCTTGTTGTGTACTTGAGCATCTTCTCCAACCAAGGACCATGCATGGATATAATCTAGAACCCCTACTTGGATGTAGCCCATGGTAGCTCAGTATCCAAGTGTGTTCCCTAGTAAGGGGAACAGGGACTATTTCTGACATGAACTCAATGGCTGGCTCTTTGACCTCCCCCCTCCCAACCCCCAAGGAAGGAGCAGCCTTTCTAGGCAACAGAGGAGGAACTCCCCTATCAGTGGACTTGGAAAGGAGCAGGGAGGAGATGAGGGAGGAAGGATGGGATTGGGAGGAAATGAGGGAGGGGAGTAGAGCTGGGATACAAAGCTAATAAACTGTAACTAATATTAAAAAAATACAGGGAGTGGGCGGGGCAAGATGGCAGCGCCGGGAGGACTCTCATTCTGAGGAGCAGCACAGCAGGATTGGCACAGTGACCAGCAATCAGAACTCGTGGCCATAAAACACAAGTGGTTGTGTTTCTCAGGTGAGAGGATACCCCACGGTGGGGGATTCGATCAGCTTTAACTCACCCGGCAAAACCGCGGAAGAGATCCCCGTTCCGCCAGGCGCTTCGTCGCCAGCCCAGAGCTACCCGCCAGCGCGATCTGGTCACGGTCCCAGACTGAACTGTGGGCCCACAACACCATAGACTGGATTTCCCAGTCGAGAGATAACCCCACGGAGCAGGAAACAATTGGGACCGACCCCAGGTTACCCAGATATCCCCTGGAAAAGACTCGGGTTCCGCGGGTGCCCCAGGAGCCAGCCCGGACCCAGAGCCGGGAGGGACAAAGGCGCCTGCCTGCACAGAGCCCTGCCTGCGTGCGTGATTCACCGCCTCAGATAGAACTGTGGGCACCAGGGCAACAGGGCACCAGACTGCGTGTCTCTGGCAGGAGGAAACCCCCAGCGGAGGGGGTCAGCAGCTCTAACGCTTAGGACACCCAGCACCAAAACACTTCCTGGACTCACGCAGACTCTAGTGCAGGCAGAAGCGCTGTGCTCTGCTGCCATTGTTGCGTTCCCCTGGGGCACTGGGACACACACACAGCTGCATCCTTGGACCTGCAGGAGCCGAAGAGCCATTACAGCAGCCCTCAGATACTGTGCCAGGGATCGGCCAGTTGTCCCTGGCTGGACTGCCAAAACTGTAGGAATCCCTGATCCTTCAGGGGGGCTGCACCCACAGCGTCTGGACCAAAGTGGTGCCTACATCCGCCATCCCAGACAGAGACACACAGCTTCTGGTCCAGAGTGAGGCACCCAGCCTCCAGACCAGAACAGTGCCCCCAGGCGCCAACTCAACCTAGCTGCACATTCTCCAGGTCCAGAGCAGAGCAATCAGCCTTTGGCCCAGAGACTTGCTGAGTGCACCTCCCACTTTCTCAGACAGAACTGTGCGCCCCAGGATAACAGACTGAGTTTCCCTGTTGGGAGAAAACCCCATAGCTAGGGAATCAGCAGTTTCTTCAAGAGGACTGTACATGGAAATTTAGTGAGCAGCAGCACACTAAATTTATAACAAGAAACCCAGCAGTGGGGCAGCTGTCTTGAGAAATTTTATGGGTAAGAGGAGATCCCCCCCTGCCTAACATAGACCACAGCTACTACTCAGGGCTATAAACCTGAGGTGAGCAGTGGCATCTCCGGAGAAACACTGGCCATACAGTGACCATAACCAAAAAGCAGAGAAGGACTCCTTCAGGAAAAATCATCTTCTGGCCAAGGGGATACTCCCTACCTCAGGACTCCAGGAAGCACAGAAACTAACAGCCAAAACCTAAATCAGCCCAATGGGTAGAGGTCAGCGTAAAGGCTCAACCAACAAAAGACAGAGCAATATGGCATCTCCAGAACCCAGCCATCCAGGGGCGAACAGCCCTGAACAATGCAGCATAATAGAAAATCAAGAAGATGACCTTACATCTATGTTGATGAAGAGAATAATAGAGGAAACAGATAAAATACGTAAAGAATTAGAGGAAGATAAAACCAAACAGATCATGGCTATCCGTAAAGAAATGGAGGAAGATAAAGACAAGCAAATTAGGGCCATCCGTGAAGAAATACGGGAAGATGCAGCCAAACAGCTTGTGGCCTTCAGAGAAGAAATAATTAAATCACTGAAAGAAATCAAAGAGACAGAGTTGAAGGAACTAAAAGAAAAAGAGGAAAATACAAGCAGACAGGTGAAGGAAGTAAACAAAACAACTCAAGACCTGAAGATAGAACTAGAAAAATTAAAGAAAACACAAATGGAGGAAATAATGGAGAGGAAAAATTTAGGGAAGAAAACAGGAACTACAGAGGTAAGCATAACCAACAGAATACAAGAAATGGAAGAAAGAATCTCAGGTGTAGAAGATACAATGGAAGAAATCGATGTATCTGTCAAAGAAAATGTTAAATCCAAAAAATTCCTGACACAGACCGTCCAAGAAATCTAAGACAATATGAAAAGACAAAACCTAAGAATAATAGGAATAGAGGAAAAAGAAGACTCCCTTCTCCAAGGCCCAGAAAATATTTTCAACAAAATCATTGAAGAAAATTTCCCCAAGTTAAAGGAGAAGCCAATAAAGATACATGAGGCCTACAGAGCACCCAACAAATTTGACCAGAAAAGAAAATCCTCCCGCCACATAATAATCAAAACAGGAAGTATACAGAACAAAGAAAAAATACTAAAAGCTGCAAGGGAAAAAGGCCAAGTAACATATAATGGCAAACCCATTAGAATCACACCTGACTTTTCAACAGAAACTATGAAAGCCAGAAGGGCCTGGACAGATATCATGCAGACCCTAAGAGAACACAGATGTCAACCCAGGCTACTATACCCTGCAAAACTCTCAGTCCTCATAGACGGAGAAAATAAGATATTCAATGACAAAAACAAATTTCAACAATACCTACACACAAATCCAGCATTACAGAAGACACTGGAAGGGAAAATACAACCCAAGAAAATTAGCTTCTGTCAAGAAAACACAGGAAATAATTAACCTTACTACAGCAAAACAAAAAGCAACCAAGCACACAAACTTATGAACACAGCCAACATCAAAATCAAAGGATCTAACAGCCACTGGTCATTAATCTCTCTCAACATCAATGGACTCAACTCTCCAGTAAAAAGACACAGATTAACAGAATGGATACGTAAACAAAACCCAGCAATCTGTTGCATACAAGAAACACACCTAAGACACAAAGATAGACATTACCTGAGGGTAAAAGGTTGGAAGATGACTTTCCAAGCAAATGGACCCAAGAAACAAGCAGGAGTAGCCATTCTAATATCTGATAAAATAGACTTTCAACCAAAATTAATAAAAAGAGATGAGGAAGGATACTTCATACTCATCAAGGGAAAATTTCACCAGGAAGACATCACAATCCTGAACATCTATGCCCCAAATACAAGAGCACCCACATTTGTAAAAGAAACATTGATAAAATTTAAACCACATATAGATCCCCACACATTAATAGTGGGAGACTTCAACACCCCACTCTCAACAAAGGACAGGTCAACAAAACAGAAATTAAACAAAGAAACAATATCTCTGACGGAGGTCATGAATCAAATGGACCTCACAGACATCTACAGAACTTTACACCCAAACACAAAAGAATTTACCTTCTTCTCAGCACCTCATGGAACCTTCTCCAAAATAGACCATATAGTTGGTCACAAAGCAAGCCTCAACAGATACAAGAAGACTGAAATAATCCCTTGTATCCTGTCTGATCACCATGGAATAAAGCTGGACTTCAACAACAACAGAAATAGCAAAAAGCCTACACACTCATGGAAACTGAACAACTTGTTACTAAATGACAGCTGGGTCAGGGAAGAAATAAAGAAAGAAATTAAAGCCTTTCTAGAACTCAATGAAAATGAAGACACAACATACCCTAACTTGTGGGACACAATGAAAGCAGTGCTAAGAGGAAAGTTCATAGCACTAAGTGCCTTCAAGAAGAAATTCGAGACAGCTCATTCAAGCAACTTAATGGCCCACTTAAAAACCCTAGAAAAAGAAGAAGCAGACACACCAAAAAGGAGTAGACGGCTGGAAATAATCAAACTCAGGGCTGAAATCAATCAATTAGAAACAAATAAAACAATTCAAAGAATCAATGAAACCAAGAGCTGGTTCTTTGAGAAAATGAACAAGATAGACAAACCCTTAGCCAAGCTAACTAAAAGGCAGAGAGACACCACCCAAATCAACAAAATCAAAAATGAAAGGGGGGACATAACTACAGACACTGAGGAAATCCAAACAATCATTAGGACTTACTTCAAAAGTCTATATGCCACAAAATTTGAAAATCTAAATGAAATGGACAATTTTCTTGATCGATTTGACTCACCAAAGCTGAATCAGGACCAGGTAAATCAACTAAATAGTCCTATATCCCCCAAAGAAATAGAAGCAGTCATCAAAAGTCTCCCATCCAAAAAAAGCCCAGGACCAGATGGCTTCAGCGCAGAATTCTACCAGACCTTCAAAGAAGAGCTAACTCCAATTCTCTTCAAACTATTCCACAAAATAGAAACAGAAGGAACATTACCAAATTCATTCTATGAAGCCACAATCACCTTGGTACCTAAACCTCACAAAGACTCAACAAAGAAAGAGAATTTCAGGCCAATCTCCCTTATGAACATTGATGCAAAAATACTTAACAAAATACTTGCAAACCGGATCCAAGAACACATCAAAGATATTATCCACTATGACCAAGTAGGCTTCATCCCAGGTATGCAGGGGTGGTTCAATATACGGAAATCCATCAATGTGATCCACCATATTAACAAACTGAAAGAAAAAAACCACATGATAATCTCCCTAGATGCTGAAAAAGCATTTGACAAAATCCAACATCCATTCATGTTTAAAGTACTGGAGAGATCAGGGATACAAGGTACATAACTAAACATAGTAAAGGCGATATACAGCAAGCCTATAGCCAACATCAAACTGAACGGAGAGAAACTTAAAGCAATCCCTCTGAAATCAGGGACAAGACAAGGCTGCCCACTGTCTCCATATCTCTTCAACATAGTGCTGGAAGTCCTTGCTAGAGCAATAAGACAGTCGAAGGAGATCAAGGGGATACAGATGGGAAAAGAAGAAGTCAAATTATCACTATTTGCAGATGATATGATAGTATATATGAGTGACCCCAAAAACTCTACCAGGGAACTCCTACAGCTGATAAACACCTTCAGCAAAGTGGCCGGATATAAAATTAACTCAAAAAAATCAGTAGCACTCCTGTATACAAAAGACAAAAGGGCTGAGAAAGAAATTAGAGAAACAACACCATTCACAATAGCCACAAATGACATAAAGTACCTTGGTGTAAACCTAACCAAGGAAGTCAAAGACTTGTATGAAAAAAATTTCAAGTCTCTGAAGAAAGAATTAGAGGAAGATATGAGAAGATGGAAAGATCTCCCATGCTCATGGCTTGGCAGGATTAACATAGTAAAAATGGCCATCTTACCAAAAGCAATCTACAGATTTAATGCAATTCCCATCAAATTGCCAACACAATTCTTTACAGACCTGGAAAGAAAAATTCTCAACTTCGTATGGAATAACAAGAAACCGAGAATTGCTAAAACAATCCTCTACAATAAAAGATCTTCTGGAGGTATCTCCATCCCTGATCTCAAGCTGTACTATAGAGCAACAGTTATAAAAACTGCATGGTACTGGCATAGAAACAGAATGGTGGATCAATGGAATCGAACAGAAGACCCAGAAATAAACCCACACACTTACGGACACCTGATTTTTGACAAAGATGCCAAAACCATACAATGGAAAAAAGATAGCATCTTTAACAAATGGTGCTGGTCCAACAGGATGTCTACATGTAGAAAAATGCAAATAGATCCATACTTATCACCCTGCACAAAACTGAAGTCCAAGTGGATCAAAGACCTCAACATAAAACCAGACACATTAAATCGGCTAGAAAAAAAAGTGGGGAATACCCTAGAACTCATTGGTACAGGAGAAAACTTCCTGAACAGAACACCAACA
>NW_026596079.1:29093134-29095636 GCF_907164565.1 Psammomys obesus | reverse complement strand
CTCAAGGGACAACACATGCTGGAGAGGTTGTGGAGAAAGGGGAACCCTTCTCCACTTCTGGTGGGAATGTAAACTGGTACAACCACTCTGGAAATCAATCTGGCGCTTTCTCAGACAACTAGGAATAGCGCTTCCTCAAGATCCACCATACCACTCCTAGGCATATACCCAAAAGAGGCGCAAGTACACAACAAGGACATTTGTTCAACCATGTTTGTAGCAGTTTTATTTGTAATAGCCAGAAGCTGGAAACAACCCAGATTCCCCTCAACTGAAAAATGGATGCAGAAACTGTGGTACATCTATACAATGGAGTATTACTCAGCAATGAAAAATAAGGAAATCATGAAATTTGCAGGTAAATGGTGGGACCTGGAAAGGATCATCCTGAGTGAGTTGACCCAGAAGCAAAAAGACACTCACAGTATATACTCACTCATATAAACATACAATATAGAATAAACCCACTAAAAGCTGTACATCTAAACAAACTAAGCAAAGGAGAGGACCCTAACTAAAATGTTCAATCCCCATCCTGAAAGGCAAAGAGGATGGACATCAGAAGAAAACGAAAATAGGAAACAACCTCGGAACCCGCTACAGAGGGCCTCTGAAAGCCAGAAGAAAACAGGAAACAACCTTGAAACCTGCCACAGAGGGCCTCTGAAAGCTTCTGCAGTATAGACTGTCAAAGCAGATGCTGAGCCTGATGGCCAACTGATGGTCAGAGTGAATGGAATTTTATGTAAGAAGTGGGAAATAGTAAGAGCTGGAGGGAACGGGAACTCCACAAGCAGAGCAACAGAACAAGATAATTTGAAGACAGGGAACTTCCCAGAGACTCATACTCCAACCAAGGACTATTTGTGGAGATGACCTGGAACCCCTGCACAGGTGTAGCCCATGGCAGTTCAGTGTCCAAGTGGGTTCCATAGTAATGGGAAGAGGGACTGCCTCTGACATAATCTGATTGGCCTGCTCGTTGATCACTTCCCCCTGAGGGGGGAGCAGCCTTACCAGGCCACAGTAGAGGACAATGCAGCCACTTTTGATGAGAACTGATAGACTAAGATCAGAAAGAAGGAGAGGAGGACCTCCCCTATCAGTGGACTTGGGGAGTGGCATGCATGCAGAAAGGGGAGGGAGGGTGGGATCAGCAGGGGAGGAGGGAGGGGCTCATGGGGGGATACAAAATGAATAAAGTGTAATTAATAAAAAAAAATAAAAGATTTAAAAAAAATACAATTAAAAAAAAGAAACCTCAAATAAAATAGAGTTTAAAAATAGTGCCTACAGGTGACACTCAAAGCGGCTGGTAAGAAAATCCAAAAAAATATGTAAAAGGATGCTAACAGGTGGCACGTAGGTGGTTAGCCATAATGAAAAACTGAGTTTACTACAGGAGATGGCAGGTTAGGAAGGGATTTAAAAAACTCCAACCAAAGACCATACATGGAGATAACCTCGAACCCCTGCACAGATGTAGCCCATGGCAGCTCAGTGTCCAAGTGGGTTCCCTAGTAATGGGAACAAGGACTTTCTCTGACATGAACTCAGTGGTTGGCTCTTTGATCACCTCCCCTTGAGGTGGGAGCAGCCTTCCCAGGCCACAGAGGAAGATCATGCAGACAGTCTTGATGAGACCTGATAAGTTTGGGTGAGAGGAAAGGAGAGGCGGACTTCTCCTATCAGTGGACTTGGGGAGGAGCATGGGAGGAGATGAGGGAGGAAGGGATGGATTGGGAGAGAATGAGAGAGGGGGCTACAGCTGGGACACAAACTAAATAAACTGTAATTAATATAAAAAATAAAAAATATGACCTTAGCTCTCAGGGAGATGTAAATCAAAACCACCCTGAGATTTTACATTTTACCCATCAGAATGGCTAAGATCAAAAACTCAAGTGGCAACACATGCTGCAGAGGATGTGGAGAAAGGGGAACCCTCTTCCATTGCTGATGAAATGTAAACTTGTACAACCATTTTGGAAATCAATCTGGCACTTTCTCAGACAATTAGGAATACTGCTTCCTCAAGATCCAACTATACCACTCCTAGGCATATATCCAAATATGCTCAAGTATGCAACAAGGACATTTGTTCAGCCATATTCGTGGCAGCTTTATTCGTAATATCCAGAACCTGGAAACAACCCAGATGTCCCTCAATGGAGGAATGGTACAGAAATTGTGGTACTTTTACACAATGGTATAATACTCAGGAATTAAAAACAAGGAAATCATGAAGTTTGCAGGCAAATGGTGGGATCTAGAAAAGATCATCCTGAGATCTAGAAAAGATCATCAGATAAACATACTAAACTCTGTACACCTAAGGAAGCTAAACAAGAAGGAGGACCTGGGGTAAGATGATCAATCCTCACTTAGAAAGACAAATGGGATGGACATTGGAAGTAGGAGAAAACAAGAAACAGGACAGGAGCTCACCATAAAGGGTCTCTGAAAGACTCTACCTAGTAGTGTATCAAAGCAGATGCTGAG
>NW_026596079.1:28955234-29093124 GCF_907164565.1 Psammomys obesus | reverse complement strand
GACACTGCAACCAGTTCTTATGAGACCTATAAGCTAGGGTCAGATGGAAGGGGAGGAGGCCCTCCCCTACCAGTGGGACTTAGAGAGGGGCAGGGATGAGACAAGGGAGAGAGGGTGGGTTTGGGAGGGAATGAGGGAGAGGGCTATAGCTGTGATATAAAGTAAATAAACTGTAATTCATATAAAAAATAAAAATTAAAAAAATAAGAATAAATAAAAACAAAATAATAATAAAAAACCTGTTTCACAATGTCTACAAAGTGGCTGCAGCTGTTACCACTGGGTTCTTTCCAGTGGTTGCTCCCAGAGGAGATTTTCTGGTTTTGATTTGTCTTCTTCCTGTGTTCCACCTTAAATGACTGACAAATTAGAAAAGTTACAATGTCTATGAAGAGGTTTGAGAAAAATATAGCTGGATGGAATAGGAAAAACAGAAGTGTCACTCAATTCTCTCATTTTGAAAAGGAATTCAGAGTTGGCTGTGCAAATGGAGAATTTGCAGGTAGAGGTTGAAGCACTTGGGAAGCAAATAGCACTGCTGGTAATGGGAGAACAAAAGGGTTTACACCTGGTAACTGAGCATGGGAATTTCCCACAGGATGAAAGGGTGAATGAAGTCAACTAGGCTGTAAGACAGATTGCCTCCCCACCCTGCTCCACGCCCTTTCACTGCCAGATAGGAGGAGCCACCACATGAGGCAAGGGGCTGGGAAGATCAGGAGAGCTTACAGGATAAAAGGGTTCATCTTGAGCCAAGCATGCCCTTAGCATTGTTGCCTGGGACTCTGCAGGCACCTACAGCTTTTCCAGTCTTTGTGCAGCATATGCCTGCTAAAGATGGTGGTCATGCTTATGATGAGATCACAGGGCAGCCAATAAAAATACTAGATCTGAAGTGTTTTAAAGAGTCCACTGTATTGTATGGGTTGCATTCCCCATGCCTTAAAGAAATATTAAGTTACTGGGCTACACAAAACAGACTTATTCTCTAAAATTGAAAGGGATTGGAGTCAGCTGTGCTAGATGCGGGTCAACAGTTACAACGGGTATCATGCTGGAGGAATGAAGCCACAAATATAGAAAAACAAAAAATATTAAAGGAGATAAAGATCAACTGCTTGGTGAAGGGCCTTGTGTTGACTTACAAGAACAAATCCGAGCTGCTGCTGATGTTTTGGAACTATGTCCTTGGCAGCTTTAAGAGTTTGGGATATGGTTGATGAGCCCAGGAAATGTTCTACTTCATTTATTAAGATAATACAAGGCTCTGGAAAATCCTTCATAGACTTCTTACAGATATTGGCTTCAGCTGTAAACAAAGCTGTCTGAACCTTGGTTGCCAGACAGGTGTGATAGAGACCTTGGCATTTGAGAATTCAAATACTGAATGTAAGAGAGTAATTAGACAGTTAAAAGCATAAGCAGTCTCAATAGACGAATGGATAAGAGACACAACTAATATAGGCTTTCCAAAGTATCATGCCAATATCATAGGACAAGTCATAGCTAGAGGTCTCAGACATCAAAATACCCATTGCTTTTATTGTGGTGAATTTGGCCATGTACCAAGAAAATATTCAGAGATCACTGCTCTTTCTCTGTGGCCTGGTAAGACTGCCCCCAACTTGGGGAGAGGCATAAGAGAAGAGGAGGGAGGGAGGTTGGGGTTGGGAGGTGAAAAGAAAGGGGGCTACAGGTGAAATACAAAGCGAATAAATTATAATAAATAAAAAAAATGAAAAGGAAAAAACAATTAAAGACTCAGCACTCAAGCCTACAGGTGTGTTAACTCTGGGGCATATGGTATTCACGGAAGAGAACAAGCAGGTTTTGGCTGCATTGGAATGCAGAGGCGTCCACGGTTTTGTAGCTGCTGTAGAAAGGGAAAACACTGGTCTAGAGGTTGCAAGTCAAAGAGGGACATAATCTCTTGCCATTGGGAAATTAGCAGAGGGGCCTGTCCCCTCAAGGCTAAGCAGCAAACAATAGGAGCCTCTTCCTTTCATCAGCCAGGAGGTAACAGCAGGCAGGAACCTGGAGGCAGGAGCTGATGCAGAGGCCATGGAGGGGTGCTGCTTCCTGGCTTGCCCCCATGATTTTCCCAGCCTGCTTTCTTATAGAACCCAAGACCACCAGCCCAGGGATGGCACCACCCACAATGGAATGAACCCTTCTCTATCAATCACTAATTAAGAAAATGCCCTCAGCCTATAGCCTTTTATTATTGAGGCATTTCCTCATTTGTGTATCCTCCTCTCTAATGACTAGCTTATGACAAGTTGAGATAAAACTTGCCAGTACAGGAAGTTACCAGTTTGAGGTTGGTCTAAATACTCAGAGGATTCAAGGGTCAGTGAACCAGGGAATCACAACTCCAGAGTATCCTGTTTGTAACCTATTATGATATCAAATGTTTTATTCAGTCAGTATTCACACTACATTAATTTTTATGTAGAAGGTATAATTTTCTTTTTTATTAAATTTTTATTTTTTATATTAATTACAGTTTATTCACCTTGTATCCCAGCTGTAGCTCCCTCCCTCATTTCCTCCCAATCTCACACTTCCTCCCTCATCTCCTCCCATGCCCTTCTCCAAGTCCACTGATAAAGAAAGGTCTTCCTCCCCCTCCATCTGACCCTGACTTATCAGGTCTCATCAGGACTGGCTACATTGTCCTCCTCTGTGGCCTGTTAAGGCTGTCCCCCCCCCCATCAGGGGGAGGTGATCAAAGAGCCAGCCACTGAGTTCATGCCAGAGACAGTCCCTGTTCCCATTACTAGGGTTCCCACTTGGAGACTGGGCTACATCTGAGCAGAGGTTCTAGGTTATATCCATGAATGGTCCTTGGTTGGATTATCAGTCTCAGAAAAGACCCTGGGCCCAGATTTTTTGGTTCTGTTGCTGTCCTTGTGGAGCTCCTATCCCCTCCATGTCTTACTATCTCCCCCTTCTTTCATAAGATTCCCTGCACTGTGCCCAAAGTTTGGTTAATTTTCAACTAATATGTGTAATGATATCTTGAAAATTCATGCATAATTTGATTGCAATGAAGTTTAAAGATGAGGCAATTTGATAAGCCTTATAGTAGTAATACATTTTAAAGCATTAGAATATTAAAATATTAAAGCACTAAAGTATTAAAATACAATCTTTGGCTGAGAGAGTTAGGGTAAGCATCAGTAGATGAATGTTTGAGTTTTATATTGAAGTTCAATAGTTCATTTGATGTTCAGGTTTAAATCATGTCTTAAAATGTGCTATAGGGTTTTTGGGGTAGGGAGTATGAAAGAATAAACACCAAAATCTAAGTGAAGACAGCACAACTGAAAAATAAACTATATAGATACAAATAGAATAAATATATAGACATAGATGAGAATAGTTATAGATGGAGAATGAGATAGAAAATTTTTCATACACAAGAAAATTGTTTACTTCATGTATGAATATAGAGCTACAGACATTGTGAACCTCAAAAGCAATAATTAAGAAAAATTATTGATAATTAAAAAAAAATACTGTGGCCAGGTATAGTGGTGCACACCTTTAACCCTGCAATAAGGAGGCAAAGGCAGTTGGATCTCTGTGAGTTCAAGGCTAGCCTGGTCTACAGTTTTAGTCCAGGACAGCCAAAGATACATATAAAAGCCCTGTCCCAAAACAACAACAACAAAATACTTACTGGTGTAGACAAGTTGGAAGCCTTCATCTGTCCCTTCAGAGTCAGAATTAAACTCTAGCCAGAGCTGATTGGAAGTGCTGCTGAGGGTCAGCCCTCTCATTGATGCCCCGGTGAATGCACCCAACAGGTGTGTTGTTTTATCTTTTCCATCATAAATCTGTAAAAATATATTTAAATTTAAAATATAAGTGGGGCCCAAATAGCCATCTCCCAAGTATGTACATACATCTACAAAGAGCATGAACTGTCTGCATTGTTCCTAAGTGGGTATTACTGAAGAACAACTAAAATAAACGAGTTTCACAGAACAAAAAGTTAGACTCCAGCTGAATAATTCTTAACTTCCAAAAATTAGTAGAATGTTTTTTTTAACTCTCTAAAAAAATGCCTAATGTACACCTAAACTTATTTCTAAGGCAATAATACTTGGTTATGACACATAATTTAAAGTTTAAAATATCATTTAAGATTAGTTTACATGGTTAGTAGAAGTTTTGTTTGTTGGTTGGTTGGTTGGTTGGTTTTGCTACTTTCTCAGTTAACCAAACGCACCTTTCTCAGAACCAATCCAGGAAAATTATAATTTTGATCAGTACAATTTTTATAATTTAATCCTTGGGGGGGCGGAGCCAAGATGGCGGCTAGCACACACAGTTTCCGAGCTGTGGAAGAGATAAAGTTCTGAGTTGATGAGTGGAAGAACTTCTGAAGCCAGGGAAACAACGGAGAGACTTTCTAAACAACAGGGAACATCGCAGGAGGTGAAAACCTTGGTCTCGGGTCACCCAGGGACTTGTTTGGGGAAGGTGAGAAACGATCCTTTGATCTCTCGGCACTCCCCTCCCCCAGACCTCCCTCCTCCTCGGCACAGCGGACTCGCCTTTCTCAGCGCAGACCTAACTGCCTGGGGCCTGCAGCCACTGAGGCGGAGCCCCAAGCCCTTTATCGGCAAAGGCCAGCAGTACTGTGTCTTGGAGCCCCAGATTCGCGCGGCGGCTGCACCATCCTCCCAGGGCCCGAGTCTGCTAGACGCCATACTAGCTCCGCAGGAGCGCCATCACTGACGGTACGGCCCGCCCAATCCCACAGTGACAGAGAATACGCTATATACTCACCAAAACCAGACAGAAATGCCATACAAGCTAGACACACCAGGCACTGGGCCTCCAAAGCTTGGAGAGCACAGTGAAGAGACCCCAGGACTTCCCAGAAAGCATCTGGACTAGCAACCCAGTCTCCAGTTACAGCGGGACTTTCTAACCTGGCGGTGGAGCAGCACTGAGCTGGCGGGGCACATCAGCCCTCCAGTTTAAGACTAAACAGGGCCAAACCAGAGAACAGAAAGGCTGGTTACCCCGATTCCCACTGACATGACCACCCTGAAATCTCCAGCTGCAGCAAGACCTCATAACCTGGCAGTGACAACAGCACGGAACTGGCGGAGCACATCAAAGAAGCAGGGCCAAACCAGAGAGCAGAGAGCCCAGATACCCCATTCTCTGCCAAGTGACCTGCCTGTAAGTGAGTGAACCCTTGAGAATCTGCAGCTCCACTGATCCTGGGTCCTGCTAAAACAGAAGCCAGGCATCGAACCCCCTCCCACGCATATACCCACTTTGGGAAACAGAGGGGCACTTGGAACATTGAAGTTCCTGCTCTGTGGGTCTAATTGAGGAGTTAAGGCAGTTAATGCCAGAAATCGCGCTGCGATCATCACTAGCACCTGCGACATATACATTGCAGAGCCCCTCCCACACACTCAAGGGTTCAACATTAGCCATCACTCTGTCCCTTGAGACACACGCCCACGCCCACTTACACACACACACACACACACACACACATACACACGCAGGCACGCTTGCATTTGCCTCTGTTTGCGCCTGCGTACTTTCCTCCCACAGGTACAGCTAGTCCTCAGCACACGCTAAGGACACGGGACCTCTCTCAACTTCCTGAAGAATTCTCCAGACTCGAGAGAGAAACAGTACCAGTCTGATCGGCAGAATCCAAAAACAAACAGGGAAGGTCTCAGATAAGCCAATGGCCAGGGGTAGGCGAAAGAACACTTCCAACATAAACCAGGACATCATGACTTCACCAGCAAACCCCAAAATCGACGGATACTCCAATTCATCAGAAGCACAGGAAAATGACCTTAAAGCCATGCTTGCTCAATTATTTGAGGCTCATAAGGAGGAAATGAACAAATCTTTCAAAGAGTTGGCCAGTCAATTGGAGATAAAGAAAGAAGAAATAGACAAAACCCTTAAAGAAACACAGGCAAACATAGCCAAACAAATAGAGGCACAAGTAGAGAAAAAATTAGTGGCATACAAAAAGGAAATGAACAAAGAAATAGAATCCATCGTAGAGAGACAGGAATCCAAATTCAAACACATGGAAGAAATGGTGCAAGGCATGAAAACAGAATTAGAATCAATAAAGAAAACACAAAATGAGAAAACTCTTGAGCTGGAGAACTTTGAGAAAAGATCAGGAACCACAAAAGTAAGCATCACCAACAGAATACAAGAGATGGAAGAGAGAATCTCTGGAGCTGAAGACACACTTGCAGAAATTGATACTTCTCTCAAAGAAAAAGTAAAATCAGAAAAATTCCAATCACAAAATATCCAAGAAATCAAGGATGCTATGAAAAGACAAAATCTAAGAATAATAGGAATTGATGAAAAAGAAGACTCCAGGCTCCAAGGTCCAGAAAATATTTTCAAGAAAATCATAGAAGAAAATTTTCCCAACTTAAAGAAAGAGATGTCCTTAAATATACAAGAGGCCTACAGAACACCAAATAGACTAGACCAGAAAAGAAACACATCACGTCACATCATAGTCAAAACACTAAATCTACAGAACAAAGAAAAGATATTAAAAGCAGCAAGGGAAAAAGGCCAAGTAACATATGAAGGTAGACCTATCAGAATCACACCAGACTTCTCATCAGAAACTAGGAAAGCCAGAAGGGCCTGGGCAAGCATCATGGAGACTCTAAGAGATCACAAATGTCAACCCAGACTACTATACCCTGCAAAGCTTTCAATCAACATAGATGGAGAAAACAAAATATTCCATGACAAAACTAAATTTACGCAATATCTATACAGCAAACCAACCCTACAGAAGATACTAGAAGGAAAACTCCAATCCAACGAAAACGAATTCACCCAAGAAAACAGGGCATACAGATAATATCCCAACAAAAGTGAAAAGAAAACAAGCAATGAAACAAGGTAAGATCATCGACTCCATTACAAAAGGAACTAACATGCATTGGTCAATATTATCTATCAATATTAATGGACTCAACTCACCAATAAAAAGACACAGGCTAACAGAATGGTTACAGAAACAAGACCCAACATTCTGTTGCATCCAAGAAACACACCTATGCAACAAAGATAAACACTACCTCAGAGTAAAGGGCTGGAAAAATGTTTTTCAAGCAAATGGTTCCAGAAAACAAGCTGGAGTAGCCATCCTAATATCTAATAAAATAGACTTTCATCCGAAGTTAATAAAAAAAGATAAGGAGGGCCACTATATTCTCATCAAAGGAAAAATCCAACAAGAGGACATCACAATTTTGAATATCTATGCCCCAAATACAAGAGTACCTACATTCGTAAATGAAACAATATTAAAGCTTAAATCATACATTGATCCTAATACCTTAATAGTGGGAGACTTCAACACCCCACTCTCATCAAGGGACAGATCAACCAGACAGACACCAAATAGGGAAATAAAAGCACTCACAGAATCCCTAAATCAAATGGACCTAATAGACGTCTACAGATCTTTTCACCCAAACTCAAAAGACTACACCTTCTTTTCAGTACCACATGGAACCTTCTCCAAAATAGACCATATAGTTGGTCACAAAGCAAGCCTCAACAGATACAAAAGGATTGAAATAATCCCTTGTATACTATCTGACCACCATGGACTAAAGCTGGACATCAACAACAACAGAAACAACAAAAAGCCGACACGCACATGGAAACTGAACAACCTACTACTCAATGACAGCTGGGTCAAGGAAGAAATAAAGAAAGAAATTAAAGACTTTCTAGAATTCAATGAAAATGAAGGCACAACATACCCAAATTTATGGGACACATTGAAAGCAGTGCTCAGAGGAAAATTTATAGCACTAAGTGCCTACAAGAAGAAATCCGTAACATCACATACAAACAACTTAATGGCCCAACTGAAAAACCTAGAAAAAAAAAGAAGCAGATACACCCAAGAGTAGCAGAAGGCTGGAAATAATCAAACTAAGGGCAGAAATCAATCAATTAGAAACAAATAAAATTATCCAAAGAATCAATGAAACAAAAAGCTGGTTCTTTGAGAAAATCAACAAGATAGACAAACCCTTAGCCAAACTAACTAAAAAGCAGAGAGAAACCATACAAATCAGCAAAATCAGAAAGGAAAATGGGGACATAACTACAGACACTGAGGAAATCCAAACGATTATTAGGTCATACTACAAAAGCCTATATGGCACAAAATTTGAAAATCTAAATGAAATGGATAACTTTCTTGACAGATTCCATCTACCAAAATTAAGTCAAGATCAGGTAGAAAATCTGAATAGTCCTATATCCCCCAAGGAAATTGAAGCAGTCATTCACAGTCTCCCCTCCAAAAAAAGCCCTGGACCAGATGGCTTCAGCGCAGAATTCTACAAGACCTTCAAAGAAGTACTAATACCAATTCTTCTCAAACTATTCCATAAAATAGAAACAGAAGGAACACTACCAAACTCATTCTATGAAGCCATAGTCACTTTGATACCTAAACCACACAAAGATCCAACAAAAAAGAGAACTTCAGACCTATCTCTCTTATGAACATTGATGCAAAAATACTCAATAAAATACTTGCAAACCGAATCCAAGAACACATCAACGATATCATCCACCACGACCAAGTAGGCTTCATCCCAGGCATGCAAGGTCGGTTCAACATATGGAAATCCATCAATGTAATCCACCACATAAACAAACTGAAGGAGAAAAACCACATGATCATCTCCTTAGATGCTGAAAAAGCATTTGATAAAGTCCAACACCCATTTATGTTTAAAGTCTTGGAGAGATCAGGGATGCAAGGCACATACCTAAAGATAGTAAAGGCAATATACAGCAAGCCTATAGCCAACATCAAACTCAATGGAGAGAAACTTAAATCAATCCCACTGAAATCAGGGACAAGACAAGGCTGCCCACTCTCTCCATATCTCTTTAACATTGTACTTGAAGTCCTAGCCAGAGCAATAAGACAACTAAAGGAGATCAAGGGGATACAAATCGGAAAGGAAGAGGTCAAAGTGTCACTATTTGCAGATGATATGATAGTATACATGAGCGACCCCAAAGATTCAACCAGAGAACTTCTTCAGCTGATTAACACCTTCAGCAAAGTGGCAGGATACAAAATCAACTCAAAAAAATCAGAAGCCCTCTTGTATACCAAAGACAAAAAGGCTGAGAAAGATATTAGGGAAACAACACCCTTCACAATAGCCACTAATAACATAAAGTACCTTGGTGTGACTCTAACCAAGCAAGTGAAAGACCTGTTTGAGAAAAACTTCAAGTCTTTGAAGAAAGAAATTGAAGAAGATCTCAGAAGATGGAAAGATCTCCCGTGCTCATGGATTGGTAGGATTAACATTGTGAAAATGGCCATCCTGCCAAAAGCAATCTACAGATTCAATGCAATTCCCATCAAAAT
This sequence comes from Psammomys obesus, assembly GCF_907164565.1. NCBI lineage: Eukaryota > Metazoa > Chordata > Mammalia > Rodentia > Muridae > Psammomys > Psammomys obesus. The sequence continues at coordinate 29,083,673 of NW_026596079.1, read as the reverse complement.
ATCAACTCAATTCTTTACAGACCTTGAAAAAAAGATTCTCAGCTTCATATGGAGAAACAAAACACCCAGAATCTCCAAAACGATCCTGTACAACAACAGATCATCTGGAGGTATCTCCATTCCCGATCTCAAGCTGTACTACAGGGCAACAGTAATAAAAACTGCATGGTATTGGCATAGAAACAGAAAGGAGGATCAATGGAATCGCATAGAAGACCCAGAAATAAACCCACACACCTATGAATACTCAATATTTGACAAAGAAGCCAAATCCATTCAATGGAAAAAAGACAGCATCTTCAACAAATGGTGCTGGACCAACTGGATGTCTACATGCAGAAAAATGAAAATAGATCCATATTTATCACCCTGCACAAAACTAAAGTCCAAGTGGATCAAGGACCTCAACATAAAACCAGATACTCTAAATCAGTTGGAAAAAAAAGTGGGAAACAGCCTAGAACTCATTGGCACAGGAGACAACTTCCTGAACAGAATACCAACAGCACAGGCTCTAAGAGCAACAATCAATAAATGGGACCTCATGAAACTGAAAAGCTTCTGTAAAGCAAAAGACACTGTCATCAAAACAAATAGACAGCCTACAGATTGGGAAAGAATCTTCACCAACCCTTTATCTGACAGAGGGCTAATATCCAGTATATATAAAGAACTAAAGAAGCAGAAAAGCAACAAACCAAGTAATCCACTTAAAAAATGGGGAACAGAGCTAAACAGAGAATTCTCGAAAGAGGAACATCGAATGGCAGAGAAACACTTGAAGAAATGCTCAACCTCATTAGCCATTAGGGAAATGCAAATCAAAACGACCCTGAGATTTCACCTTACACCCATCAGAATGGCCAAGATGAAAAACTCAAGTGATAGCACATGCTGGAGAGGTTGTGGAGAAAAGGGAACCCTCCTCCATTGCTGGTGGGAATGTAAACTGGTTCAACCACTTTGGAAGTCAATCTGGCGCTTTCTCCGACAACTAGGAGTAGTGCTACCTCAAGACCCAGCTATACCACTCCTAGGTATATACCCAAAATTTGCTGAAGTACACAACAAGGACATTTGTTCAACCATGTTCGTAGCAGCTTTATTTGTAATAGCCAGAACTTGGAAACAACCCAGATGTCCATCAACGGAGGAATGGATACAGAAATTGTGGTATTTTTACACAATGGAATACTACTCAGCAATCAAAAAGGAGGAAATCATGAAATTTGCAGGCAAGTGGTGGGATCTAGAAAAGATCATTCTGAGTGAAGTATCCCAGAAGGAGAAAGACAAACTTGGTATATACTCGCTTATATAGACCTACAAGATATGATAAACATAATGAAATCTACACACCTAAAGAAGATAATCAAGAAAGTGGACACAGGCGAAGGTGATTAATCCTCATTTAGAAAGACAAATGGGATGTGCATTGAACTTATGACAGGAGTCTACCACAAAAGGCATCTGAAAGACTCTACCTAGCAGTGTTTCAAAGCAGACACTAAGACTCATAACCAAACCCTCGGCAGAGTGCAGGGAATCATGAAAGAAGGGAAGTTAGTATGATATGGAAAGGATAGGAGCTCTACAAGGACCAAACATATCCGGGCACAGGGTCTTTTCTGAGACTGACACTCAACCAAGGACCATCTATGGATATAACCTAGAACTTCTGCTCGGATGTGGCCCGTGGTAGCTCAGTAACCAAGTAGTTTTCCAAAGTAAGGGGAACACGGACTATTTCTAACAGGATCTCAAGGGCAGGCTGTTTGACCACCACCACCCCCCCCCCCCCCCGGGGAGGAGCAGTCTGTTAGGCCACAGAGGAGGACTTTGCAGCCAGCCCTGAAGATACCTGATAAAACAGGGTCAGATGAAAGGGGAGGAGGTCCTCCCCTATCAGTGGACTTGGAAAGGGGCAGGGAGGAGACCAGGGAGGGAGTGTGGGGTTGGGGAGGGAATGAAGGAGCGGGATACAGCTGGGACACAGAGTTAACAAAATGTAACTAAAAAGAAAAAAAAAAAATTAAAAAAAAAGAAAAAAATTAATTTAATCCTTTATGTTGACTTGTTTCATTTTTTTTAATATTTATTTATTCTGTATACAATGTTGTGTTTTGCATATACACCCGCACGCCAGAAGAGGGCACCTGATTTCATGGTTGTGAGCCACCATGTGCTTGCTGGGAATTGAACTCATGACCTCTGGAAGAGCAGCCAGTGTTCTTAACCTCTGAGCCATCTCTCCAGCTCCCTTGTTCCATTTCTTATATTTTAAAAATATTAATTTAATGTTCTGTATTGGTGTTGCACACCTTTAATCCTAGCACTTGGGAGGCAGAGGTATGCAGATCTCTAAGTTCTATGTTAGTCTATGCTACACATCTAGTTGAGAACAGCCAGGGTTACACAGAGAAACCCTGATGCATAAAACCAAACAAACAATAATTAAGTTAAGGAAAGGGATGTGGATTACAGGTAGAATGTTTGTGTACTATGCATAAATTCCTGGGATCAATCTCAAGAATCAAATATATAAAACTATCAGAAAGAAATAAAATTAAAATAATAAATTTAAAGTATATTGATTATAGACATAAAAAATGAGAAATATTATGTGATAAAATCTATAAACTTAACATCCTTCCATCATGAATGCTTTAGAAGATTTACTGTGTCAGATTCCTATGTGTTCTTCTCTTAACGAGGTTATGAAATATGATGAGCTTATTAGGCATGTTTATATGTATGAAACATTTTTCTTGTGCTATGTTGGATTTAAAATGACACAATATGGTTGTCTGAATGAGAGAAGACAATACTGACTCATACATTTGAATGCTTGGTCCTCAGTGGTGGAATTGTTGGAGAGGAATTAGGAGTTGTGGCCTTTTTGGAGGAAAAGTATCATTGAGTGCTAACTGTAAGTTTTTAAATTACACAATTCGCAGTCCCCCAACTCATCTCTCTGCCTTACAGTTGTATTTCAAGATGTGAGCTATCCGGTAATGCCTGACTGCCTACTGTTATGCTCCTGACCATAATGATAATAGACTTACCCTCCAAAACTGTGCATCAAATAAACTCTTTCTTCTATAATTTTACTTGGTGATAGCAATTATTATTATTGTAATAACAAATTAACTAAAACGCTTAGGCAGAAGGTGTCTTATAATTTAAAAATGCTTGTATCATATAATTTAAAAATACTTGCATAGAATTTTAATTTTATAATTAGTATTTGTGAGGTTTTAATATTAAAGTATCATAAATCTGAAAAAGTCATGTAAAGTTTTCTTTTTTTCTGAAGTTTTATTTGTATTTCTGATTTAGTGAAAACAGCACATATCTCCTGTTAGGTCTAACACAGATGCCAGGGTTGTGACATTGTCCTAAACAGAAGGATTTGTATCAAGTAAACAAGAGGTATGTTTTTGGATAAACAAGCCTAAAGGTAGGTTTCTGTACATCAGAAAAGCAGATCTCTCCCACGGCAGTTTCCCCTAAGGGAGAACTTTCTTTTACCTGGCTCAGAGATTAACTAATTTGCAAGGACATTTAGTTCTCAGTCAATATGAATAGTCTGGAGTAGCCTAAAGACCCCAACCTATGTCATACAAAACCTGCTCGCTTTTCTACCATTCTCTATCTGAGGTCCCACAGGAGAGAGGCTTAGCAGTCTGATCCTCATTAAACCTATGGAGTAGAGAGTTTGGTAGTTTCACTGTAACATGCTTGCAGTACTCTATCTATAGATTTAAGATTTTTTTTTTTTTGTTTTTTTTTAATCTTAGAGAGTCCCTGGAGATTTGGGTTCCTTATGTTTCAATTGTATATTTTTTCCTCAACCTGAGTTATCTAGTTTTTCATCATCATCCTAAATTATATTGTCATTTTCTCCTATGGAACTTATGGCTGCGTCTTTCCATTGTATTTTAAACCATCTTCCAATGCAATTACCTTACTAACCACTAGGTTGTCTGCAGTGACCACGGTCTTTTGGTATCTTTTATTCACACCGTAAATTGTAAAATCATTGGTGTAACTATTAAAAGTCTTTTTCTAAGAGAGAAGGTCCACCAGTTATACTCTTAAGATTCTTCAATAATTAGAAAATATACTCAAATTTAAAGTTTTTCTTAAAGTAGTCCCTCAAATTTTAACATGTTGCCTGTGTTAATGAAAGCTTGGTTTTTATTTCAGCTAATGAATTTACTGAAGATTGAATTTATTCATTTCTAGCTTTTGAAGGTTTTAATTTTTGAAATTTTGTTTAAGGTTTTGCTTGCTTGTTTTATTTTTACAGCATGTTTGGCCTTAAATTCACAGATATTTGCCTGCCTCCTGAGATTTGGGATAAATGTGAGCATCACCCACTCGGATTTAGGTTATAAATGTTCTTGCTGCCAAACGAGGCTTAAAGGCTATAAAGAAAACAAAGGAAAGTTTTAATTTGCGTTATATACAAATACAGACTTCTGAAATTTCCAGACCCTTAACAAATTCTATTCTTACCTCATTAACCTAATCGTTTCTATACAGAAATTCTGAATCCTTTGATAGCAAGGACCTTCCTGCTCTCTGTAACTGGGACAAATGCACTTTATAGCCTTCTATGCACTCTGTGGGTTCTTATAGCTGGCTCATTTACATTTTAAATTTTCATGGTAGAGAACATGAAAATGAGAGAGAGAAAATGGGAATGAAGCCATTTGAAATTCAAGCCAGCAGAGTTGAAGACCTATGAATAAGTAACAGTGGCCTCCATTTCTTATAAGTCTTCTCTGTCATTTACAGAGAACATATACATCTTCTAAGTCATTGGTATCATGTAGAAGCCCTGAAATTATCAGGAGACCACTTGGACCCCAGGGGAAGACAAATCATATAAATTACTTCCTATTTTAGTTATCAGCAAGAGTTTATCTGTCTTAAGTAAAACTAAAACAAATGTTGAAATTTATTTTGACCAGAATTTCATTTGGTTCGTTGACTCTATAAAAGTCAACTTTTCATTTCTTAAGGACAATAATGAACAATGGTAACAGATCCCTAGAGGCATATTGCCTACTGCAAAATAGAACTCTGTGAGTTTTTAATGTTCAATATTTTCAGTCTTCTTCGAACATGTTACATTAATGATGCTACATATTACATAGTAATATATCCTATTACAGCCACTCACACTTAAACCACCTTGCTCAGAGGTTCTGCAAATCTTCATTTTGGAAATATTGTCAATATAGTCACAAATATTTTCCTTTAATATCCCCTAATTCTATCAAACATCAAAATTTAATTGGTATGTAGGATATTATAATATATAAGTATTTGTTTTTTCAGACTGAATTAACTCCTTGATCATGTGCAAGAACTTACAATTTGTCAAAAGTGCCCAATACATCGTAAAGAAAAGGTAAATAGTTACACTAGGGCCATGAGATCAGAAATGTAAGGCCAGCCTCAATGATTGCAGAGCTCAAGGACAGGCTGGATTAAATGACCCAGTGTCAAAAGGTAAAACCAACCAACTAAACAACTAATTGACTTAAATGAAAAACCATTTTTTTGAGATTTATTAATTTATTTGCAAAACTGTTCTAATATTGTTTTCTAAAATTGCATAATAATGAAAAACCTAAACACTTTGTAATAGAAAAATAGACATCACCAACCTTTTGCTTTAAGGATTTTTATCATCTTCAAACTTCATAATTTAATTGATTATCAAGTAACCCACCACAACTTCAACTCTGTGCTAGATATGTACATAACATGGTAAACATCATGAGAATACATAATTATAGAATAAAGTATTTTATTCTATAGAAGATAGGTAGACAATAGAAAGATAGGGAGATAGAAAGAAAATGGGGTGAAAACTTCATGGAAAGAAACTTGATCAATCCATGTATGAAATTTAAGTAGTACTCACAAGCCAAATAAATCAAATTGAAAAGGAATTGTTGGATTAGAAAAGATTATTTAGTTTAATTTAATTTTATTAATTATGGTTTATTCACTTTGTATCCCATTGTAGCCCCTTCCCCATCCCTTCCCCATTAGAAAAGATTTTTTAAGGAGAGTGTTATAGTAATCAGTTGATGTCGTTGAACTTAAAAATAAAAGTGTTCAAAACATACTAATATATATTTCCATGAAAACATAAAAGCAAGAAGGTAAAGCAGAGCAACCAAAAACAAATTGCTCTTAAATTAAGCATGAAGATAAACTTACAACTAAGAAAACAAACCAAGGCAAATGCACCTGTCACACAAAAGTAACCCAACTACAAAGTGTTGGTGAGATTGGTTCTGATCAGAAAGAGACAGATCGAACATTTTTTCCGATCATTAGCCATTGTATTCCTATTTTAAATAAAATCAAAATGTTTAAGTGTGTATTTTACTTAATAGGGCCTAATCATAAAAATAATGGTTTTTCTTACATTGTTTTGAGAAATATCTAATAACTTTATGTCTATGAAATTGTCTGTCCAGACTTCCATTTGCTTAACAATTTCAGTTCCTTTGCCAATGTGACACAAGCAATAACTAGACCCTGATCTCGTTCTGGTTCAATACCCAGTTTAATCACGGCCGGAAATCAGGCGCTGTATGCATTCCTCCCTTCTTAAATCAGGTCAAGCCTCATCATGGCAGTCTGTCCAACATCTCTGAATGCTCATGCTGTGAGTCACCAGATACATTTTGTATTAGAAGACTTCTGCTTCCATTTTTAAGGATTTTTAAACTTAACTTTTAAAAAAATTTATTTGCCTTCATGTATGTATATGCATCATTATATGCCTGGTGTCCAAAGAGGTCAGAAGATGGTGTCTGATACTCTAGTACTGGAGTCACAGGTTGTGGTAGCTGCAGCTCCTGCAAGCGTAACAGGTGTGCTTAACCACAGAGTGACCTCTTCAGCTCATATTCTGAAGAATTTAGCCCATAGACTATTCAGTCTCCATGTGGTTTCCCTAGTAAGGGGAAAAGGGACTGTTTCTGACATGAACTCAATGACCTGCTCTTTGACTACCATACCCCCTGAGCAGGGAGCAGCCTTGCCAGGCCACAGAGGAGGACAAAACAGCCAGTTCTGATGAGACCTGATAAACTAGGGTCAGATGGAAGGGGAGGAGGACCTCCCTATCAGTGGACTTGGGGAGGAGCCTGGGAGGGAGGGTGGGATTGGGAGGGAATGAGGGAGGGAGCTACAGCTGGGATAGAAAGTGAATAAATTGTAATAAATAATAAATAAATTTAGAAAAGAATTTAGCAAGTAAGGTGTAAATTGAATCAAAAAGTCAAAAGTAAACCTAAAATAATAAAACAAAATTGTCTGAATGCACCCTTCAATCACATTTGGAACCTCCAAAGAACTTATTTTGCTGAAACTAGAATTTCACTCTCGGTCATGTTTATTTTTTAATTGAGCAATTTGGAAGTGTAAACATGTTCTCTACATATGGTGAATTAGTTGCCAAACTTTGAATGTAAAAGGAAAAATAATTTTTCTAATGGCAATCATGAAAATTTTCTATCCTAAATCTAATATTTGTCCCAAAGATAATATAAAACAGAAAAGAGATTCAGTTTTGTTTGAATTCAGTTAGTTAGCCCAATGATATGAAGTATTATATTCCAATAAGAAAACTGGGGCACAATAAGGGGTTTATTGTTCAAGATTTCTGATGACAGAATGGGTTATATTTTCAATGGAACATTAATGTTATATAACTAATGACAAGTTATTTCGTCTTCCTGACCAACAAGGAAGAGAGTAAATACAGCATTTGTGAGGTCTGGTGTGGTGGCAGGAATTACCACGGCCTTTGGAGTGCTACTGAATAAATAGGTAACAAAGGATTTTTAATGACCAGCATGCAATGTTGGCAAATATGTGTGATAAACCTAAGAGATTACTTGTGTGGAACAAAATGTTTTACAGCCTGCTTTAAAATTTTTTGAGTGAGTGTGTCCAAGTTACAACCATTTTTTTAAGTAATTCTTGTTTTCAAAAGTTTAACAAACTTTTATGGAAAAGCTTAGATAAATATTTAAGGCCTGTTGGGCCCTTAGTGTTCTTCGTACCTCTTATTTTGTCTTGTTCTTGCAGCAAAAAAGCAGACAATATGTAAATGAGTGAATATGGCTTTCTTCCAACAATATTTTATTTACAAAACCAGATGCCAGCTACAGTTAGGGACATGTTTGTAATCCCAGGTACCCAGGGGTCTGACGCAGGAGGATCACTTGAACAAGTGCTCAAGGCCATTCCAGGCAAACAAGAGACTCTAGACCCCTCATCTCTTTCAAAAAGCAAACAAACAAGTAAGACAGCAGGTGTCAAGCCCAATTTGATGGTAGGCTCTGCTTTCTTATAACTGGTTTCAGAGAAGTAATAAAATATACCATATTCATTAGTACAAATTCTTTGCAACATTAATTCTTATAGAACATTTTCATTGCTTTTGACAATTTTTTACGTGTAAATATTTATTACAACTGAAGATTAATCAAAGATTAAGAAAAAATATTTTTGTTAATAAGAGGAAAATGTTATATGTGAATACGATTTTACTGTAACCTTAATATTTGGTAAGTTACATTAGCAGTGAATTTATCAAACTAAGTGTAGTCATTAAATAAGAAATAAAAATATTTTCAAGACATTTGAAATAATTGTGGTATCCTAGCCAAGATACAGCCCATTTCTAGCTATGGCTACTTAATGAATGAAAAAGCAAGTAAGGCCAGACTTTTTGTGTAGTACTGGCAGTTTTCCATGGTATTGTAATATGGCCAATATAAAAGTTAAATCATTACATGTGGATTTGGGAAACCATGACATAAAATTTTCGCTAAGACATTGTACACATAATAACTTCTGTGAAGATTAAATTATTCTTAAAGGTTTATTTTAGAAATCATATCAATGTTCATTTTCTGTGTTAGTCTAAGTGAGCACAAGCCAAAACATTCAGACATTCCATACATAGCATAGGAACTATAGGCAGTTGATAGTGCCTGGACTAGGGGGATTCAGTTTTCTTTAAAGGTGTATCTTTTAGTAGGTTAACTATGCTTCAGATCAATGAATACATAGTCTGAACAAATGAAAATCAGTTACCTATTAAAAACAGAAAAATAAGAGGAGACCAATTTTTCAGGGTGTGGAAGAAACAAAATAGATGGCATGCAAATCAAAGAGGAGAGGCAAATATGATCAAAATACTTTGCAAGAAATTCTCAAAAATAATAAAATACTATATTTGTAAAAATAAATGATAGCCCATCAACGGAGGAATGGGTACAGAAATTGTGGTATTTTTAAACAATGGAATACTACTCAGCAATCAAAAAGGAGGAAATCATAAAATTTGCAGGCAAATGGTGGGATCTAGAAAAGATCATTCTGAGTGAAATATCCCAGAAGGAGAAAGACAAACACGGTATATACTCACTTACATAGACCTATAAGATATGACAAACATAATGAAATCTATACACCTAAAAAAGATAATCAAGAGAGCGGATATGGGGTAAGATGATCAATCCTCATTTAGAAAGACAGATGGGATGTGCATTGAACGTATGACAGGAGTCTACTGAGCGCATCTGAAAGACTCTAACTAGCAGTGTTTTCAAAGCAGATACAAAGACTCATGACCAAACCTTCGGCAGAGTACAGGGAATCATATGAAAGAAGGGGAGTTAGTATGATGGGGAAAGAATAAGAGCTCCACAAGGACCTAATATATCTGGGCACAGGGTCTTTTCTGAGACTGACATGCAACCAAGGACCATGTATGGATATAACCTAGAACCTCTGCTCAGATGTAGCTTGTGGTAGCTCAGTAACCAATTGGTTTCCCATAGTGATGGGAACAAGGACTATTTCTAACAGAAACTCAATGGCTGGCTCTTTGACCTCCCCCCACCCAAGGGAGGAGCAGTCCTGTTAGGCCACAGAGGAGGGCTTTGCAGCCAGTCCTGAAGATACCTGATAAAACAGGATCGGATGAATGGGGAGGAGGTCCCCCCCATCAGTGGACTTGGAAAAGGGGCACAGTGGAGATGAGGGAGGGAAGGTGGGATTGGGAGGGAATGAGGGAGTGGGATACAGCTGGGATACAGAGTTAATAAAATGTAACTGATAAGAAAAAAATTAAATTAAATTAAAAACAACAACAAAAAATAAATGATAGCAAAGTTGATACCGGCACAGGCACTGACCTTTGGCATATACACACATACGCATATATGTGGGTCTACATATGCATGTTAATGCATGTGAACATGTATCCACACACACACATACAACACTACAAAAGTAGAAGACAGCCAAGCATAGTGGCACAGGCCTTGTATAACAACCAGCATTTCAGAGGCAAAGACAGGCTGAGTTTTGTGAGTTTGAGGCAGGCCAGGTCTACACAGTGACTTCTAGGGCAACCAGAAAGACCCTATTTCAATCAAAAAATAAATAAATGAAGTAAAAGAAATAAATTGAGTAAGAAAGAAATTTATCCTGTCTTCCAGTTCTTTATGATTGGAAAACAGGAATCATTTACATTACCCTTTTTATTACATGTTTTAGGAAGTCATAATCATTCACTTAGTTTACATTTTGCATTAAGAAATGTGATTTAAAATACCATTCAAGTTGTGATAAATAAATAAAGCAAAAGATTGCCTCACAATCTCTGTTACATACTTTTATATAAACAAAGTACTCAGTCATTATATAAAAACAGAAACAAACCTAAAAACAGAGTCTGATTGTTATTCTATCATCAGACAGTGCACATTCATTTATGGTTGTTTAATCCTAAGAATATTAAAGACTTTCTGTAAAAGTTACTGGAAATAAATAAATTATGTGTTAGTACATTTTACAAGTGAGGGCAAGCGAAGAAGCTATCAGTTTTCCTGCCATTGCCTGTGACCAATGAGAAGAACAAACAGCAGAATGTATTCCAGTCAGATCCAAAGAAACCTATATTCATCAAGTTAAGAACAGGTAAGTTCTCATTTAGCTTTCTAAGACAGAACCTTCCATTTTAACCAATTGGGTTGCGTTATGATAGACTGAAATATATATTGTTTTGTTTTTTTATTTGTTTGTTTTTAAAGAGACAAGATATTTTCCTGGCTTTTCCAGGAAGGCAGCAAAGTTTAAAGCTGATGACACGCTCCATAAAATAGAAAGAAAGAAAGAAAAAAAAAAAAAAACAGTTATGATTGACTAGTGAAGCAAGTGGTCATGAGTCATTCGCATGGCATCTGGAATGATTCTGCCATATACTGAATAGACAACAGGTAGTTATTAGGTTGAAACAAGAAAATAATTTGGCACTAAGAACTGGTAGATATAAATAAGATGTGCATTTTAGACAGCAGGAGCGTGCTGATGCCCAAATACACTGGTCCATGCATGCCACTGTCAAATGATAGTTTAGTAGCTGCATCACCCTAATGCCTGTAGCTTTCTTTGTGTTCCTCATCTCTCTTCACCTTGTCCTCTCAGGTAGTCACTCAATACTGGGCCTTGGACTTCTTAAAATAAAACATATGACAGATATATGAGACTTCAAAATATAGAAGACTTTAGTGATAAAAGCACTCCAAGAAACACATTAGAAATATTCTGATTTTTTTCATAATATTTTTATTGACTTTCCAGTAATTTTGCATCACGAACCCAAGCACATTCATTTCCCAGTGCTCCTACGTCTATCCCCTGACCTTTAGAATCTTCTTCCCACCTCTCCTAAAAGAAGAAAAAGTAGGAAAAAAAAAAAACAAAAAACAAAAAACAGGTGCAATTTGTGTTATCCATATTCTCACTGGAGTATGGTCAAACTCTCAGTAGGCAGTCTAAAAAGAAAACTGAGTCTTTCCCCACCAGCACCTGTCCCAAAAGATGAATATTCTGCTTTTAAAAGACATCATCTTTTATGTAAGATACACTTTTTTTTTCCAAACAATAAGCTTCATCTGGTATGCAAATGTAATGGATAAATTTGAAGAATTACAAAGGGACATGGGGAGATTATTTTAGTAAGGGGTTGTGGTAACCAAGATTGGTAGGTATGAGGACATTTATCTCACAAACACATCATTAGTGCTACTTGTGTGATGTTGCCTCATGGCTACGTTGACATACCTCATCATGCATCAACGTATTTCTCCACTAGCTTAAAATAAATCACTACCTCAAGTCTATGTAAAAGCACTCAGTTAATTTTAGGATAGCAAGTATTATGTATTTGAGGTGCTGAGAAGCGGACTGATGGCCGCATGAATGATGAACGCAATCTGAGCTATCCTGCCAGCCAGAAAATATAAATAATTTAAACGAAAAAATCTGAACAGTAAATTGGAACTGGAAAGTTTTTATATAGTGAGCTTACGCTGGGCACAAACAAATCTGGAATGAATTTATTAACCCTAATTAAAATCTGTATTATATACGTTTATTGTACTTCAAAACTGTTTCCCTAAATCTTTACAATTCTTACACATTGCTTGTGTTAGAAAACTGCCATCTCCTATCAAATGATATGATTAAAAAAAAGTTAATAGTCACAGCTTTCACAAAATCCTTCTGCTGTCAACATCAACATGGGACGTGACTCTTTGCTTCAAATTTTGTAAAACTGCAAATATTTTTAGTTCCTTGTCCTCCTTAAGAAAATGTTGTGGATTAAAAAACATGAATCATTCTTTAAAATATTTAATATAATTTTATAGAAGTAATATTTTATAATATTATATGTATAATATATATTATAGGATCTTATATATAATATGAATGATAACTTATATTTTGTTTTAAGCTGTATATACAAAAACATTTGCATTGTAAAAATCAAATTGTTAACTATTCAAGAATTTTATTGAAAGACATGTTATATGTGTTCTTTAAAACGACATTTCATTATAGCAATATTTCTTTGTAAACAATACTAAATATTATGAATAAAGTATTTTTTCTGATTTATAGACATTGATTTGTTACGTTCAAATATATACAGAAGTGACTTGTACCAAAGGTTTTAAAGTTTTTACATAGTAAAATAACATAATGTCACTTAGTAGATATCAGTTAGAAGAAATAATTTTACTCAGTAGATATCAAAGTTAATACAGAAGCCATCACTTATTAACAATAGCAAAACTTGTGATATGAGACAAGTTACCATTATGCTTTTTCTTCTTCTTTTAAGATCTTTAAAAAAAATTATTTTATGTGCATTAGTGTGAAGTTGTCAGATCCCTTGGAATGGGCATTACAGACAGTTGTGAGCTGCTATGTAGGTGCTGGGAATTGAACCCAGGTCCTTTGGAAGAGCTGACAGTGCTCTTAATCACTGAGACATCACTCCAGCCCCCCCATTATGCTTTTTCTTAATGAAATAATAATTCCTATGTTATTTTAATACCTAATATTTATTGAATAAGGTATTTTATATTGGAAACAAATACTTAAATATTATAAAATTTATGATTCCTTATCATGAGAAGCACTGGAGGCAAAACATTCTGTTTAAAATAACAGCAGGAATGCTATTTATTAAAGGCTGAATGAACTTGTAATTTATTATATGTACTGTTTAATGTAAACGTATTTAGGGGAGAATACTTAATGATCAACATTCAGCACAGTGGTCCACTTACCTTAAGAACATCTCCCTGGGCTAAATGAAATGTTCTGGCTGAGATGTTGATGCCCTTTCCTGCTTGGACCTGGAGACTGTAAATGCATTCGTGGTTGTTTTCGTAGTTCAGTGGGTAATTTGGAGAAAGCAGAATCCCTTCGTTGTTTGTTGCAGATGCACCGCATTCAGCTGTAGCAGAAGCAGAATATTGAAGCACAGTTTAACAGAAGGCATTACCTTTTCCAAATCATCTTGTTTATGGGGTATGACTGCTTCGTCTTTTACGCAGATCCTAACAAAAGGTTTGGTGCAGAAAGGATTTGTGCTGTAGTGGACCAACATGTTCCTCAAGTGACTGAAGGGAAGACAGAGCTGCTGCTCTGGAGAACACTCCTACCTGTGGGAGTTTATAGTAGTTTTCATAGAAAATTAGGATAAAAAAGAGTATTAAAATGCAAAATATCTTCAAGAGATCACTTAACAATGTGGATATCGGATAAATTGGGTAAACTGATATTTTATGTAGAGATTTAGCTATTAATGGTATCTTCTTTACTTTTGCCTTTAAACATTTTGAATGATCCTTTCCTCCCAATAATCCACGTGCCTTTCTTTCAAGAAATTCAATAACAAATACTGTGTTTTTTAAAAATAATACAGTAGTTAAAATCTACCAACTCATATAATATATATTTGAGTCATACAACTTTTCTCAGCTTAACACATTTCCATAAAAGAGTATACAGAACTGCTGATCCCGTGGGTTGCCCATTTTAGGTGGCAAATTTGAGGAAATATGGAACTGAGATTTCTCAAGATATTAAACTAGAGAACCTGCAAAAATATTACAGAATCAAACAAGTCGGTACTTTAAATATATATTTTAGAAATATTTGCCTTGGGTTTTCTACTTTATCTAATTATTGACTCTATACCATAATTTAGGGTGGATTTCAATGTTCAAATATTTTAAATAAAGAGGCAAAAAAACAGCAAGCCATTATTGTCTATAAATAAGATTTTAAAATATTGATTTCTGGGAACAGTGTAAGATGAAGACAACAAGATGAAAAAGAATATACTGCTTTATTTTAAGTGCTTAAACATTAAAAATTAAATTAAAAACATACTAATGAAAAACTGAAACTGTCAAGAAGAGAAAGAAGCAGGTTAAATTAACAATATGTGAAATAATAAAAATGAAAGTTGAGTGTTTACAATCAACCAGCCATAAGGAGAGGCTTCTTCATAGAATTTTAGCAATGTGCTCAAAGCTAGAGACACAAAAACTGCTCTCTATATCTTTGTAATGAATTGCACTTCAGTGATATCTAAATGTATTCAAAGGGTAATAACCTTTTGTGTGCTGTTAATTCTGTACATTCCTAAAATCCCAGTAAGTTTACAAAGGATAAGATAACAAATCAAAACTTTAAAACCAACGTAGCAAGGTATTTGGTTTTTCTGAAATTAGATCACCTTTCAGGAAAGAGCTCTTTCTTAATTCTAGTGACTCAAGTAGAAATCTGTTCATCTTCTGGACCACTCTGAACTATGGAGAGCATGTATCTGTAGAGTACCATATAAAACCATGCATCCTCTGCTTAGAGAAGAAACAATGGCCATTTGAACCTATTTTGTTTCTCGATCTGATTTGTTAGAACCTTTGTTTGCTGATAGAGACCTAAAGTGTGTTTGTGTGTAGATGATCTACAGTATATACATTACCTAGAAGCATAAATTATAAGAAATATTTTACATGAAAAATATTGTTAATTTTATTTATTACTCAGGCTTGAGACTTTAATGACTTAGATTCAAAATTAGCCCCATTTTGCCATGGTTATATGGTTTGAATAAATTATTTATTAGTGTTATTATATTTTTATCTTATAATAAAATATATTTTTCACTAATATTATTATTGTTTACAATTTATTCACTTTGTATCTCAGTTATAGCCCCTTTTTTCATCTCCTCCCAGTCCCACTCCTTCTCCTTTTCCTCCCCTATAGCTCTCCCCTTGTCCACTTATAGGGAAAAACCTCCTCTGGTACTATCTGACCCTAGCCTATCATTAGGACTGGCTAAATCCTCTTCCTCTGCTGGCCGGCTAGGTCCCTCCACCAGTGATCAAGGAGCAGGCACCTGAGTTCCTATCAGTAAGTGTTTCTTCTCCCCTTGGGGAACCCACAGGAAGAGTGAGCTGTTTATAGGCTACATCAGAACAGGAGTTCTATATCCTCTCTATGCATGCTTGGTCTTCGGTTGATGCCTCAGTCTCTGCAGTTCCTGCTAGGCTCTGCTTTTTTCTTGGGCTTTGTTGGTCTCCTTGCTGGGCTCCTGTCCCTTCTGGGTCCTTTTGTTTTTCAATTTTTCCATAAGACTCCCTGAGCTCTGTCTAAAGACTGCCTGTGAATCTCTGCATCTGCATTGATCCCCTGCTGGGTGTTGTCTTTCAGAGACCATTTGTGGTAGGCTCCCATCCTGTCCTCTCTCTTCTATGGCTTCTGGTGTCTATCCTGTTTTCCCTTCTGAATGAGAATTAAGCATCTTCCCTAGGGTCCTCCTTGTTGTTTAGCTTCTTTAGGT
Source organism: Psammomys obesus (assembly GCF_907164565.1). NCBI lineage: Eukaryota > Metazoa > Chordata > Mammalia > Rodentia > Muridae > Psammomys > Psammomys obesus. The sequence goes on along the minus strand of NW_026596079.1, from coordinate 29,067,406 downwards.
CTGTAGATTTTAGTATATTTTTCCTATATTCTACATCTAATAACCACTTATAGTTGAGTATATACCATGTGTTTTTTTGCTTCTGGGATACCTCACTAAGGATAATTTTTTTCTAGTTCCATCCATTTGCCTGCAAGTGTCATGATTTCCTTGTTTGTAATAGCTGAGTGATATTCCCTTCATGTAAGAGTACCACAATTTCTGTATTCATTCTTCGGTTGAGGGACTTCCAGGCTGTTTCTAGAGTCTGGCTGTTAGGAATAAACCTGCTATGAACACCAATGAGCAAATGTCCTTGGTGAATGGTTGAACTTCTTTCAAATATATATGCCCAGGAGTGGTGTAGCTGGGTCTTGATGTAGCACTATTCCCAGTTTTCTGAGAAAGCAGATTGATTTCCAAAGTGGTTGTACAATTTTACATTCCCAACAGCAATGGAGGAGGATTCCCCTTTCTCAACATCCTCTCTATCATGTTTTGTCACTTGAGTTTTTTTACCTTAGCCATTCTGATGCATGTGAGATGGAATCTGAGAGTCATTTTGATTTGCATTTCCCTGATGACTAAGGATGTTGAGCATTTCTTTAAGTGTTTCTCCGCCATTTGATATTTCTTTGTTGAGAATTCTGTTTAGCTCTGAACCCCATTTTCTAATTGGATTATTTGGTTTGTTGCTGTTTAACTTCTTGAGTTCTTTATATATACTGGATATTAGCCCTCTGTCAGATAGAGGGATGTGAAGATCTTTTTCCCATCTGTAGGCTGTCGTTTTGTTTTGTTGACAGTGTCGTTTGCTTTACAGAAGCTTTTCAGTTTCAGAAGGTACCATCTATTGATTGGTGATCTTAGAGCCTGAGCTCTTGGTGCTCTCCAGGATTGTCTCCTGTGCCAATGTATTCATAGCAGTACTTTGTATGTTTGTCAATGTGCAAGTCATATTATATGTAAAAATATATCTCTATATCATGATATACATTATCCCAAATATTTAGTGCTTTAAAGCACAGAAAGCCCGATAAACTAATCATTATGGACATTATTTTAATTATAATATATGTATTTAGCTTCAAACCACATGCAATAGAAAAATAAAATGACGATGTTGGTGCGTTTTTCATGCCCTGAATTGAAGAACTATGCCAAAGCATAGAAGCATATTTATTTTTAAATTCAGAACAACAGTTTTAGTGGTAGCTGTTAGATAAATTATAAATTTCTTCTTTCTAAATGAACACTTAAGGCTGATAATTTAATTCATAAAAATTAATAATAAGGAATGACTTAATTTTGTGAATATTAAGGAAATATTTTATTAATAATATTTAATATATTAATTAAATATAAATGGTATTTGACCTTCACAGAATATACAAATTTTCAATAAAATTCTTATCCTAAAAGTTGCATTTGTTTATGATTTCTGTAGAAAATAAATTCTACTTATATATCATATCTATCATATTTTACTTTAAAATACATATTTAGAAATACATTTGACTTGCCTAATAAAACCTCACATGTTGATAAATATAGCCCAAGCTTCATTGGTGTAGAAGAGAGAGATGTTCTGACATCTGCTGATAAGCATGGCTGCTGGAGGGATAAGCTGACTAAGTGGCGAATCCCATTGAACTTCAATTTTTCTTGCTTACAGAAAAGTAGGCAAGCCTTTGCATCATTGATCTCCATTAGTCTGGCAGGAAAATCAGGACACAATCTGTTTGATATACACAGTCACATATTTTCAGTTGAATTAGCAAAATGATTTCTGACAATTTGGCTGGGAAAATTGGAAATACTTCTATGATTGGGAAAAGTTAGGCTTAGAAATTTTTGTTGTATTTAGCAGTCATTCGGTGTAAGATACATTACAATTTCTCAGATATTAATTATTTAATGAGGTACATTGAATTAAGCCTATTTATTTTTTAAAAATTTGATGGTGGACATGGCTACGTAAGCCACCCATGAACATGAGCATGATACTATCCTGACCCAGACACTTAACTCTTCGGTGTTTCCACCCAGAAATGGACAGAATATATCGTCTTCCAAGGCAAGGATCTCACTTTTAGCAGTAAGCTAGCAGCTAAGTTAGATCACTCTGCTAAAAATCAGACAGTTTAAGAGTACAGAGAGGAAAGCTTCAGGGAGGAATTTTGTTTTCATGACTACAGAGCATTGCAACGACAAGGCAATAAGTTGGTAGTACTTTCAAGAAACTGAAGAATTATGGTTCAGAGGACACAGGGATAGTTATATGATAAGAATAAAATCCATAAGGACATTAATTTTCATTGCAATGAAGGGTAAAGTAATTTTAGTTTTCTTTAGTCCAAAATGTATTTTTATCCAGTATTACTTTGTAAGAGCCTTAACACCATGGAAACCTTTTTCTCTGCAATGAGTTGATTATATACTTACAATGAAATGTAATTTTAGTTCATAGATGAAATGATCAAAACATGTTTCTTTTTATGGATTAAAATGCAACTCTCAGATTAAACAAAAATTTAATAAAGTTGACTAATGGGTCATATAAAGGACAGCAGAAGGAAGCAGAATTTCTCTTACATGTTTTTATTTTCTGCATGGAGTTTGTGCACAAGTCATATTGCGTGCATGTGGGAGTTAAAAAGACAACTTTCAGGAGGACCATTGGGTCTCCATTTCCACTCTGAAGACTCCAGAGTATGAACTCAGTCATCAGTCATCTGACTTGTCACACAGTCTTTACTTGCTAAGCCATGTTGTTTTATATTTGTTCATTTGTCTCTGCTTCTATATTATATTAGTATCAAGTGGTGCCATATGTAAATGCTACTTTGTATGTTGTGTGTGTGCTTGTGCATGTGTGTATGTGTTTTTATCTATCTATCTATCTATCTATCTATCTATCTATCTATCTATCTATCATCTATCTATCATCTATCTATCTATCTATCTATCTATCTATCTATCTATCTATCTATCTATTATTTATTTTGAATAGTTGGTTGTTTTTCCTGTTACTTTTGTAAAGGAATTCGGGGTTTCCCTATCAGGCAAGCAGTATAGCACTGTAGTTTGAATGAGAATCCACCCCATAGACTCATATGTTTGACTGAGTCTTCACAGTTGGTAAAACTGTTTTGGAAGGAATCAGAGGCATGATCTTGTTGAGAGAGGAGGTGTGTCCCTGCTGGGAGGCTTTGGAATTTCAAGAATCCAAGTAGTTCGGAGGTAGCTATCTCTCTCTGTTTTCTCTTCATGGAGAGGAGATAAGCGATCAGCAACTACTCAAGCACCATCGCCTGTCTGCCTGCTGTCATGCTCTCAGCCACAGTGGTAACAGACGGTAATTCTCTGTAGCCTGGTGCCCCAAATTAAATGTTTTCTTAATTGTTAGATCTATATCAGACATCTGTTTCCCCAAGGCGCTTAGAATATAATGGAAAAAATAGCTGATTAAAAGAAGGTTACAAAATTGTGTCTTTTCACAGGGCAGGGATGTTGGATTCATGAACTCACAGAGAGTGAGGTTGGATTCACAAGATCAAATCAGTCAATATGTGAGCATGAATTCAGGAGGGCTTTACAGGCACTGACCCTAGTTATAGAATTATTGGCCGTTTATGGATGTTGATGAAGGGAAATTTAGTTATTGTCAGGCCTGTTAACTGGAAGGATCTCTATAATTTAGTTGATGTTCCTACATTCATGAGCATATTGTCAACAACAATTAACCTCAGTGAGTTTAAATAAATAAATCAACAAATAAGCAAGCAAACAAAAAATAAGAAAGCATTAAGTTTAGAAGAGAATTTAGAAGAGAGGTTGTAGGAAGTGTAGAAGGTAAGGACTGAGACCTTGAGTGAACACATATATCAACTACATGTATGCAACTCTGAAAGTCTAAAAAAATGTATTGAATAATTCAATGTTTTTTCTTTATTATTATTTATTAAAATTCATTAACTTTGCACCCCAGCTGTAGCCCCTTCCGACATCTTTTTACAAGCCCACTCTCCTTCCCTATTCTCTTCCTATGTGCCTCCCCTAGTCCACTGATAGGGGAGGTCCTCCTCCCTTACCATCTGACACTAGCCTATCAAGTCTCATCATAACTGTACATATCCTCTTCTGTGGCCTATTTAGGCCTTCTCACCAAGGGGAAGTGATCAAAGGGCCGGCCACTGAGTCCATGTCAGAGACAGCTCCTTCTCCACTTACGAGAGAACCCACATGAGACTGAGCTGACTATGAGCTACAACTAAGCGAGTGGTCTAGGTCCTCTCCATGCATGGTCCTTGGGTGATAAATCAGTCTTGCAGGAGCCCAGATTTTTTGGCTCTGTTGGTATCCTTTTGGAGCTCATGTCCTCTCTAGTTCTTTCTATCTCCTGCTTCTTCCAAAATATTTCCTGTACTCTGCTCAACGTTTGGCTATGAGTCTCAGCATGTGCTTCAAAACCCTGCTGGGAGGAGTCTTTCAGAAGCCCCCTTTGGAAGGCTCCTGTCCTATTTCTTGTCTTCTACTTTTGTTTGCCCTTCTGAATGAAGATTAACCCTCTTCTCTAGGGTCTTCTTTGTGGTTTAGTTTCTTTAGGACTATAGACTTTAACATGTTTATCCTATATTTATGGCTAATATCCACTTAAAACTGTGTATATACCATACATGTCTCTCTATTTCTGGGTTACCTCAATGAGGATGATCATTTCTAATTCCTACCATTTGCCTGCAAATTTCATGATTTCCTTGTTTTCCATTGCTGAGTAGTATTCTATTGTGTAAATGTACCACAATTTCTATATCTATTCTTCAGTTAAGGAACATTTAGGTTGTTTCCAGATTCTGGCTATTATGAATAAAGCTGCTGTGAACATAGTTAAGCAAATGTCTTTTTGTAGGGTTGAGCATCTTTTGGATATATGTCCATAAGTGGTATAGCTAGATCTTGAGGTAACACTATTCCTAATTTTCTGAGAAAGTACCAGCTTGATTTCCAAAGTGGCTGTACAAGTTTATATTCCCAACAACAATGGAGGAGGGTTCTTTCTTCACAACCTGTCAAGAATGTGTTGTCACTTGAGTTTTTATTTTCTTAAATTAGTTAGTTAAAAATTATTACAATTTATTCACTTTGTATCCCCTCTGTAGCCCCTTCCCTTTTCTCCTCCTATTCCTGTTCACCTTCCCTCTCTCCCGCTATGCCCTTTCGCTAGTCCCTTGATAGGGGTGGACCTCCTTCCCTTCTATATGACCCTAACATATCAGGTCTCATCAGAGCTAGCTGAATCATTTTCCCCTATGGCCTGGAAAGGCTGCACCCCACAAGGGGGAGGAAAACAAAGAGCTAGTCACTGAGTTCCTGTCAGAGACAACCCCTGATACCTTTACTAGAGAATCCACTTAAAAACTGAGCTGTTTGTGGGCTTCTCAGCATGGGGTCTAGGTCCTTTCTCTTCAAGGTTCTTGGTTTCAGTATTGGTCTCTGTAGGACCCCCTGGGCCCTGGGTTTTTGGCTATGTTGCTCTCCTTGTGGAGTTCCTGTCCTGTCCAGGTCTTTCTATGTCCCCCGTCTTCCATAAGATTTCCTGTATTCTTGCCAAAGTTTGGCTATGAGTTTCAGTATCTCCTTCAATACCCTGGAGGCTAGAATCTTTCAGAGGTACCTGAAGAAGTTTCCTGTCCTGTTCCTTGTCTTCTCCTGCTTCCAATGTCTACCGTGTTTGCCCTTCTGTGTGAGTTTTCAGCCTCTTCCCTAGGTTTAGGTTTTTTAGGAATACAGATTTTAGTATGTTTATCCCATATTATGTGGTTAATATATACTTAAAAGTGAGTATATACCATATCTGTTTTCTGATTTTGGGTTACCTCACTCAGGACGATCTTTTTTTAGTTCTCACCATTTGCCTGCAAATTTCAAGATTTCTTTGTTTTTAATTGCAAGGTAATATTCTTTGGCAATTACAAACAAACCAGTTACTTAAGTTTTTGGTGTTAGCCATGCTGATGGGTGTAATGTGGAATCTCAGGGTCCTTTTGTTTTGTATTTCTCAGATGACTAAGGACATTAAGCATTTCTTTAAGTGTTTCTATGCCATTTGATATTCCTCTGTTGATAATTTTCTGTTTAGCTTTGTATGCCATTGTTTAATTGTATTACTTGGTTTGTTGATGTTTAACTTCTTGAGTTCTTTATGTATTCTGGATATTAGCTCTCTCTCAGATGTTGGTTTGGCAAAGCTCTTTTCTCACTCTGTAGGCTGTCGTTTTGTCCTGACGATAGTGTCCTTTGCTTCACAGAAGCTTTTCAGTTTCAGGAGGTTGTTGCTCTTAGAGCCTGCGCTGTTGGTGTTCTGTTCAGGAAGTTGTCTCCTGTGCCAATGAGATCTAGGCTCTTTCCCACTCTTTCTTCTAGTAGATTTAGTGTGTCTGATTTTATGTTGAGGTCAAAAAAGAACACCTCTCAGTTCATGATTGCTTTCATGTGAAAAGTATGAGCTAGCTCTGTTAAGTGCCAGTTTTCCTCAGCAGCCATGGTAGAATCTGCGGGAAAAAATGACCCAAATCTTCCCTTGTTTATAATACTGTAGCTGATTTGATTGAATGAAAGAAAGAGATGGAAGTTACAAAACCATACCAAAACAAATGAAACACTGTGGAATTTAGTAATAGTAATTTTTGTACTAAGTCTTCCAGGGTCATAATCCATGAGCTATGTGGGTTGCTCTACCTCAAATCACTAAGTAACCCAAAGAGAAAAATCAGTTGGAGCATATACTTTCAGTCCTCTATAGACTAAAAAAACTTAGCAGACATATAAACAACATTGCATCTGACAGTTCCAGGATACATATACATTTCTCCAGGGCACATTGAGAGTTCTCCAGGATCAATCAAATACTAGGTTCAAAAACGTTTTAGCAAATGTTGAATATTTATAAACTTATCATTTTATTTTCTGGAGAAAGCATTCAGTAAAAATTAACATACTTTTATGACTTAAATAAAAATAGCAACAACCACAAATTTCTTCATTCATTATGCATAGAAATATCATAACTGAATAAAATTAAACTCAGTCAATGACTGACTAACAGCATAAAACTAAAAATCAGTAATAGAATTAAATCATGAAAATTTACTAATACATGAGAATTAAACATATTTGTAATAGTCACTAAATGGTGAGACCAAAAAGAATTTTAATATTTTTCCTAAATATTCTAAATATTTAGATAATATTTAATTGCATATATATATTCACATTTTCACTATGGATTTATTTATACATAGTCTAATTTGATATATCTTGGCTATGATAAACACTGAGGAAGAAACATAAACTGAAGGCATCTTTTCCATATACTGATTTTACTGGCATTATGTATATACATAGGAGAAGGCTCGCTAGATCATATGTTGGTTCTGTTTTTAGGAACATCCATATTGTTTTTCAGGAAGGCTGTACTGATTTGCATTCACACCAGCAGTGTGTAGGTGTTCCCTTGCTCTATATTCTCACAAACATTTGTTATGTTCTGTCATTTTGATAATATTTTTGTTTTTGGTGACAGTTGCAAAATTCTGTGATCATACTATTGGAACATATTCTGTGAGTGAGTGGTATCACATTTAAATCATGTCCAATAACCTGCTTAAAAATATCTCATTGGACCAAAATCAGAAGGATTCAGATACATCCATACATACGTATGTACACACACATATACACACACACATATATATATACACATATGTTAAGGGATATATGTGTATATATATATATACACTATATATATATTAAGGGATGTATATATATAATATATGTATGTATATATCCCTTAATATATATATAATATATATATACACATATATCCCTTAATATATACATATATATCCCTTAATCTAGATGAGCAATACATATATGCATATATAGATCATAGATAAATAGATAGATAGATGATAGATAGATAGATAGATAGATAGATAGATAGATAGATAGATAAAAATATAGAGAACTAGACAAAGAGAGAATGGAGAATAGATAAAAAAGACTATATTACTGAAAATATTTTTATAAACTATAATTAGCAAATTAGTATCAGTGAATAAAAAACTAGGTCTAGTGTTAACAATGAGAAGTAAATAGGCATGATAAGAGCAGAAATACATTAAATAGGCAATGGAGAAATGAAAATGAATCAACAAAGTTAAGGGTTGCATTTTATAATATAAAATTTTGACAGAACTTCTGCTAAACTGAGTAATTGAGAAAAACCTCATATAAAACATTTTTTTAAGAACCAGATGTATATTGCAACAGTTAGCACAGAAACATGATAATACTATAATAAATACATTTGAAAAACAACAAAGGTAAAGAAATGTGTGTTACTTATATAAACATTGCTAAAACTTACTGTAAAGAAGCATAAATCTAGGGCAGCCTGGTGGTGCACACCTTTGATTCCAGCACTTGAGAGGCAGAGGAGGTGGACCTCGGTGTTTGAGGCCATCCTGGTCTACATAGTAAATTTCACTCTCTTCCTAAGTTATTGTAAGCTGCGTCACACTGACACTAAAACAAACTCAAAGCTGGCTGCACAGTTTACCTTAAGACACGATCCCTATCAAACTCATGGCTTTTGACGTTTAGATGCCCTCGACCTCCACATGCCGCTCTCCTACAAGTCTAGTACTGTTTGTTGTCAGCAGCACATATGCGATGATTTGTGTTCTCGTTACAGATGCTAGTTAACGAAATTAAATTCAGAAGGTGTCTTGGATGAGACTGCATTCAAAATGTACAATTTGTCAGGGTTAAAAAATAAACTTTCACTTAAGCAGCAAAAGTATAAGCATTTAGAATATACCATCCTGCATTAAAATGTTGTAGTCATGTTAGTTACAATAACAGGGATTCTTCTGTATAGCAGGGATCTTGCTTTTGTGGGGAGTAGATAGAAATCAGCACATAGATCCCATGGTAATTTGTTATGTGATGCACTGAAGTTGGAGGGGCATTATGAATAGAAAAATCCGTTTTATCTGTGAATGTTTATCTTCAGCCACAGAGAATAAGAAACAAACTGATTTTGAAGCAAAAATCTGCCATATTAATTGATGTTTTTTAAAATTTTTATTAATTACAGTTTACTCACTTTGTATCCCACCTGTAGCTCCTTCTCTCTTCCCCTCCCAATCCCATCCTCCCTCCCTCTTCTCCACCCATGCCCTTCCCCCAGTCCACTGATAGGGGATGTCCTCCTCCCCTTCCATCTAATCCTAGTCTAGCCTAGTCTCATCAGGACTGACTGCATTGTCTTCCTCTGTGGCCTGTTACAGCTGCACCCCCCTGAGATGGAGGTGATCAAAGAGCAGGCTAAGTTCATGTCAGAGACAGTCCCTTTTCCCATTACTAGGGAACCCACTTGGACACTGAACTGCCATGGGCTACATCTGAGCAGGGGTTCTAGGTTATCTCCGTGAATGGTACTTGGTTAGAGTATCAGTCTTAGAAAAGACTCCTGTGCCCAGATTTTTTTGGTTCTGTTCCTCTCCTTATGGAGTTCCTGTCTTCTCCAGGTCTTACTATCTCCCACATCTTTCATAAGATTCCCTGCACTCTTCCCAAAGTTTGGCAATAAGTCTCAGCATCTGCTTTGATACCCTGCTGGGTAGAGTCTTTTAGAGGTCCTCTGTGGTAGGTTCCTGTCCTATTCCCTGTTTTCTCCCTCTTCTGATGTTCATCCTTTTTGCCTTCCTTAATGTGGATTGAGCATCTGACCAGAGTCCTCCTTGATTAGCTTCTTTAGGTGTACAGATTTTAGTATGTTTATCCTATGTCATATGTCTAATATCCACTTATGAGTGAGTATATACACTGTGTGTCTTTCTGTTTCTGGGATACCTCATGTATTAATTAATTTTAGCATTACATTTTTATCTTATGGGACCCAAGTTTTCACATTCTTAATATCCCATTAACAAATCAAAACACAGTTTTTCCAAAGACTCTTACAGTGCTTAGTTGAGTGTTTATTACAGAAGTAAGGCTGCTGCTTCTCTAATAAGCTGCATGTGAAAAGCTTTTACCCAGAAGGTATGAGTGTCCCCAAAGCCATATAGAAGGATCACACTTCTTCTAATCTTCCCTGACCTAAACATTGTGGCATCTCTTTGGCAGAGCTCAATAGACTAGGTGGTCGAAGAGTGGCTGTACACTCTTCTGAAGACCCTTCCCAAGCCCTCCATGAATGGGTTTAAACACTCATCAAGACTAGCTTGGATTATCATTTTCAAGTAGGTACCGCTGAGCCCTCAGCCTGTCAAGTTTTCAAGAATGTTTATGAATGACAAATGGGATGTTGAGGGGTGACTAGCAAGCCTTTGGATATTCTTCACTAATTGAGGTCTAAACTTTCCAGAATATATAACTGATTAGTGTGTTCAAATGAGTCATTTGGTCATAGCCGGGGAATTTTGCTATATAAATTAACTTGTAATAATAAAATCATAACTGTGGTCATTTGTGATTAAATTTTCTTTCTCAAAGAAAAAGAGAGAGAGATTCATGAAGTTGAAAGACTTTCTTTTTTTTTCAGTTTTATTTATTTATTTATTTATTTTTAATTATTATTATTTTTTTATTATTTTTTTTCTTTTTAGTTACATTTTGTTAACTCTGTGTCCCAGCTGTATCCCGCTCCCTCATTCCCTCCCCAACCCCACACTCCCTCCCTGGTCTCCTCCCTGCCCCTTTCCAAGTCCACTGATAGGGGAGGACCTCCTCCCCTTTCATCTGACTCTGTTTTATCAGGTATCTTCAGGGCTGGCTGCAAAGTCCTCCTCTGTGGCCTAACAGTTTTCCAAAGTAAGGGGAACATGGACTATTTCTAACAGGATCTCAAGGGCAGGCTGTTTGACCCCCCCTTCCCGGGGAGGAGCAGTCTGTTGAAAGACTTTCTAACTGTTTCAGTCCATGAAAACTTGTGTCTCAAAGTTTCTCTAAGAATGCCTCACCAAAATTTCATGATACAAACTTTACAAGCTTTGCATCCATGAGATTCTGCTGTACTGAGTAATTAATGTGCTATACTTGTGCATGCATATGCCACAATCTGCTCATATTCATAAGACAAAGAAACTACTCTATTTTCATGTCTCTTTGCGACCACCTTTTCCCCTGTCTCCATGAGAAGTAGTCAAAGGCTCCCCAATAGCTATCCTTCACATACATGCACTTCTTGACGTTATCCTTCTTTAGTAATACTTGTTTTCAAAAGGTGCTCTACTGAGTTAATAAGGCAATAGTGGCTTTCTCTCTATATATATATAATATAAAGGTAAACATTGCTGCAGTGGCACATGCTTTTAAACCCAGTACTCAGGAGGCAGAGGCAGAGGCAGGTGAATCTCTATGAGTTCAAGGTCATCCTGGTCTACACAGTGAATCCAGGACAGCTAGTGCTACATAAGTAATTCTGTCTTGAATAATCAAAATTAATTGAAAGAAAAAGAAAAGGTAAGCATGGAGCTGATGAGCTAAGAATTTTTAATTCAATGATTTTCAAACTTAATGGAAAATTACTCTATACCTTTAATTCTTTAAAAGCACATAAATTTAAATTGATTTACTATTAAAATGATTTATACATGTGAGACATTTATGATGCTATTTGGTACTGAAAAGTAAGAATTTGAACATTAGGAGTATTAAAGTGTACCAAACCTCAAAGCATGCTCTTTGATGAAACAGAATAAAACATTTACTGAGAGTTTAGATAACCGTGATTTTAAAAAATATTTTGGAGTCTTAAATTACATATTTAAACTAATAAAAGTGAATTCTGATTACTGACCTACAGCAAATTAAACTGCTAAATAGAAAAGCTGTATTTTGTGAATAAGTTACGCTAAAATTGGAAAGTCATAAAACCACCATTTTATTGCCCTGAGATCATGCAAAATGTAGCATACCAAATTCTATAATAAAACACATGAACTTGAACTGTTAAAGCCCATAGTGGATAAGATTAATTTAGGTGCTTTGAACCATGACAGTATAGTATTTGACAAAAAGTTAAACAAATATGGGATTTTGTTCCCAAGAGTTAGCCTGGTGATGAAACCTGAATATATTTTTCAAAATGCCATTTTATACGCCTATACTTGTAGTCATGAAACTAGTGAACCTACAAATTTTAATTGAGTGTTTGTTGATCTTTCTAGATTGTTAAGATAGCACAGTAATTGGTACCTAGAAGCCTGCAGGAATCTATCTTAACTCAAAGGAAAAGAGGGTAAAAGAAAACACTGAGAGTTACTTTTGGCAATATATATATACATATATATATATATATATATATATATATCATTCAATAAATAATGTAAGTACTAACTAAAAGTATCTATAACAGGTAATCACTAAGCCTGATCCTTAAAGGTAAAATAATATACTATTAATCATACTATATGTCATACAGAAGTTCTGGGTTCTGGAGCAGTGTTATAGGCATATATCTAAATTTCTTAGGAAGAGTTTTTTTGTTACACCCAAAATACAACAAATGGGAAGTAAAAATATCATTCTTTGATGTGAATTATATCTGTAAAAATATTTACATGAATTACATATTTTGTTTTCACTGACAATCCCTGAAATTGAATAAGGAAAATTGTAATTATCTGCTAATTTAATTTTCAAAGTAGAAATGTTCTTGTACTGTGGTCATGAAGCTTGTGGTAGCCTTTAAATGGAAATGCATGAAATATTCACATTTATTATCTGGAGATACAATCCAACAAAGTATTAGAGAAGTCATAATATTTGGTTTTTTATTTGGATTCTAACTATGGAATCTTGTTCAAGTTTCTTAATGTCATATGTCTTCAGGTATACAAGAAACATCATTATTTTAGGTAATTTGTGATTGTTGTAAAATTAAATTAATTAGCAAGTATAACTGTTTTGCAACAGAAAAAGAAAGTGCTATGTACTAAATATATGTTACTATCTTAGTTCATATACATGTCCAAGAGATATGGATACTTTCAATAGTATTTTTATTTGAAAGATAAACTCATTTATGACATAATATACAAAATTAGAAAATACCAGTGTTACATCTTCCTAGAAAACTGCCTACCCCTTCTATAAGATAATAAACTGTAAACATTTGATGAATGCTCAATTTAAGATAATTGAATTAAAGCCTTTATGTCATTGTCAAGTGTTCAAGGAATTTACAAGCAATGGAATAGCTTGTATATACACAATAAAATATAAAATATACAAGAATCACAAATGAAGCCAAATAGGTTGTCTTGACACATTGGGGGATTTACATGGTAAAACAATGACACATGCATTAAGACAATTTATTAATTGCACAGGGAAGAAACACAACTGGCATAATATCAGCTCTAAGCATCTCTGGCACTACAGGATTATAGCTACAGGAGGACAGAAGGCTTTTGACATATGAAAAGATACAAAAAAGAGTGGTCTAGCCCAACCCAATGGACAGACCCAATGTTACAAATTGAAAGAAAGGAAACACCATTTCGTTTTAAAGGTATGTTTTATTCTACTCCTAAATAAAACTGCTGGAAAGTCCTGTGCTAACCGGGTAGTAGGATGGTGAATGACAAAAGGGCCAAAGAGTGCTCACTCGGCTGTTTGTCTATCCTTATTTTAGATGGTTCCCTGGGACATGCTGCTCACAGTTGGTGAGATTTCCAAACCAGTCTCACACACATGATCTTGAAAAAATGCACCAGGTTATCTGGGTACACACAGCACAGTATTTTTCCAAACATTTATCTTTTTGAAAATTCAAGACTAATGCATATGCAAGATCTTCATCACGAAATAATATAGCTGATGTGTAGTTGGGGAAGATGTAGGTGGTTGGGTTTTACTATATATAAATTTTAGCTTCCATGTTCCAGGATAAAAAGAAAACCTACTGCCTTACATTTAAAAATATCTATTCAGGCAAAACATCCCCACCTATGATATAATAGAAAGTAGGTCCTTTTATTTTTCATATATTGTATATATATTATTACTTCTCAAAATAGCCTCTGGCCTAGACTATTACTGAAGTGTAATGGGGACTATCACTAACAAAAATTTAAAATATGAGTAGGTTTTTTTTCATTATTGGTAGATTATGGGTAAACATGTCTGGGGCGGGGAGGGACAACCCTCAGTAGCTAAAAATATTCAGGTTTTGTGAGTAAAGAACACAGCATTTTGAATCTGAAATTATATCCGCAAATAAAGAATCTTTCTTTTGTTTTTCAAATAAGTTATCCTATTATGATGCTTGAAGATGAGAAACTGAGAATTTCAAGTTACCTTACAAATAAATTCCAGAACAAAGAACTCTCTTTCCTGGGATTCAGCCAGATTTTCTTGAGCAGTTCTGCTTAAGTCTTAGACAATAAGCAATTACATCTTGCCTCTTAAAGAAGAGTTGAGCATAGTAACACCATTTAGACTTGCTTTGAAAGAAGTCGTTTTGATTAACTTAGACATATGCCCCTCGGCGCCTGAAGGGTGCTGCAGCTTTGCTAGTACGCTGCTTACAGTAAACGTTTTATGACTAACTATTTAAAAATAAAGACAAACAAAATATACTTGCATTTTTACAACTTGTTTTTCCACACATTTTTTGCTTACAATACCTTTATCTCTTCTTCAATTTTAAGTTATTGAAACCAGTGTACTACACAAGTTGGTTTCATGGAGATAACTTAAAACTCAGACTCAGACAGAACCTCTAACTTGAACTCAAGTCTTGCCTCTCTGTCATTTACTCATAACAAGAATGTGGTTGAAAAATAAGTAACTCAAGAAACTATTTACCACCTAAGTTAGGAATAATAAGAAAAATAAACTCTCAACAAATGAATGTTTGAGATTATTGAGAATAATATTATGGAAAAAGATAAAAATGCTCCCCTGAATTAAAAAAAAATCAATACAACCATTGTTCTACTGTGCAAAATATGTAGCATGTACTAAAATTCAAACTATTGAAAAGTCACTATTTTATGAAAAGTGCTTCCGTATTTAAGAGGATTATACAGAATTATTTTATTTGAAACTCAATAAAAACAATTATTTTATTTGAGATAACTGAAAGTTATCTCAAATTGAAATGTAACAAGTTAAAACAGGATTGAAAGAGAAAGAGGACTGGAAATACAGTATGACTAACTACAGAACAGAAACATATTTTAAGGATTTCTCAGACACTTAGGAATAGTGCTTCCTCAAGATCCAGCTATTGCACTCCTAGGCATATATCCAAAATATGCTCAAGTATACAACAAGGACATTTGTTCAACCATGCTTGTATTAGCTTTATTTTTAATAGCCATAACGTGGAAAAAACCCAGATGTTCCTTAATTCCATTCCTAAGGAATGGATACAGAAACTGTGTTATATATACACAATGGAATTCTACTCAGCCATTAAAAATAAGGAAATCATGAATTCTGCAGGCAAAAGGTGGGAACTAGAAAAGATCACCCTGAACGAGGTGTCCCAGAAACAGAAAGACACACAGGGTATACACTCACTTATAAGTGGATATGAGACATATAATGTAGGATAAACATACTAAAATCTGTACACCGAAAGAAACTAAGCAAGAAGGAGGACCACAGGTAAGATGATCAATCCTGACTCAGAAAGACATATAGGATGGACATAGGAAGAGGGAGAAAACAGGGAATAGGACAGGAGCCTACCACAGAGGGCCACTGAAAGGCTCTACCCAGCAGGGTTTCAAAGCAGATGCTGAGGCTCATAGGCAAACTTTGGGCAGAGTGCAGGGAATCATATGAAAGAAGGAGGAGATAGAAACACCTGGAGGGGACAGGAGCTCCACAACGAGAGCAACAGAACCAAGAAATTTGGGCACAGGGGCTTTTTCTGAGACTGATACTCGAAACAAACACCATTCATGAAGATAACCTAGAACTCCTGCTCAGATGTAGCCCATGGCAGCTCAGTGTCCAATAGGGACTGTCTCTGACATGAACTCAGTGGATGGTTCTTTGATCACTTCCCCCTGATGGGGTAACAGCCTTACCAGGCCACAGAGGAATACAATGCAGCCAGTCCTGATGAGTCCTGATAAGCTTGGATCAGATGGAAGGGGAGGAGGACCTCTCCTATCGGTGGACTTGGAGAGGGGAATGGAAGAAGATGAGGGAGGAAGAGTGGGATAGGGAGGGAATGAGTGAGAGGGCTACAGCTGGGATACAAAGCAAATAAACTATAATTAATATAAAAAATAAAACTTTAAAAAAGAATTTGGATGAGGGAGGGAGTTGCAGAAGGGATACAACGTCAATAAATTAAAATAAATAAATAAATATTAAAAAAGACCAAAAAAAAAAAAAAAAAGAATTTGTATTATCTACACCGTAACAACGTTCACCTCAGTTAGAATATGAGATTATTTATTTTGGAAGAAAATATGAGTGATTATATCTCTGAAACACATATATAGGTTACCCCAAATTCTGTGTTTCAATATGGTAAGAATTTGGTGAAATTATAAAGCAATAGTAAGGAAAAAAAAAAGTCATAAATCACGGTATGAAGCTGCCCTTGACAAGAAATTGACAGCCTACTCTTTGATCATTTTTCCCTTCCAGAGGTGCCTTGCCAGGCCAAAGGGGAAGATGATGTGCTCAGTCATGAGAGGACTGATGAGCTGGGGTGAGGAGCTCTCCTTTTCTGAAGAATAATGGAGAAGGGATGAGGGAAGAGAAAATGGGACACAGAGGAGAAGAGAGAGGGAGCCATTGTTGAGATGTAAATTGAATAAATAAAGAAATTAATTAATCAAACACACAGTAAAAGATCTTGCAGATTTTGACACTATCATTTGTTCATGAAAAGGGTGAGTCAATTCTTCCACAAACAGAATATTGATCAGAATCAAGCTAGGCAAGACATGCAATAGGAAGAAAACCAGATAGGCTGCCTGCACAGCTCTTCTTCTTCTATTTCCCTAGACCCAATCCTCTATCTCATCCTCAGCTCTGCACCAGAACACCGATGGCAGTCTTCTCTGTCGCGTTTCCCCATCTCCTGTTGATCCCATAGATCTTCCCCTTCTAAATTTCTTTCCCCGACTAGTTGGTTTGTCCCAATCTCCAATTCTAGCAGTCTTCCTTCTTCTTGGATCCCATCCTTAATGGATCACAAATATATTCTCTTCCGACCTTTATTCCCCTAATTCATCCCCGTATCCCAGCCACCAATACCAGCACACACTCCCTGTGAACACACCAGCTAAGCAGACCGGGAAGAGAGGTAAGCTAACTGAAGACCTTCATCCCTAGCTCCTCTCCCCAAGTTCAATCCCTACTCTCACCCCTACCTCAGCGACAGAACACCTGCTGCAGCCTTCCTTAAGCCTCTGCCACATTTCCTGTGGACCAGACAGAACTTTTCCTGGTTCTCTCTTGTTGCTTTATCCCAACCATGAATTACAGCAAACACTCTCTGGTAACCATACATATCATTCCTGTCAGGGAAGCAGGTATGCTGTCTGCAGATCTTCTCTTCTTCTGTTTCTAGAGTTTAGATCCAACTGCCAATCTCATCCTCAGTGCTTTAACAGATCCTCTGGGATGACCTTTTTCCACTGTCTGTAGTTACCAATGACATGAAATTAGCACCTCCTGGCTGAACACTCTATGAGCCTCCCACCCATGAAAGCCTTCAGATCTGTAACCTAATGTCATTCTTGAGTGTCAGCTCCAAATATCTAAAAACATATTTTATCTGAAAGCCCAGTATCTATAACTTTCATGTCCAAAGAAAATTTCTTACTAGGCAACACATGGGCATCACATTCTCCAAAAAATCCATAAAGGAAACAGAAACCAAGGAACAAAACATCCACCCAATGAAGACAAATCTGGAAGTCAGTACCTATTCCTATTATCATCTGGGATTCCAATACCAGATGTCTAGAAGCCCGCATTAAAATATAATCAATAACAGCCAGGGCACAGAATCTTCCCTAGCCTATCCAGCTGTCTTTCCACAGCAAGCCCTGAATATTCCAATATAGCTAAAATACAGGAAAAATGTAGAACCTCAAAACATACTTTATGACTATAATAGAGTTTCTTAAGGTAGAAATAAATAAACCCTTTAAATAAATCCAAGAAAACACAAGCAAACAGCATTTACCCTAACACAAAAGAATAAACCTTCTTCTACAAACCTCATGGAACTTTCTTCATAACCGACCACATACTCAATCACAAAACAAGTCTCAGCAGATAAAAAAAAAAAAGTGCAATGACTTCCTGCATCCTATCAGATCATCTCAGATTAATAATGGATATTAACAGAAACAAAAATGACAGAAAGCTTACTACCTCAAGGAAACTGAACTCTATCCTGAATGAAAAATAGGGCCAGAGAGAAATAGAGAATGAAATTAAATACTTCGTAGAAATCAATGAAAATGCATGCATCAAATACTTCAAATCATGGGATACAATGAAAATGAGGCTAATTAACAACATTAAGCATCTACATTAAAGACTGGAGTGATTACATACTAGAAACTTAACAGCATATCTGAAAGCTGGATAACAAAAATAAGACATCACATCCAAGAAGAATACATGGCAAGAAATAATCCAACTGAGGGCTGAGTAAAATAGAAATAAAGAGAACAAAACAAAACAAAACAAAACAAAAATCAATGAAACAAATAGTTGGTATTTTGAGAGAGTCAATAAGATAAATAAACCCTTATCAATACTAAGTAAAAAGCAGAGAGAGAATATCCAAAGTAACAAAATCAAAACTGAAAAAGAGACTTAGCAGTGGACATCAGGAAAATCCAGAGAAACTTAGACCATAGTTTAAAAAATTTGTCCTCCACAAATTGGAAAATCTAAATGAAATGGATTTTTTTTGCAATAAATAACCATTAACCAAAGTTAAATCAGGACCAGATAAGCAATTTAAACTAATCTATATCTATCAGTAAAATAGAAATAACCACTAAAAGTCACCCCTCAAGCCCCGCAAACAAACAAACAAACAAAAAAAGCCCAGGGCCTAATGGCTTTAGAGTACAATTCTGGCATACTTTCAAAGAGTTAACACCAATACTGCTGAAATTATTCCACAAAATAGAATCGGAAGAGACTGCCCAATTCATTTTATGAGGTCACAGTTTCCCTGATATCCAAACCACAAAAGTATCTAAGAATGAGGACTGCAGACCAATTTTCCTTATGAACACAGATGAAAAAAAAAATGCTCAACAAAATTCTTGTAGAGCTTATACAAGAGCACATCAAAAATAGCATCAACCTTGAATCAGCACAGAGATGAGAGATGTTTCAACATATATAAATCAATAAATGCAGTCCACCATAAATGTAAATTGGAAAACAATAACCATGTGATCATCTCATTGATGCCAAAAGATCTTTGACAAAAATTCAACACTCCTTCATGATAAAAGTCTTAGAGAGTCTAGAGAGAAAAGGAACATGTCTCAACAAAACAGAGGCAGTTTACAGCAACCCATGGCCAACATTACCTTAAATGGAGAGAAACTCAAAGCAATTCCACTAAAATCTGGAACAAGACAAGGTTGTCCACTCTTTCCACATGTATTCAATGTAATACTTGAGGTCTGAGCTATAGCAGCAAAATGACTAAAGGAAACCAGGAGTGTACAAAATGAAAAAGAAATACCAATATCATCATTTATAGATTATATGATAGTAACTTAAAAATTCCTACAGCTGATAAACACAATCAGTAAAATAGCTGGATATAAGACTAACCCATAGAAACTAGTAGCCATCCTATATTCAAACGACAAATGGAATTAGAAAGACATTAGGGAAACAACACCTTTCACAACAGCCTAGATAATGTAAAATAATGTAACTACATAGCTATAGTAAAAAAACAAAACAAACAAACAAACAAAAACCTTGCATAGTATTGAATAAAAACAAACATGTTCATCAAATGAGTCAAACTGAAGATCCAGATATAAATAAACACCTTTTATAATAGCCCCAATAATATAAAATATCTTGGGGCACGTATAACCAAGTAAGTAAAAGACTTGTATAAGAAAAATTCAAGTCTTTGAAGAAAAAAATTAAAGAAGATATTAGAAAAAAGAAAGGTTGCCCAAACTCTTGGATCAGTAGGATTGTTATAGTAAAAATGGTATCCTACCAAAACGGATTGACAGAAAGAAAGCATTCCTATTATCATTCCAACTTAATTCTGCACAGACCTTGAAAGGACAATTGTCAACTGCTTAGGAAAAAATAAAAACCAAGGAGAGCTAAAACAGTAACAATAAACAATAAAAGAAATGCTGTAGGTCTCACTATTCCCAATTTGAATTTGAATGACAAAGGTATAGTAAAATAAAAAAATAAAAAAATAAAAAATAAAAAAAAAAAAACAACCAACCAGGGAGAAAAAGTAGAAACAGGAACAACAGTAAAAACCAGCAGCATCTTCAACAAATGATGCTGGTTAAACTGGATGTTTTCATGTAGAAGAACACAAATAGATTGACCCTGCTCAAACATCATCATAAAACCAGATACAATAAACATGATAGAAGAGAAACTGATGAATAGCCTTGAACTCCTTGGCAGCTGAGAAGGCTTTCTGAACAGAACACAGATAGCACAGGCATTAAGATCAATAAATAATAAATGGGACCTCATGAAACTGAACAGCTTCAGTAAGACAAAGGATACAACCTACAAAATAGAAAAAGATTTTTACCAACTAGATAACAAATGACCAAATAATCTAATCAAAAACTGGGGTATGGATCTAAACAGACTTCTTCCTTTTTTTCTTTATATTTTTTATTAATTACACTTTATTCACTTTGTATCCCACCTGTAACTCCCTCCTTCCTCCCTTCCCAATCCCAACCTCTCACTCTCCCATGTCCTTTTCCTGGTCCACTGATAGGGGACGTCTTCCTCCCCTTCCTTCTGACCCTAGTTTATCAGGTCTCATCAGGACTGGCTACATTGTTTTCCTCTGTAGCCTGGTCAGGCTGCTCCCCACTCAGGGGGAGGTGACCAAAGAACAGGCCAATGAGTTCATGTCAGAGACAGTCCCTTTTCCCATTACTAGGGAACCCACTTGGACACTGAACTGCCATGGGCTACATCTGAGCAGGGGTTCTAGGTTATCTCCATGAATAGTACTTGATTGGAGTATCGGTCTCAGAAAAGACCCCTGTGCCCAGATTTTTTGGTTCTGTTGCTTTCCTTGTAGAGCTTCTGTCCTCTCCAGGTCTTATTCTTTCCCCCTTTTTTCATAAGACTCCCTGTGTTTTGCCCAAAGTTTGGCTACAAGTCTCAGCATCTGCTTTGATACCCTGAAGGGTAGAGTCTTTCAGAGGTCCTCTGTGGTAGGCTCCTGTCCTATCCCCTGTTTTCTCCCTCTTTTGATGTCCATACTAAAATCTGTACACCTAAAGAAAGTAATCAAGAAGGAGGACTCTGGCTAAGATACTCAATCTTCATTCAGAAAGACAAAAAGGATAGACATCAGAAACAGAGACTTTTTAAAAGAGGAATCTCTAAAGCTGAGAAACACTTAAAAGAAATGTTTCAAAATTCTTAGCCATCAGGAATAGGCAAATGAAAACAACTTTGAGATTCCACCTTATCTCTTTGAGATTGGCTAAGTTTAGTAATACAAGTGATAACTCATGTTGGCAAGGATCTGGAATAAAGGGACCAATGCTACATTGCTGTTCATAGTTTAAACTTGTAGAGTCACCATGGAAATCATTATGTCAGTTCCTTGGAATGTTGGACATCCAGTTCTACCAATCAAGGCATATACTGAAAGGATGCCTCATCCTGCCAAAAAGGATACTTGCGTGTTCATTGCCATTCTTTATAAGGGCCACAAATTTAAAACAACTTAGATGACCCTCAACAGAAGAATGGATAAAGGAAATGCAGTATATTCTCCCTCCATGAATGACTGTAGGCAGATCTTTTTAGTCTTAGATTTCTAATCATCATATCCAAATCTTTCCTGAAAGAGAGATTCAGGAGAGGTATGGCTTCCACACAGGAGGAATCGGAACTAGCATTTAATGTCTAAATTTGATCACTGGTAGCTAACTTAGAGATATTCAAAGTTTCAGAATCTGCTGAAGTATAGATGAAAAAGGGATGAGTTATTTTTCCAGAACCCTTCACTAAAGACATACTCTTACAATGATGTTCCCTCCCTTTGAAGCATATCTGCATATCTTTGCATGTATTTATTCTCTTGCTAATACTATCTTCTCATCATCTCCACACTACTGCTACAAGCTGTCTATAACACGCTCCTACCAAGCAATATTGTGATGTGACTTAAAAGCATCATAAGGTATAATGTTATATGGGGCGTAGGCCTTATTTTTGATACCTTGAGTAATGGGTTAAGAGGAAATAGGACACAATATTGTAAGGTCGTTATTACATAGTTTGGGGAAAATACTTGATGTTCATATATAAAACATTTATAAGAAAATAAAGTTTAAAAGAGTCACACACCAAAAAGAAAAAAAAAAGACAGAGGAAAAAGCAAGCAAGCAAGCAAGAAAGAAAGAAAGAAAGAAAGAAAGAAAGAAAGAAAGAAGGAAGGAAAGAAAGAAATGCAGTACATTTATACAATGGATTTCTTCTCTGCTGAAAAATTGGAGATCATAAAATTTGTATAAAAAGGATAGAACCAGAAAAAAAATTCACTGAACATGGTTACTCAGGCCTAGAAAGATAAATATGGTATGTATTTGCTTATATCTGGATATTAGATATTTAATAAGTGACAACCAATATTTTGTCTGTAGACACAGATTAGATATAGAGGAAGGGACTTAGGACACATGGCTCTCCCTGCAAGGGAGAAATAGAATAGATTTTGTTAGTAGCCTTAGAGCAGATGAAGATATTAATTAGAATACAAGGTGAGAAGAGAGAAGGGCGTGTAGAGATGACACACAAATATTGTATTTTCTGGGTAGGAAAAAGTGTGTCCTTGTGCTTTAATTGTTTATTAGTTCTTACAAAGCCAGGCTAACAGGATATGTAAATGTCAATTCCTTACTTGCCTTTAAAAGAAAAGCAAACTGCTGTGGAAATGGTGACATAGTCCCCAAAGTCAACTGGTTAGGTAAGGAATGTGGCTTTTGCATAATAAAGATCTGGCAGCCAAAGCTAAGTCAGGAAGAACAAGCAGAACAACAGTCAGGCAGAGATGCAGAATGAAGCAAACAGAGGCAGAAGGAATGCTAAAGGAAGACAGGACAGAGCTGGGAGATAGGCAGTGAGAACCAAATGAAGAGATGAAGTGGTGGAAAAGTTGGGTTAAGTTAGTGGCTAGCTGGGAGACTGCTCTAGCAAAAGACCTACAGCCTGAAATTATATAGGTGTCTGAGACTTTATTATTAAACCTCCAGTGGGATTCCTAAAAGCCCCACGATAGTGGATATGGGGCTAAGGGAGAAAAATGCAAGGAGATACTTCTAGAATTGAGAAGCATTTGAGGGATGGTATGGCAGCATAGTGCAATGGAAACTCCCTAAAATATATGAAGATGATCTAAGTGACATCTCCTAATTATGGCGATGATGGAGTTCCAACTGGACACTCTTGTTACAAAACTCTTTAAACATGGAGAAGTCCAGCTGGTGCCAACATGGAGCCTTCACACTTATGTTTCAGTGTTTTTGGTACAGGAAGTTACTCTGCTGCGTAGCAAAGGAGAAAAATCCAGCAGGAAAACCTTTGGCTAAAATCTGTCTTGCCCGGAAGCTATGCTAGGGCAACATTGGCATAGAACTTTTGGAAGTAGCCAGCCGTTTCACTTAAGACATGAGTTGAAACCCATCTCATGCTTGGATGACGAAGAACCAGAAATTAGATATTCCAGAGCTTAGGCTAAAATCAAACACTACTGTTAAAAATAAACAAACAAACAAACAAACAAACAAACAAACAAATAGATAGATAGATAGATAAATAAGTAAGTAAAAACAGAAACAATAAAATGATTCCTAATGATATTTTGATATAACATAGATCATTCGCTTATTCATCAGCGAAACTTCCTTTTGCAGCAGACTGGAAAAAGTGCAGAGACCCACAAGCAGACATGATGTAGAGAAAGAGAATCCTTAGTACACACAGATCTAAAAGGGATGCCTGCATCAAATTCCTCTCCCCCAGAACTCAACAAAACCTACAATAGAGGCAGAAAGAGTATAAGAGCCAAAGTGGACAAAGGACATGAGGAGAACAATGCCTTATGAATCAACTGAGAAAACTCGTATAAACTCAGAGACTGAGGTAGCACTAGCTCAGGGCTTACCTGGATCTGCACCAGCTCCTCTGTGTATACGTTACATCTTTCAGCTTAGTATTTTTATGGGGACTCTTGAGTATTCGAACAAGTGGGTCTCTGATTTTTGTGCCAGCACTTGAAACCCTTTTAACTCATGATGAGTTGCCCTGTCCTGCTTTGGTATGACAATTTTTTTTGTTGTTGTTGTTAAATCCTATTATATTTTGTTTTGTCATGTTTTATTGTTATCTCCTAGAAGCCTGTTCTTTTCTAATGAGAGACAAAAAGGGTGTGGATCCCTTTTGTGGAGGGCAAGTGGGGAGGAACTGAAGAGTGCAGAGGGAGGGAATAAACTGTAATCAGGATACATTATGTGAGAAAAGAATCTATTTCCATGAAAAATAAAAAAAGGACTTTCTAATAGAGTTTATGCATCAGAGACTTTTATATACATTATTTTTTCCCAAGACCCTGTGGTTAACTACACATTCATTATTTTGTAGTATTTAACTTAAGCAGCTTCCTAAAATTATTGAGCATTAAGTACCAAAAATGTTACTACATCACAAATATAACTTGCATAGTCTAGACCATAATGGAATACATAAAAAGAGGGAATAAGCTGGCCCAAAAGGCCCAGAGCCAAAGGGATGAGGATTCAGGTCAGAACATAAGCATTAGTTTTCTTGACTAAAAGTTTTATCACTACTCCAGAGATGAGTATTAATTGTGAGTACTCTTACTATGTCTGCATGTGTGACAAGATGTAGCAATAGTCATGTTAACATTTATAATCAATCTTCTGGTGCAGAAAACATTTCAGGTGAATCTACATATTGCACTGGTATGTTAGGTTGGATAGTTTACAAAATATGTGATTTACAAACCCTGTATTCAGACTGGCAATTTAGTTTCTGACTTCACCTTTTATGAAATTTTGCTTAACCACCCTGGGCCTCAGATTTTAAAATTGTACACTGGAGAATACGGTAGAGCTTATTCTGAGTCTCTTTAGGGATAACGTTCAGGTAAATCTCAGCCCATGCCTATTTGGGTATTATGTGCCTGCATTGTTAAGTGCATTGTTTTTTCTTCTTATACATAGCTGCTCACCTGCACACATTCTGATTCCTGTTGGACCTGGAGGCAGTAGGACTGTTTACAGCTCATCAGTATTACAAACTAAACTCCTGTTGTTGATAATTTAAAAGTATGGTCTAGGGCTGGAGAGACGGCTCAGGGGTTAAGAGCACTGTCTGTTCTTCCAGAGGTCCTGAGTTCAATTCCCAGCAACCACATGGTGGCTCACAACCATCTATACTGGGATTTCATGCCTTCTTCTGGCATATAGGTGTGTACATGCAGATAGTGTACTCATACATAAAATAAATAAATCTTTTAAAAATGTTAACAAATAAAGTAAGCTCTAATGAGGTTTATTGTTAGCCCTGTAATTATCATCTAACCCTCTATTATAATCAAGAAAAGACACAGAGAACAAATAGATTTTAGAATAACCTTATTTCACCTGGGCCAAGGCAGATATTGCAACCTAAGCTACCTTTACTCCCAGGTTCCCATACCACACCATCTGATCTAATGATTTGTATCTGGGCTATCTCCCATTTGTAATAGCAAAATACTTGCTAATGCTCGTCATCTGGCCTGCTTTCCTCCATCCATACTGATCTGAACATGCGCTTCTCTCCATGCTAATCCACAGCAGCTCTTTCCTTCCTCTCTCCTTCCCCAGATAATTCTGTCCCAAAGGGGTCATGAACCTTTGCTCCATCCCTCATTTCTGCCCTTCCTAGGTGTAGGCCTTCTAATCAGACAGTCAGGAATAATGGGAACATTCCTTATCACATGGTTACAGGAGATACTTCAATGTTATAGCAATGTCTAAGGCAAGGCAGTAATCATACCTCAGGGCACTGAAATCAGTATTTGAAAACACAGTTAGACCTTCTTTCAGAAAAGTTTTTCTCTCATTTTAGGCTCAGGGGAAATATTATCAGACAATACTTCTCCTGTTACAGTATCTATTAACACATCTTGCTCCTTGGCATGACTTCACAATCGTTATACATCATCACTCTTTCAATATTTCGTATCGTTTCCATTTCTTAACATTTTAAATATTTCCTAATCCATTCTCTCTGAAACAGTTTTCTCAGCACTTCATACTTAATTTCTTTTTACAAATATTCAACATTTTCTCTAGGATTCATTTCACCCTGCATCTGGAATCAGGGCACAAAGTGGGCATGACAATCAGACTTCTAACTTTTTCTTTTTTCTCCCTTTTTATAAGTTTGGTTATTTAGACCAATTATGGTATCTTCTCTCCTAAGTTAATCCTCTTTGGAAACATCTTTATAGACATTCCCAGAGTCACAGTTTCCTAGGTGATTTTAAATCCTCTCAAGCTGACATTCAAACAGTTCATCACAGTTGACTTATTCCAAAAGCTAGCCCTTCTCCCTCTTACATGCTATTTTCTCTTTCCATCTTTCCCCAAGATGGCCTTTATACTTTGCATTCTTCTTGATATTTGACTGCCAAGAAGAATTATTGTTGGGATCAGTAAGCAGGCACTTCTACAGGCAGCCCCAGTTAGACCGGTTATCATGCATTTGTGAAAACACCCTGACCACCTGGAATTATCTGTGCATGCCCTGGATCACCCTATAAGAGAACTGGAGCCCTCCCCTCCTTCCTCTTCCTCTTCTGCTCTCTTGCTCTCTCTCTCTTCCTTTCTCTTCCTTACTCTTCCTCTCTCTCTCTCTCTCTCTCTCTCTCTCTCTCTCTCTCCCCCTTCCCCTAATAAACCTCCCACGTGGAACTGATCTGGTGGTGTGATTTGTGGACCCGCGTGTAACCTTTACATTCGCACGTTTTCTAACAGTTATAGAAATAATGCATTTTTTTTAAATTTAGTAGTTTTGTTAGAAATAATAATTGTGAAAACTGACATAGCCATCATCAAGTGCTTCCCATGTACATAGCAGAGAAAATATATTTATCACACATGAACCCCTCATCTGCACTCACTCACTGCAATCTTATTAGGCAGGTACAGATATTTATACTTCCCAGATGGGAAAACTACTCACGTAGGTAGAGTGATACATGATAAGTGTCACAATCAGTGTGTGACAATAACCCTCTCCATCCTCTATGTACTCTATGTCTATATTCTTTATTTTTTGTCTTTGAATTCAGATCTTACTTTATTTTTTTTAATTTTAATTATTATTTTTATGACAATTTATTCACTTTGTATCCCTGCTGCAGCCCCCCAACCCTCCTTCTCCCAATCCCACCCTCCCTCCCTCAGCTCCTCCCATGCCCTTCCTAGTCCACTGATAGGGGAGGTCCTCCTCCCCTTCCATCTGACCCTAGCCTATCAGGTCTCATCAGGACTGGCTGCATTGTCTTCCTCTGTGGCCTGGTAAGATTGCTCCTGCCTCAGGGGTTGGTGATCAGAGAGCCAGCCACTGAGTTCATACCAGGATAGCCCCTGTTCCACAAGTGGACTGAGTCTATGGGCTATATCTGAGCAGGGATTTTAGGTTATCGCCGTGCATGCATGCTCCTTATATTCTTTAGTTCAGGTTTTTTTTCCTCTAAATTGCAAAAGTGATGCAGAGTCAAATAATGTTACCCTTCAAAAAAGACACGTTACCTCTCTGGGAACAATAGTTTTAAACAGGGGAAGGAAGATGGTTTAGAGACTAACACATTTTTGAGACAGAATCTCTCACTAGACCTGGGGCTTCCAATGAAGCTATTCCAATGATGGAATGGCAAACTCGAAGGAACTGTATGTCTCTCTCCTCTGAAGCGCTGGTGTTACAGGTGTGTTCACAGCCACTCCTCATGCCTGTAAGCAAGCACTGTGATGCCTGAGGTATCTCCCCAGACCCTGTTCACTTTAATTTTAATATACATATTTGCATAGTATGAGTTTACTCCTACATGTAGATGAAATTTATTCAAATTGTACTCATTATACAAAGAAAATTTATTTCAAAGTA
Organism: Psammomys obesus; assembly: GCF_907164565.1. Lineage (NCBI taxonomy): Eukaryota > Metazoa > Chordata > Mammalia > Rodentia > Muridae > Psammomys > Psammomys obesus. Next base: position 29,038,966 of record NW_026596079.1, on the reverse strand, counting down.
ATGATCAAATTTCTGCAAGATTTAGAATATGTTTTAACTATGGCTGGAATTATCTTTTGCTTCTTTTTTTGTAATAAATTAGAACTATATTAACCAATGGGGAAATTGATTTATATTAAGAGAAAAAGAATGAGGAAAGAAAGAAACTTACATTTTTTTCCCCAGAATTTAAAAGAAAAAAAGTAATACTTATTTTAAAAATGATTAAAAAGTACTAAACTTGATATCTGATTTGTTATGATAAAAAGAGGACAATATTTCAAACTTAAATAATCCTGTACAAAACAAAAGAAAAGTTCAAATACTACAAATTCAGGAAGATCTAATAAAAATACATGGAATAAAAGCTACTAATGTTTGAAACACATTATTTTTATACTGGTTAAAGTAGATGATGGCTTTGATCTATGTAGATATTGTGGAATGATAACTATTGGCCTAATTAACACATCTACACAGACAATGGAAAATAAATATTACTGTTGATGCTTGAAATTAGATTTACAGATAGCAAATTTACCGAATATAATACAAGATGCAGAGAAGCAGATTACTGCCAGAAACTTAGTTTTGTTGGGGTGAATAATCTTTATTTAAACACCTGCTTGTAACTTAATATGTGAATTCTGAAAACAGTTAATAGGCATTTCGTCCATTTTATCCTGTGCTTTCACAGTAATTTACTTTGGAAGTTTTTTTTTTTATTATGGTGATGGTTATTACTTATTTAAATAAGCAAAGTATGTGAGACCTGAACTCATATGGCCCCTTTGGATTTTAGCTTAATTTATAGTGCTTATCTTTTTGCATTATATGATTTCACAGCAATGGTCTGTGTAAATCACACAGGATAATGACTTTCATTGCTTTTTCCTGCATAGAAACTGGATTCAAAAAGAACCTGCTTTAGCTGAAGAGAAAGAAAATAGTAAATAATCAGACAAAAGGAGCAAAAGAGAGTGTCATAGGTTTTCATACTCTTGATTGAAGGCTGACTTCAGTTATTAGAAAGAATGCTCATGAAAGGGTCCTCTTGTCATAAACTTAAACCCTCTTAGAATAGTATCCCTGAACTCTGGGCTGATTGTCTGCATAGAACAATGCATTGCTACTAACTGATAACTACTTTGTTTCAGTGTTCATTTCTGTGTTTCAAAACACTAAGTTCATTTGAAAATATCTCAGCTCGTACATTATCAGATGACACACAACCCAGTCATAGATGACAGCCTCCCATGTGACAGATACGTTTTTCTCTCATTATTTTAGTTTTTAAAAGGTTGAAAAAGAAAAATGTCATGATTTTCACATACAAAATGAATAGACATATGTACTTAAAAACAAGCAAACAAACAGGAATTAGATGTAATTTTAAAATATATTCATCTAATGTGACAACGATCTTTCCTTATAGTTTTGAAAGCACTTTGGGTATTGCCAGGTATTGACAAATCCTACCCTCTCCAGAGACACGGCCTCAAAGTCTAATTCAGCTACAATAGCAGTAACATTTATGTCCTCCAGTTGTCTACTCTACCGAGTGACAGTGCCTCCAGAGTCATGGATGTCTGTGGGGTACACAATAAGCAGCTACAGAATTAATGAAGAATAACTGACATGAATGTTTGTGTGAATCTGCATGTTTGGGGACAAGTGCCTTCAAGGTCCAAAATAGGGCACCAAATTCTTTGGAGCTAGAGGTATAAGTGATTTTGAACTACCTGGTATGAGTACTGGAAAACAAAAGTCAGGTACTTTATAAGAATAGGAGTGCAGGCTTGCCAGACTACAGAGGAAGAAAATGCAACCAGTCTTGATGAGACCTGATAGGCTAGGGTCAAAGAGAAGGAGAGGAGGATCTTCCCTATCAGTGGACTAGGGAAGGGGCATAGGAAGACAAGAGGAAGGGAGGGTAGGATGGGAAGAGATGAGGGAGGGGTCCACAGTTGGGATACAAGTTGAATAAATTTCAGTAAAAGATAATAATAATAATAATAATAATAATAATAATAAACAAAAATTTTAAAAAAGAGTATACTGTTCTCTTAATAACTAAGTCATCCCTCCAGCTAATTTATTTTTTATAACTCATGTTTATATACAACAAAATTTTGGTCTTAATAAAAACAACTTTGGACCTCTGAAAGGCTCTACCCAGCAGTGTTTAAAAGCAGATGCTGAGACTCATAAACAAACTTTGGGGAGAGTGAAGGGAATCTTATGAAAGAAGGGGAAGATAGTAAAACCTGTAGAGGACATGAGCTCCACAAGGAGAGCAACAGAACCAAAATATCTATGCACAGGGGTCTTTTCTGAGACTGATACTACAACCAAGGACTATTCATGGATATAACCTAGAACCCCTGCTCAGATGTAGCCCATGGCACCAAGAGGGTGCACTAGTAAGAGGAACAGGGACTGTCTCTAACAGGAACTCAATGGCTGGCTCTTAGATCCCCATACCCCCTGAAGGGGGAGCAGCCTTGCCAGGCCACAGAGGAAAACAATGCAGCCAGTCCTGATAAGAACTGATAAGCCAGGGTCAGATGGAAGGGGAGGAGGACCTCCTCTATCAGTGGACTTGGAGAGGGGAATGTGAGGAGAGGAGGGAGGGAGGGTGGGTGGGATTGGGAGGGAATGAGGGAGGGAACTACAGCTGGGATACAACGTTAATAAAATGTAATTAATTTAAAAAAATAAAAATTTAATTAAAAAAGAACAACTTGAATAAAAATAATATTTCTTCTTTCTAGGGAAGGACTATTGACCTCTCAATGCAGTTATTTTTATTTTACAAAAGAATAGTTAGCATACAGGAAAAAATACAAATATTTGCTTTTTATTGCTATAGCTTAAAATATATTTAGTACTGTTACCTACTACGGACCTGCGAGGAACCTTCTAATTAGGTAAAAATATCTAAGCTTAGACTCCCAGTGGAGATAAACAACATACTGTGTAGGGTTATAATACAACGTTCATTTCTTCAAAAATTCCACTCTTGGTACAGATTTTTTTTTTCGTATTTTCCATTTTTTTAGGTTCTTTGGAAATAGCGGAAGAAAAATATGACATAAGTGTTTTTGAACTTGGGCGTGTCCCCACACCAGAATGAGGTTCCCGGATTGTTTATACGAAGAATTAGTACATATAGCAGTTTGTCATTGTTTGTGGTATAACATTTTCACTATTGCAGCTGTTTCTGGAGAGAGCTCTCAAGTACATACCTATGTATTTCTGCTAGTCTTCTCTTCCTTTTGATATCTCAAGCCTCCCTTAAAGGAAAGCAGCACCTTGTGTGTATCATCCAAATCTTACTCTTCTTTGTCTTACCTTCCATTGAAGATTTCTTTTATTCTAACTTGCAACAAGATGTTTAATTAGAGCCTAAAGACACATGTAGAAAATTAGATCTTATTTTTTGAATCTGCTATTTTAAGTTCTTACCAAATTACAAAAAGCAACAACAACAAAATGTCCACACAGCTGAGACTCTCTGAACACAGATGAACAAACTCTTCAGTGGACACTTCCCAGTGAGTAACCACGCAGATTTGTCGCACTCTGACTAACCTGATTCACGAGGATCGAGGGGCAATGCAACCTCAGAAGGCCTTGTGCTCAGGATGAGCAACTGTGATGGTGCCAGTGTCCATAGTGACATATGGGAGACAGAAAGGTAGCTAACATATGGCCTGGACTTTCCAGAAGCTATGAGGAAAAACAACGTGTATTCGTAGGGCGGCTGTAAGAAAATAACTGGCTGCAGAGGATTACTCTGAAAGGGCTGGCTAGGGTTTGATGGCTTACCAAAAGTTTACCTGTTTACAAATTCCAAGGGAAGAACTGTTCAAGAGCCTTGTCCTAAGTAAAATTCCACCAATTAGAACTGTGTCTCCTTTCTTCCTGTTCTTCTGGATCCTAGGTTTCCCTCAGGCAAAATTACTTTTAATTCATTGATAAAACTTAAGCTATCATTACTTCTGGTTGAGCTTTACTCAGATTGGGGGAATATTTATTCCAAATCTAGGTATAAGATTCATCTATTTATATTATTTCAATTTTACATTTTATATTTTATATTTCTTTTCACTAAATTTTAAATTTCATTATTTTTTTCTATTATTGTTAAAGTGCCATTCACAGCCATCTTTTCAGTTGCTTTTATTGTTTATTGCTTGTTTGGTTTATTATTAGAGTTTGGCTGTGGGATAATTATAATTGTAATAATACTCAAACAGAAATGCATTTTAGGATAAGGAAAAGTTAAAAAGCTCAGGCTCCAAAGGCATTTATAATCCTGTGTTGGGATAAGGCCACAATGACCCTATTTTCCTTAGTAATACACATTTGTGTGTGTGTATTTGTAAATAAAAACTATTAAGTTGAAACTATAAACGGAAAGAAAAATTTTCTGTGTTTTATAGTTTTATATTCAGACGTCTTGTCAGTTCAACAAATTTACTTAAAGCTTTCTATATGCTAAACATTTTGTAGATAAAGATGCAATTCAGTACAGACTGATGAGATATTAAAAAACAGAAAATTCAGAAATGTTCAGGAGAACTTCATGGACATCTAACTGCTCTCCTGAGAGGTCGAGTAGAGCTTATCAGCTTGGATAAAGAAGATGAGTTTAGAGAAAGAGCCCGAGTGAATAAGAAGGTGAGGATGAAGGATAAGAGGTACTTTCAGAATTCATCATAGGGGGAGTAGACAAACAGAGGAAAAATGTCAAGCAGGAGAGTGATATCCTCAAACTGGAATCTTAGGAGAATTATTGCTCTTCCCACCAATCAGTTTTAGAAAACAAAACAAAACAAAAATGTAGAATAAACATATGTACTTTAAAATAATAAGGTAGATAATGACAGCTAATATGGTCAATGTGAGCTATGTTATGTGAAGACATTGGAACGTAACAGACTATATATCAGAATGTCCAGCCAATGAATAATCTTGTCAGTGTTTAGCAATTGTGTTTTAAAGCAGATATTCTTCAAGTTAAATAAGTTGATTGTTTATTTGCATATGTCACCATGATAGCCAAGCTTGTGAATAGAGCAAACTCTAAAGAATTTTAACATTGTGATTTAGATAGAGTGTGTGGTATGTTTGGGAATGAAACATACAGGATGCACAAAAGCTAACATAAGAACGGTAATATAAAACACTAATGCCAACCATTAAAGGGACTTACAGAGTGTTAAATTAATTTAGTAAGTACTAGATAACTTTATTTTGTGTTTAATCAGACATTTAAAATATCTTTGATTTTCTACAGATAACTCACAGGTTATGTTTAAGGGGAACTCTCATAGCACTCTTTTCCTCATCTTCATGGTTTAGTATGGTCCCCTCCCTTTCAAAGTGGGTGGGACCCATGGTTTGCTCCTTGTTACTTCCTGTTTTTGTGTAGTTGCATACTGCGGAACTCCATCTTTCTATTTGGCTCACTGGAGAGCTTCTTCTTGCCAGATTGAAGCAAATAGCACTATTAGGAAGTTCAAAAGGTAAGGAAGAGTAGATGAGGTTAAGTTAAGGCCTGAGGCCCTTAGTTTCCAGAACTATTCAGACCTGATTATTTGCAAACAACTCTAGAGTTTGGGTGAGGGTGCTGAACCTCAGGTGAGAGCTCATTCCTAGACAACCTCTTGACTGCAGCTTCTGAGCCCATAAAAACCTCAAGTTCACATAAAGCAAAACAAGCCTTCTAAACCACACACACACACACACACACACACACACACACACACACACACACAAAACACCAGGAAAGAAAATGTGTTGCTTCAAGCATCTCGTTTGCATTGCCTTGTTATTTATTAGCAAAAACTAATATGTCTATTGAAAGCTTCACAAACAGATGTTTTCAGAATTGAACAAATTGCATAATTAATCTATGTACTTTATAAGGAAGGAAGATGGGAAGATAATATCTTCCTATATTGTATGGACATGGAAACATAAAGGACTATGTAATTGTGTATAAAATACATATATAGTTTTACACAATGCTTAGCAAACATAATGTCATGCATTTTTGATAGTCTTTGGGAAACAAAAAAAACTAGAAAAGGTAATGTTGATGAGAATGAAAAAGATAAATGTGAACAGCACTTTTATATGGCAAGTCTCACAGATGACTCATATTAAAGAGAGAAATAAAAGGAAGAAAGAGAGAAAGATGACATAATTTCTAGCTTGGATGATTGGATGAGAATGATGCTGTAAATGAAGTTAAGAGTGTAGCAGGAAGGGTTTATCCAGCTGAAGAGGTAATGCATTCTGTTTTGGCACAGGGAAATCAGTGTGTCTGTGGGAGGATGTCCATATGGAGAGGACCCATGTAAAGCCAGAAATGGAGATTCCTCTCAGGAGAGGTCTGGATATACAGAGAGATTTGAAAGTGCTTGAAAATTAGGTTATCCATAAACTGCTCTTTCTCATACATACTCTTTCTCTCACATATACCCACACAAGGGGAGAAAGAAAAAGACAGAGAGAGGCAAACAGAAAGAGATAAACAGTTTGGGTGTGAGCCTAGCCTTTAATACTAGAGCCATCTCTCCAGGCCACGGGCAAACAACTATAAATGTATAAAATTATAGTAAATCTATGAACTTGTTAATAAATTGTATACCACATTTATAAACAAATTCCAGGATAATTTGGTATGAAATTATCCTGTATTTCCTTTTTTATGTTTTTAAGAATTTCTTAAGCATAAATTCTGAATTGAAGGGTGCTTTAGGAAGACTGGACTTGTTAAATCTGGTAGAGGTGTTTGGAAACCATGGTTCCATAGTAACATCCAACATGTTGCTTTGTTCTGTAAGCCACTATTTCTTAGAGTACTGCTATAGCCGTGTTTATTTATATATTGTCCGTTACCTATATCCCTTTCCAATATCAGAGCACAACGTGGCTCCTGAAGCCACGTGGCTTTGATGCTTTCTGTATTTAATACCACCTGGCTGCAGACAATGTGTGAGTGTGAGTGTATTAGGAATTTTTTTTTAAGTTTTGTGTCTATTTTGTATTAGTATTTTTTAATTTTTTTTACTATTAATTACACTTTATTCATTTTGTATTCCCCCCCATAAGCCCATCCCTCCTTCCCTCCCGATCCCACCATCCCTTCCCCTTCCTCATGCATGCCCTTCCCCAAGTCCACTGATAGGGGAGGTCCTCTTCTCCTTCCTTCTGATCTTAGTCTATCAGATCATCTCAGGAGTGGCTGCATTGTCATCTTCTGTGGCCTGGTAAGGCTACTCCCCCCTCAGGGGGAGGTGATCAAAGAGCAGGCCAATCAGATTATGTCAGAGGCAGTCCCTCTTCCCTTTACTATGTAACCCACTTGGACACTGGACTATCATGTGCTACATCTGTGCAGGGGTTCTAGGTTATCTCCATGAATAGTCCTTGGTTGGAGTATGAGTCTCTGGGAAGTTCCCTGTGTTCAAGTTTTCTGGTTCTGTTGCTCTCCTTGTATGGTTCCCGTCCTCTCCAGCTCTTACTATTTCCCACTTCTTACATAAGATTCCATGCACTCTGCCCAAAAGTTGGCCATAAATCTCAGCGTCTGCTTTGATTGTCTACAGGGCAGAGGCTTTCAGAGGCCCTCTGTGGCAGGTTCCTAGGTTGTTTCCTGTTTTCTTCATCTTCTGATGTCCAGCCTCTTTGCCTTTCAGGATGGGGATTGAGCATTTTAGTCAGGGTCCTCTCTCTTGCTTAGTTTCTTTAGATGTACAGTTTTTAGTAGGTGTATACTATGTTATGTCTATATGAGTGAGTATATACCGTGTGTGTCTTTCTGCTTCTGGGACAGCTCACTCAGGATGATCCTTTCTAGGTCCCACCATTTACCTACAAATTTCATGATTTCCTTATTTTTCATTGCTGAGTAATACTCCATTGTGTAGATTTACCACAATTTCTGCATCCATTCTTCAGTTGAGGGGCATCTGGGCTGTTTCCAGCTTCTGGCTATTACAAATAAAGCTGCTACAAACATGGTTGAGCAAATGTCCTTATTGTGCATTTAAGCCTCTTTTGGATATATGCCTAGGAGTGGTATGGCTGGGTTTTGAGGAAGCACTATTCCTAGTTGTCTGAGAAAGCGCCAGATTGCTTTCCAGAGTGTTTGTACAAGTTTACATTCCCACCAGGAGTGGAGGAGGGTTTCCCTTTCTTCACAACCTCTCCAGCATGTGTTGTGACTTGAGTTTTTCATCTTGGCCATTCTGATGGGTGTAAGGTGAAATCTCAGGGTCATTTTGATTTGCGTTTCACTAATGGCTAATGAGGTTGAGCATTTCTTTAAGTGTTTCTCTGCCATTCGATATTCCTCTACAGAGAATTCTCTGTTTAGCTCTGTTCCCCATTTTTTAATTGGGGTGAATAAGAATTTTTAAGTAAATGATAAGACTGAAAAATATAAATTAATACTCTACATTTTATATTTTGAAACAATGCCCCCAGCCATGGCTATTCACACAAATTTATAGGCATGCATCTATTTATATACTTACAGAGCATGCTTTTCTATTTCTGTGTGTGTGGCTTGAACAAAAGAGAAGTTTTTGTTTTTGTTTGTCCAATCAATGGCTCAAACCATGTGCTCAGGCACCGGGAAGCTCTTTCCAAGTTCCTCTGGTCAGCTTCATCTGAATCATTCACCAGTAAGGAACCCTGGAAGTTCTGGCTACAGGAGAGGGGAGGCAGTAATGTATGTGGGGAGTGTGGGGAGTAGGATGGCAAGCTTCCAAGAGCAAGAGTGAAAGGCTTGGCATTAGAATCACGTGAAGGCTGAGATTGTCCAAGTGCAGGTAGAAAGGTTAAATTTGTTCAGGAGTGTGCTTCTTTACTTGAAGGAGTTAGAAGGATTGAGGGGAACAGATATTGGTAAGTTTACCTATTTAGAATCAATACGAAAAGCAAGAGTATGGTGGCATGTACTTGCCATTGACCCCAGCACTCAGGAATCTGAGGCAGAAACATTAGCTGTTTGAAGCTAGACAGGGTTATACAGTGAGACTGTTCTGAAATAACAACAGATTTTCTTAATTAAGAAATTCCATTTTCTTTGATACATTGAGGCAGTGTTACCGGAAGATAGTGGAAGAAGAGGAGTCTGGGAGCGAGAAGATTGTAAATTATTAGTCTTCCAGTACATTGTCATGGTGTTATTTTTTCTTCAGCTTTGATGTTCTTTAAAGTGCCCTTTTGTTAATCTTGAGCAATTAGAGTATGCTTTTTTTTTTTTTTTAAATGCCAATCTTGTGGAGCTCCTGTCTATTCCAGGTCTTTCTATCTCCCCCTTCTTTCATAAGGTTCCTTGCACTTTGCCCAAAGTTTAGCTATGAGTCTTAGTATCTCCTTTGTTACCCCGGTGGGAAGTATCTTTCAGAGGTCCCCTGTGGAAGGCTCCTGTCCTGTTACTTTTCTTCTCCTACTTCCAATGTTTATCGTGTTTGCCCTTCTGAATGGGGTTTTAGCCTCTTCCCTATGGTTCTCCTTGTTGTTTAGCTTCTTCAGGACTATAGATTTTAGTATGTTTTTCCTATATTATATGACTATTATCCACTTATAAGTGGGTATATATCATGTATGTCTTTCTGCTTCTGGGATACCGCACTCAGGAGCCAAAAATCACTGGGTGCGAGGGGCCCTGCAGAGACTGATACTCCAGCCAAGGAACATGCATGGAGAAGATCAAAACCCCTTGCTCAGATGAAGCCCAAAGGCTGCTCAGTTTACAAGTGGGATGTCTCTGATATGTACTCAGTGTCTGGCTCTTTGATCACCTCCCTCTGGAGTGTGCAGCCTTGCTATGCCACAGAGGAAGACAATGCAGCCAGCCCTGATGAGACCTGATAGGCTAGGTCAGATGGAAGAAGAGAAGGACCTCCCCTATCAGTGGACTAGGGGAGGGCATACAGGGAGAGGAGGGAGGGTGGGTAAGACTGGGAGGAGACAAGAGAGGGGGCTACAGCCAGGATACAAAGTGAATAAATTGAAATATATGAATAAATAAATGTTTGAAAATCATAAAAAATGCCTATCTTATTACCACAGCTTTTTACCCCAAGTATTTGTGTCTGTTTAGCACAGTTACTCGTTTACTTTAGAGCTATTGATTTGTATAGAGGACATACTGCCAAACTTCTTTTTAAAAGAGGATGCAGAAAATTGAGACATTTTCTGAAATTTATTCAGCTAGTTAATGATAGAACAAAACCAATTCAAATATTTAATCCGTAAATTTGCTTAGCATCTGTTCACTTCGTTGATGGTTGAAGTCACAAATGAGTCACATTTAACATTACAATGATGAGGACCTGGTGCCTGTAATTTCTTTAAGAAAAGCTTCGATTTTGAGATGGAATAGACATAATTGCTTAATGATGGATTTTTCTCTTTTCTGTCTTTTTTTCTTTTAGAACCTGCAAGAACAGGTTCAGATTCACACAAATGTTATACTGATAGCGCTGTGTCCTCATGCTGTCTACCCACAGCCTTGTTTTTCTGTTACCAACACTCATTTTTAAGCTACAAAAATCAATAAAAAAAACACTGTATGTATCTAAAAAAGACCAAAAAAAAAAAAAAAAGTGAATAAAGTATGTCTGTCTAACATAGAGATCATTTTTCTCATTTGACTCATGATTAAAGCATGATTTTGTTACTTGTTGGAGGTCACACACACAAATCAGTGCCATACGGAATTAGAAAGAGAAGTAGATGTGTTTTTTGGGATTTTGAGCGTGAATGTGTTAATGTCTTTAAGATGACTTGGAATGCACGGGCTTCTTACAATGGGCGGAATCTTACTGAGAGACAAATCACTGTTCGTATTGAACTTGCTAATCTACTTTGCAAAACATCTTCCATCATTAACTGCTTGCTTATTTGCAACAGGGCCTGGCTTGGGATTCTAGTTTAGTTGGACACTGCGTGAAGATACACTCGTTTTCCTGGTTGTAAAAGATGGCACAAGTTCAAACCAGATGAAATCTTAGCATAAAGAAGAGGAAGTGGATACAAAACCCCATTCCTCATCAAGAAGCTCTTTGCAATTGATATCTTCTGGGAAAAGGAAAACTAATTTTCTCCAATGCAGTACATCTCTCTACTGGGTATATCTATTAACCACACTCTAGTTCAGGCTCCAGTGGGTAGTTGGCCAAAACAAAACAGACTCTTTTTCTTGTGCTTGTCTTTTTGGTTTGGTGTTGTTTGCTATTATTTCTTTTCTCATTTAGTTATTTATTGTTTGTTGCTGTTGGTTTTTTTTTTTTAAAGAGTTGAACTGTGATAGATTTATAGGAAGTAAAATGGATGAAAGTAAAAAGTATGAATGAGAAAATTGTGCAAAAAGAAGCAGCATTGCGGATTAAACATCTGTAGGATGGCTCATTCTTGTGTCCTATTCTCAGAAAGCTAAGTATGTGGAACTACCAAGAGCTGAAAGCCAAGTTTAGCTATCCATTGAGTTTGATAGCACTCCACAGAATTAGACCCTGTCCTGTTCTATTATCTGTCCACCTGAAAATAAAACAGAGCAAGTCATTTGCTGATATGAATAATGTCAAACAACATGTCCTGTTTTTGTCTAACTATAGTGATCAAAAAAATAAAAAAAAGTAAGTGGACATATGTGGGTCTAGAATTACAAAGATGAGCATATTTGTGATAAAGAGCAAACAAACTAGTAGAGAAAAGTTTGATAAAAATTATAGAATTATTGAAAAACATTCTATTACTTATAGCTGTTCCATCTTCCAAGTTAAATACATACATGTGATAGGAAATATTAAGGTCGACAGAATCAATCATAAATTTCAATCAGTGTAAAAGTAGAAAGAGCTTTTATATTTTTAATTTGAAACTGTATGTAAGAGTCTCACAGCAAAAATTGCTTTCTAAAATTGTCTAAATATTCTTTCACCCTTCCAATTAAAGATCTATATATGAATAAATTAAATATAATGAGAAATTTTAAGTTTTTTTTTTCTGAGTTAGTAACAGTCTAGTATTTGTCACCTTAGGAGAAAATTTTTAACTCTGTGTGACTTTGAGCCTGTGTCTAAAGCAGCTTCTGAGATACTGTTATAAAGGACTGGGCATATTGGGAGATTTACCTTTGTATAAATCATGCTCAAGCTCAATCCTACCACTTATAAACTTGATTTTGGGTACATTATTTAACATATAAGGATCAAGTTTTACAGAAAAAAAAAAGGAAAATCAATATATTGGGAGTTGTGAGCATTAAATGAGATTCTGTTGTTTGAAAGAGGATATTATAACCCTCACCACAGTGAAACTCAAGAATATTGATTTATGTCCAATTATAGGTGTTTCTTAATAAATATATATATTTTTTTTATTTCAGGACAATAAACACTAATAATTATTGAATGTCCAGTGACCTGACATTGTTCTTATCTCTGGAGTGTCTGTTTAAATGGAAAGTAGCTTAAATAATGATGAAAAAAATCTACTTATTTTTGTCCCTTATTTTGACAAAATACTCATTTAAAATTATATTAGATCCAGACTTTTTACACTTAAATTACTGCTAGTCTTTATCTCACAACATGAATAACTATCAATCCATTTATCATGAGTCAATAGGTGCCTTAAAACTCTTATCTCTTCTATAATTGACTCATTTTCCTTGTAATTTTCTTTTATACCTATAAATTACAAGTAATAAAATAGTGTCGAAACATCAGTCAGAATATAGCATCAAAACAATAGATTTCACCGTGTAAGCGTTTCTATAGAAATTGTCCAGTGCTAGATTCTGAGTGCTGGACTGTTGGATAATGGGGCAATTTACCTTTCTAGCCATTTCTTCATACTCAAATTGACTGTTCTCCCTCCTTGTTGTGAGTGAGTTATCAGAAAAAAAAAAAAAAAGAGTTTAGGTATGTAAATCAGACACCTAGAGACAGAATAAACCAATCACAAAAGAATCACTCAGAAATCTTCATGTTAATTTTAACTTTTAGGAAATGAATCCATGCATTATTTCAGGTTTTGTAATTTTTATTATCTTGTTTAGTTATCTGTGGATCATCAATGTATTTATCTTATGCCTGTTTCATTTGTTTTTATTATTATCTGAAAACCTGTTGAGAAGCATAGTTGTTTGATTGCAGCAGCAGAATAATTGGGGTACACCATATTGCCAAATTGAAAAGAAAATAGAAGTAACTAATGTGAAAGAAATGCAGAAATTCAACAGATTATAAGAAAAAAAAGTGTGTAATCATGCAACTTCATGGACAGTGACTACACATACAAGCAAATGAAAGCAGCTGACCACGTACCCACACACCTTGGCAGAGGTGCACTCCACACTCGCCGGCCACCGCCAAGACAGATGATCTCCGAAGAGCCTTCTAGTCTGTAACCCAGCGAGCATGAGAAGGTCAGAGTATCACCGACCCCAAAGCTGAACCCAACTCGGCTACCATACTGAGGAATTCCAGGGTCTTCACAAGGCTCAAGGTTATATTCTGTAAGAGTTAAATAAATCACCCAGAAAAGAGAAATGAGAGTGATCAGTTTAAAAATACATTTCTTATATTTAAGACCTTGCTGTGCTATGGGGGCACTTCATTTTCTTTGTGTGCGTGTGTTACATTTAATAACTAAGGGAGTACTTTCATGTGTGAAATTCAGTGAGGATGGGAAAATGCAACCTGATTGATAAGCTGAAAATGTAACTATGTATCTCATGATGTTTTTTTTTCTTTCAGCATTAGAAATTTTTTCCACTTTACAAAGTTTTTAATTATAGTAATGACATGAGGGATGTGTATTTTCAAGCAAAAGTAACATTTGAAATAAAATCATTATCAGTAAGAAAAAAAGTGCCTTTCACTTAACTGCTTTAATTGAAATGGTGATGGCTGTTGTGCAGCTAGTGTCAGGTATTCAATTAGCTCACATTCTGAAAAACATCTATCTTCAGATGGCAAAGTTTATGTAAGAATGAAGGAACTCTGCACTGGTAATAATTACTTGATGGATTTATACAGGAACCCTCCCCAGGCAATGAATGAACATGTGAAAATGCATGACTAAACAGTTTTCAAGGTAAAAGAATGGTTCTTGAAACATAATTTATATGTAGACTTAATAAGAAACAGCTCTCCTAAATATATTTCCAGGAGACTATTTTTTAACCAGTTACTATGGTAAAAATAACAAACAAAGAGGATTTTTTTATGTTTTTTGTTGTGAATTATTTGGGTATATCTCAAATATCTAGATTTAAATTGATTATATTCATATATAGATTGCTTCAATTATTCTAGTAGTTAAGTATTTTCATAAAAATAGTTAAATGATAATTTAAAGAACAATATTGGCACTTATATGTATTCATAAACACATGTAACAACTTTATTGTAGAAAAGAATTGCATTTGTATCATTGTATGTGCATTATATGTAATAATTTCAATGTTCTCGAGTCAGCATATAATTTACTTGCTAATGTGTTTCTATATAGAGAAATAGCTTTTTATGCTATTATAATTATACAGTACAACTTCATGTGATAAGTGTACATTTTATTTTCTTTACTTTTATTATTATTTATTACAATTTATTCACTATACATTCCGGGTGTAACCCCCTCTTTCATCTCCTCCTGTTCCCGATATTCCTCTTTCCTCCCCTGCTATGTCCCTCCCTTAGTTCACTGGTAGTCCACTCCCCTATCTGACCCAGCCCATCAGGACTTATCAGGACTGTATTGATCCTCTTTCTCTATAGCTAAAAGAAGCTAAACCACAAGGAGGACCCTAGGAAAGATGCTTAATCCTCATTCAGAAGGGCAGACAGGATAGACATTAGATGTGGTAGAAGACAAGGGACAGTACAGGAGCCTACCTCAGAGGACCTCTGAAAGACTCTACCCAGCAGAGTATCAAACAGAAGCTGAGACTCATAGATACACCTTTTTATGACCCTTATCCTAATAACTTTTCTTGGAACTCAAGTCATACTAGAGCTGAGATCTGGAATTAATATCCCTGTAGGCTATTCATGTTGGAATTGAAAATAGCCCAATGACACAGGATTTCTGGCACAAGGAAATGATCCTTACCCAGGTTAGGGCTCATTGCACATCACTGGTAGCTTGGATACATAGCTAAGATTTCCTGTGTTTGATTTCCTCCTTTCAGTAAGTGGTAATACTGTAACAGAAGATGCAGTGGCAGATACATTTCTCTAGCAACAACTTTAAATAAATTGTTTCCATTAAAAATTTTGTTATACTTTTTTTCTATTAATGAAAGAAAGAGCAACAACCTCACATAAAGCTTGAGGCCAGGAGTTATACTAACAGTGTCATTTGTCTATAAATGGTGTTGTTGTCTATGAAAGTCTATTCATACTTCTTTCTTATAAATTTTATATGCAAAACTAGGAAAAGTAAATTTATTTTTTTATCTTGGTCAGTCAGTATGTCATTATAAGACAAATAAAGCTAGATAGATTTCACAAGTTTAACTCACATTTTCTTTTTTTGCATTTCTAATTAATATTATTATTTATTACAATCTATTCACTTGTTATCCCTGCTGTAGTCCACTCCCTCATTTCCTTCCAATCCCACCTTCCCTCCCTCTTCTCCCCCTATGCTCCTCCTCTAATCCAATAATAGGGGAGATCCTCATGTCCTTCTATCTGACCCTAGCCTATCAGGTTTCATCAGGACTGGATGAATTGTCTTCCTCTGTGGCATAACAAGGCTGTACCCCCCACCAGGGGGAGGTGATCAGAGAGCCTGCCATTGAGTTCACGTCAGAGACAGCCCCTGCTCCCTTACTAGGGTATCCACTTGGTGACTAAGTCTATGGGCTACAACTGAGCAGGGATTTTAGGTCCTCTCCATGCATCGTCCTTGTTTGGGGTATCAGTCTCTTCAGGACCCCCTGGGAGAGTTATTTTTTTCCTCTGTTGGTCTCTTTTTGGAGCTCCTGTCCCCTCCAGGTCTCTGCCTTCCCCATCGTTCATAAAATTCCATGCACTCCACCCAAAGTTTGGCTATGAGTCTCAGCCTCTGCTTCAATACCTTGATCAGTGGAGTCTTTCACAGGCCATCTGTGGTAGGCTCCAGTGTCCTGTTCCCTGTCTTCTCTTGCTTCTGATGTCTATTTAACTCACATTCTCTATTTGAGTCCAATTGATAAAACATGAAAGAATTATAGCAATTATATATAATTTATATATAGATTAATTATTTGCCTTTTATTTAATGCTTTGTATTGTGTGACTGGAGACAATCTTCAAGGCATTCCAAAGCTTCTCAAAGTGTAGTTTTCCTTTGTTTTTCTAATTTAAACATTTTTTCATTTTTCTGCAATTTTCCCATTTTTGTTTGTCATGTTAATAATAATATTATAAACTTAATCATTTTAAGTTTACTGAAAGACTTCTAGTTTCATTGTTTTCTCACCAGAGAACGTGATATTGAATCCTTCATATGATATTGAAAAGTCTGAAATGAAGCGTAACTGAGCCCTGAAGTTTCCATAGAGACCAGCATTGATTGTTGAAGGAAGTTCTGAACCAGTGAGGCGTGCCAGTGGCTGGGTAAAACTACCATTCTCTGTGATCAGTAAATAGTCATGGTGATCTTCTAAATGAAAAGTGTGAAAGTTGAACTGCACACCTGCGAATAAAAAGTAGGAATATTAGACTTATATTGGGCAAAACATGTAAATGCACTATAAAAAGTTTCCATGAACGTAAAGCATTCATATGCTTGGTTTGAAATGAAATCTGGAAAGGAAATCCACTGTTACTACATATTGTAAATGTACAGAATAATTATTATCCTTTGTGTTTTTTCAGATTATTTATGAACAATATGCTGGGCAAAACCTAGAAACCATGAGAACATGTCTGGAAAAGAATAACTTTATTTTTATAGTTGCAAGGAAAATATGTATCCTTGTAACTTCCTGGTGTCTGTCAAGCATGTTTTCTCCATTTTTCTCCAGTCTCCTCAAACAATATGAAAATGGTGTTAATGAACTCTCAACTTTCAAACAAACCTAAGTCTAGTTCAGAAAAAATAAAATAAACAAAGCAAACACAGGGAGATAATATTTATTAAAGAAGTATAATAACTCATTATCTATTTATTTTTATACCTTTCAAGCTTTCCTTATAATACGCTGAAGTGTGGACATCATTTATGAACTTATTGAATTTTGAACACTAAATGATCAGTTTCCAAACAGTATGAACACTGATGTGTACACTTCTGACACTAGAACTAGTGCCATGAAAATTGTTGTCACTTCACTTTGACACAGACAATTGATCCCTGAGCTCCTAACAGCACGATCCAGTTTCCTATTTCATATAAGTGTTCTTGTAGTTTCTATAATTGAATTATGAACTACTGTTCTTTGGGGTCTGGTTTGTACTCAACATTAGACATGTGTGGCTTATATGTTGATCACATTCAGTTACCTGCTCAATTGTTGATGGTCATTGCGGTGCCTTGCATTTTATCATGAATTTGTTTGTGCCAATATTAATATGCAAATATCACTTTTGATGTACACATGTATTAATTTCTCTACATGAATATATAAGAGTAGAATGATTACACCCTTAGGTCATACATTCAGTTTTATGAAGAATGGCTTTACAAAATATCTGTTCTGATTTACATTTCCAATAGTTAAGTATGGTAGTTCTGCATCCTTACTTATACTTCTTGGTTTTATTTCTCCTATTGAGGAAATACAGACCAACAATGGGATAAAATATGAGAAGACGAGCATATATATGCTTTTATTTAAATATGTTCTGATATACATTGATTTTTTTCAGGGAAAATTAAGGTTTCTGATAAATACTGATGCTGATAAGGTCTTTGTCAAGTATGCTACTTTTTTGTTGTTTTATTTTGCATTTGTTTTATTCTCTCTATCAATAACATGGATTTCCAATGCGGATGAGAAAAGAGTGTTTGGTACAGTGGAATAACTTAACACTTATTAACTGTTGTTCATCGTTTAATCCTAAAGATATAGCATCATGGAAACAGAAGTAATAGTTAGTCAAAGATTGTTTAGAGGCTTCTAAAAGCAATGACTTTCAAAAGAAACACGGGTTGAGGAACAGGCCTGGGTCAGGCATGAGAAAGAACATAGAAAAAGACAAAATCTTAAAAGGCAGTGAGAGGAAATGCTTGGGATTAAAATCACAGTTCTTTCCCCTTCTCATGGGAATGACTTTTCAAGATGCTTTGTTAAAGTGAGTTAAGTGAGAGATACTCTTGTAAACCCTTGACCTTAAAGTCAAAAATATCAGTGAGGTCTCAGTTTTGTTAGTCATTTAACCAGTGATAGCTTTGAAGGTGATTTTATGTTTTATTTTCCAACTTGTAAACTTATAGGTTTGTACTTTATTTGTACATTATAACCTACAGATCTTGTGTTGTCTATTTTATTTTCTGACAGCTCTCTATCTCCATAAGAAAACACAGATGTAGCTTAATTTTTGTTTGCTTATGAATCTGTTTTCTTCTTTGATACAGAGCATTAGTCTTATGTGCCCAAATAGTCAATAAATATGTGTAATAAAGAGATTATTGGCCATATATTTGGAAACTTTTTACATCTTACTTCCAAGATTCTTATAAATCTTATAAATTCTTATAAATCTATTGATGTTTACACTTAAGTATAAGAATCCTCTGACATTATAATGCAAATATAAATGAAAGGCAATGAACTTTAAAATTCCATCATAGAATCTTTAAGTCAAAAATTGTGATGAAATATAGCAGAATTACAGAGATAAGTAGAAATAACCTGCTGCATATGTAATTACAGAATGTGAGGTACTTAGGATAATTGCTACCTAAAATCACAATAATCTTAAAGCATAAATTGTGAGATTAAACACTCATAAATTAGTACTATGCCACAGGGATGAAAGAATTAATGAGAATGAATGCAGGCCTCATCAATGGAGACTTCTGCAACATTTGTGTTTAGCTGTGTAACTCTGAAACTTTAGAGTGAAGTACTCCCTTAGCTGGGTCATCTTCAGAGGAAGAGACCTGGAACGGTGATTTGCTTGGTGTTTTATTTGTTATTTATAGTTTTGGTGGCAAGTTTCTTACCTTAGAAATCCAACTTGTATAACAATTTAAGAAATGATTAGGGCTTCTCCCAAGGAACATCCCTGTAATCGGACCTAGTCACAAAAAGATGCCACTCCATGTCTCCAGACACCCATAAGTAGAAATCAATGTGGCCTGTGAAAGGTTAGACTATCCCCTTCTCCCAACTCTAAGTCCTTCAAGTCACTTTGTCTTGTGTTTGGAACAGTGCTTCAAGCAAACACTGCTAGCTCTTAAAAGAAGGTACATAAACCTGCATTCTTGGGCATGTAAATACTGATTTAATTAACACAGCCTGTAAAGATGTGAAAACTTAAGTGATAATTAAACCTCTGTTTACATAGCAAGCAACTTGTAGTCCTCTTTTTTTTTTTTTTTGTATAATGTTAGGGAGTTTATTTCAAACTCACTTCATCCACTGCACAACAAAATAATAGGATGTTTTCTTTAATTTCCAACAGAAACTTCTGTATCCTACAAAACTACACAAACCAGATTCATAATATCAACAACTTCACTGCTTCTGGGACTTCCTATATTCTCATTTTAACAGTTTTTCATAGCAGCTTTTAAGTCACTATTGGAAACATAACTAGAGCAACCCACATATAATCCTCACCTCTCAATAAAATGGTGTAAAATTTTATTAAAAGTAAATTTGTTTAATAAAAACACAAAATTACATTTGCTAAAATTCTTTTTAGAATTAAGAAATTCTGATAGTATTTTTCCATTGTTACTTTTTACTTTGGATTTATTGAGGTTTTCAATAGTAACGATAAAATAAATAATAACAATGTCTCAACAATTGTAAACTAAAAATACTTAAAACTGAATTTAAAAATAAGTCTGTGCTTCTAGGTAAATATTCGATCATTATCACTTTAATATTGTGGGATGCTAATCTTTCCAGTGCTGCTCTTTTGATGAATTGTCTTGTTAATTTACTAGTCAAATTCCAATAGCATCAATTATAACCACTGGAGTCCCACATCACCTTTCAAATGAATGCTTATTTCAAAAGATATAGATAAATATCTACTATGAACAAACTACTATTTTAAAGATTGCCTTTATGATGTGAGACATAATTTGGATGAGAAGCCATATGTAACAGTTATAAATTTATATAGAACTATCATTATAACAATATTTTTTACACAAGTATGATGAACTAAGCTCCATTCAATGCTGATCTCTTTCAGGTTTTATTTCTGAACAAACTCCAAATATTTGCTAAGAAAAGTCAGCTAACTCCAGAGCAATTTTGATTTAAAAATGAGCACTTTTAATTGAATTTAATTTTAGCACTTACCTAGTTTTGGACATTAAAATAGATAGCTAAAATAAAGATGTATCCAAATAAATACTCAAACAATTATTCAATATTCTTGACTAAAACAAAGTACCTTTTCCATGGGTTACATCAACTGTCCATGTACAATTCAGAGAATTTGGATAAAATTCTGGGTAACCAGGTGATAAGATTGTCCCACTAGGTCCTCTCACATCTCCTCCACATAGTGCTGAAAATACAAAGAGAACGTTTTTGTCAGTTACCGTTGGAGAGGCAGAGGCTGAGCAAATTTCTCATCTCCTCTGGAAAGAAGATGAGTCCCATTATGTTTGTCTAATCAACTTCCTGTTAATAAGAGGCGTATGTAAAGACTTCTTTCAAATACAGCAAAATCCTCTCATCCATTTTAGCAGCAGGGAAGAAAAATGTATTAACAGTTTCTGAGAATTATCACAGGCCCTAAGAGAACATAGCCCAGTATTTCACATTTGAATTTGAAGTATATCCTTACACTTTTCTAATTATAAGCAACATTTGAATAAATTGGTGGTCAATTAAACATGAGTAATTAATTGTTTAGCAGCTTCTCTTATTAAACACTAAGAAATGAGTTAATTATGTAAAATTGTTTTCTATAGATTCCTGAAAGGAAGTGTGTCACACATCATGGGATTCCTTTTAAAGCAGTAAAGGAAGATGTGAAAACAGTTTGAAGTCTTCATTGCTTCCGTACTTCATTGAGAAATGAATATCATAAACAAAATGGGATTCTTGCAGGGACAAAGATGCTACAGCTATCTTGGTGATAAAGTCTATAAGCAATATCTCAGAAAAGTCAAGGCAAATAAAAGTTTATGATCTGCCATTGAATAAATTATCTGAATCAATATTCACATACTTTTAGAAAAATGTTTCTATCTTCCACCATATAAAAGTCATCAAAGCCTATATTACACATTGGAATCAACAATTATTTAATTTTATCTGTGTTAAGAGACCAATAAAAGACATAGGTCAGATTTACATTCTGTTCTACATGAAAAGGCAAACTCCTTCGGATACGGACAGGGCAGTCAAAACCATGTTTTTAAGCCACTTTCCCCAAGATAACAGAAAGTTCAGTGATCTTTATCCTTGTTTCCTACCATGATCACAGTTTTCTTTCCACATATCTGTGACGATTCTGGGAGGTGGCAAGACAGTCTGACCTCTGCCCAACTTTGACTGACAGGAAATACTGAGTCAGTGATCTCTAGGATTATTTAAGCATAAAGGCTTGGACTTACTAACTGAAAATATAAATACATCTATGTGGTTTTTTTTTAATACATATATCTACAGATGTAATGACTAAGACCTTTTATTGAGGTAACTTAGCAAGCAATATTCCTAAAATTAAGCACACACTTCCAAACATAGACATTATTATCAAATCATTATACAATCATGAATTAGATCTTATTCTTATGCTTAGGGTATGTGCAGTCTGTCATTGCTAATCATTATTCCTAAATTTTTCAGTTTTCTTTTCATGTTTTAGAAACCTATATTGTGCTTCTGTGATTAGTCTCACAAGTACATACACCAGTCCAACTATGTCTTTCTGATAATGACATTACAAAGATGGACTATCTTCTTTTTTCTTTATTTTTAATTAAATTTTATTTTTTATAGTAATTACAGTTTATTCACTTTGTATCCCAGCTGTAGCCCCCTCCCACATTCCCTTCCAATCACCACCTACTCTTCTTCATC
Organism: Psammomys obesus; assembly: GCF_907164565.1. Lineage (NCBI taxonomy): Eukaryota > Metazoa > Chordata > Mammalia > Rodentia > Muridae > Psammomys > Psammomys obesus. The sequence continues at coordinate 29,016,735 of NW_026596079.1, read as the reverse complement.
TCCTCCCTTCCTTCTCTAAATCCACTGATAGGGGAGGTCCTCCTCCCCTTTCATCTGACCCTAGCTTATCAGGTCTCATCAGGACTGGCTGCAATGTCCTCCTCTGTGGCCTAGAAAGGCTGCTCCTCCTTCGGGGTGGGGGTAGGGGTGGAGGTCAAAGATCTAGCCACTGAGTTCATGTCAGAGACAGTTCCTGTTCCCCTTACTGGGGAACCCACTTGGATACTGAGATTTCTTCTTTCTTTTTTTCTGTTTGCCTGCTTGTCTGTCTTTTGTGTGTGTGTGTTTATCTCTCTGTGTGTGGTATACATATATTGGGAGGATTCATACTAGTGTGGACACCTGTGCTTGCTAGTGAATTTCCATGTGTGTGATATATGTAGAGGCTTGCAGTTGAAGTCATGTGTCTTTCTTTCTACACTATTTTCTCCTCTGACCCCCGAACTTCCCAGTTTCACTGCGTTAGTTAGGTAGCTTTCTTGGGAGTGTCTGTCATGCAAGTGCTAGGATTAAACGCAGTGCCATTAATGTCCCAGGCTATTATGTGGCTTCTGGGAATCTGGGAATCTTTATACATTAGTCCATCTCCCCAGATTCCCAAACCTTGAATTATTTTCTTAGATTATATTACATCTGTACATTTGTCCCTCCATTCTGAAAACCAAACAAACAAAACAGAATCAATAAAGCACTGTATGATTTTATTCACTGTAGTGTAGTCAATAAAAATAATATACTTCATTAAACCTTTTTATCTTATTGAAAGGATGTGAAATTTAAACAAAACTCAGATAAAAACAATAAAAACAAGAATAACAACAAACCCTAGAGTTTTATATAAAGGTTTTAGAAAGAGTGGAAGTGGGTCAGAGAGTGTGGTTAGTTTGTGGTACTCCTTCCCATTTTATGAGCTTTTTAATGGTGTCACCTAAGAAGAGACTATAATCAAATACACCAGTAGGTCAAGTACTCTAAAATTTGAGACATGTGTTTCACTTGGGATTTCTATTTTGAAATCACTCTGAACAACATATCAAGACTCCTAACCTACACAACAAAGACCAATATCATTCATTTTCCCTGAGGTTCACTTAATTCAAATCATCTTCAAATCAATCTCCCTTTTTTAATTTTACAATATCAGTATTATTTTTTATGTATTTTCATTTATTTTCCAGTTGTTTTGAATGCTATTGAGAATTTTTTGCACTGTCGTCATCAGTGTCCTCATTTGCATGCACATAGTAATGGCTTTCAACTGTTTAAGTGAGACAGTTCTACATTTCAAGTGTTTTCAATGCTGTTTCCTTCATGAGATTGCTATTTATAAGAGAGTGACTAGCACGTGAATTGTTGAGATGCACACTGACACATCCTAGTTCTACAGAAGAAGCTTGTGTGGGATGGCTAAGTCTAAATAGCAGCTTATTCATAAATAAATATCTCATACTTATTGTCAATCTAAAAACCTACCATTTCTACTAGATGAAACAAATGTGGAAGAGAAGATTTATAGCTTATTAGACCCAATCATGAGATATCTTCAATATGAAGACTCATTAAGCATATTTAAATCTAATTTTTTTTTTTTTTGGTTATTTTACTTTATTTTTTTAAGATAGGTTTTCTCTGTGTAACAGTCCTGGCTGTTCTGGAACCCTCTTTGTAGGACAGGCTGTCCTTGAACTCACAGTGATCCTTATGCCTCATGTCTCTGCAGAGTTCTGGGATTAAAGGCATGTGGCAACATCTGGCTAAATCCAATTTCTAAAGATGAATTTATTTTTATTTATTACTATGAGTATTTGTCTGCATGTTTGTGTATGTATGATTCGTGTTCCTGGTGTCCATGGAGGCTAGAATTGGGTATCAGTGTTCCAAAAACTTGAGGTACAGCTGTTATTCACTTGCTGAGAAATACTTTCATGTCCTCTGCAAGAATAATATTTTCTCTTGATTTCTTAGCCACCTTTCCATGACCTAAATACTAAGATTTGATATTTTATGGAATTTTGAGTGTTATTTGGAGGCATAAAAATTTGGTGGTTTGAATGATAAATGTTCCCTATAGTTAGGGTGTTTGAAAATATATTATCTGATTTGCTCAATCATGTTTTTAGTAGCTTTATTCGTAATAGCCAGATCCTGGAAACAACCCAGATGTCCCTCAACGGAGGAATGGATACAGAAATTGTACCTTTACACAATGGAATACTATTCAGCAATTAAAAACAGGAAATCATGAAATTTGCAGGCAAATGGTGGGACCTACAAAAGATCATCTTGAGTGAGGTATCCCAAAAGCAGAAAGACACACATGGTATATACTCACTTATATAGACCTATAAGATACGATAACCATACTGAAATCTATGCACCTAAAGAAGATAAACAAGAAGGAGGACCCAGGGTACGATGATCAATCCTCAGTTAGAAAGACAAATGGGATGGCCATTGGATGTAGGAGTGAGAGGTTCAAAAACTTAGAGTTAATTCCTGGGACTGGGGCAAAATCACAGTCCTTTCAGAGCAGAGATCCAGCAGCAGTCCCCTGCCCAGATTAACCTTAGGGTATGACTAGGGTCATGTAGCCACTAAGAAAGCTCATGGAATGTGTTAACTCCTCTCTCCTTTGCTACAGTCTAACCTGCGCATAACAGGGCAGTACCAGGGGTCAGGCATCCCCCAGGTAGCCAGACCTGACCATTTGCAGTTTTGGTGCCTAAAAACAAACCAATCATTTTAAAGGTCGGATCCCCGAGAGACCCTTTCACCCAATCCTGTAACGCCAAGACCTGCACTTCCCTGCTTGGGTTTTGTCCCCTTAAAAACCCTGTTCCCCAGAGTTGGGGGTCATTTGCCCTTTTGTTCTTGTAAAGGGCAGCCACCCAGCTTATTTGTAATAAAGACCCTCGTGTGGTTTACATCAGACTCAAAGCCTTTCGGTCATTTGGGGACTTGTGATCTGGGTATTACAGGAGAAAACAAGTAACAGGACAGGAGCCTACCACAGACAGCCTCTGAAAGACTCTACCTAGCAGTGTATCAAAACAGATGTTGAGACTCATAACGAAACCTTGGGAAGAGTGCAGGGAATCATATGAAAGAAGGGGGAGTTGATATGACCTGGAGAGGACAGGAGCTCCACAAGGACCAAATATATCTGGGCACAGGGGTCCTCTATGAGACTATTTCTCCAACCAAGGACCATGTATGGATATAACCTAGAACCCCTGCTTAGATGTAGCCCATGGTAGCTCAGTATCCAAGTGGGTACCCTAGTAAGGGGAACAGGGACTATTTCTGACATGAACTCAATGGTGTGCTCTTTGACCTCCCTCTTCCCCTTCCCCCCAGGGAGGAGCAGCCCTGCTAGGCCACAAAGAAGGAATTTGCAGCCAGTCCTGAAGATACCTGATAAACCAGGGTCAGATGAAAGGGGAGGAGGTACTCCCTTATCAGTGGACTTGGAAAGGGGCAGGGAGGAGATGAGGGGGGGAGGGTGGGAGTGGGAGGGAATGAAGGAACAGGATGCAGCTGGGATACAAAGTTAATAAACTGTAATAATAAAAAAATTAAAAACAAATAAAATTTTAAAAAGAAAAGGAAAATATGTTATCAGATTGGTGATGTTGTTTGGAGAGTTTTGAGCAGTACAGACATTTTGAAGGAAGTATATCACTGGGAGGAAATCTTAAGATTAAAATTTGGAGTTTATGTTGCCTGTTTATAGTTCAAGATGTGAGCTCTTAGCTTTCTGATCCTGCTGCTTTGGTAGACATTACAAATGAGCTGTCCTTGATTCTATGTACTTTATCTTTCAGAAACAATAAGCTAAAATGAACTCTTTCTCTTTCAGTTTGTCTTGGTTATTTTTATCAGAGCAAAAATTATAACTAATACAAGAATGAAATTAAAACATGATGCGGTATGTGTTATTATTATAAGATATTTATGAGAGGAAATGAACACCATTTATGTGAATTCAACCTTCCCCACTAATGGTAAGTTCTTGTCCTTCCTCCATAAAGGATCATTATTTCAATATAATGCAAGAGAAAATGAAGCCAACTATTTAAAAAATCAATACTACATAGGTTTTGTGCAGTTAGAAATTCTCAGTATAAAATACAAATACTAAACATATGCATGAGATGGAAGATCAAAAGAGCGTGATGAAATCCTTCACAAAAGAAGCTTTGCAGGAATTTAGGAAAAACAAGACTAGTGGCACAGCTGTAATACCAGCACTCCAGAGGGGCAAAAAGAAGAATCATAAGTTTCAAGACCAAAGTGCTAGACTGTGAAATCTTGTCTAAAACAACAACCACAAAACAAACAAACAAAGGCTAAATCAAACAAACAAACAAAATACTGCATGATGGAGACAGAACGAGAGAGGTAGTCCATGTGGATTACGTGCCTGAGTCCTGTAATTCGTAATTTACACTCCTTTCTCCAAGACTCACAAACAAGCCTGCATTTCGGACATGAGATATAATAAGAAATAACATCAATTCAAAAGGAAGACTTGGTCTGAAAGTGCCATACATTGAAACTCACGTTAATTTCAGTCCCTCTTAGAATTGAGAGACACTTGTGTTGTGCTTGGATTTAGCTGCCTTATACTTAATAAAAATTAATGGTGGCATGACATTTGTACTTCCTTCCTGCTTCTTTGGGAAATATTGCCTCTTTTTTTTCGTTCGGTGAATATTTATTTCTAATGCCAACTCTAATGCTTTTTCATAGTCAGCAAACCTTGTAGTTTTTTGTTTGTTTGTTTGTTTGTTTTTAAACTAGCATTTGTATCAACTCTAGGGGACAATGACCTCCTGACACAAACAAACATTAGAAGTCCTTCTTTACTACAGACATTGGTGTGGGTATGGGCCTGAAATTTTTCATATTGAAACTTTGAATAGCTCTTAATCTTTTATAATTTTGAAGATATAAGTACATAATGCTGTCTTCCTGTGGATATGGTCTGTGCTATCAACGGGAACCTTGGAAAAAGCCTTGTTTCAATAGATTACTCAAACACACAGAGAAAATGCTTAGTGGAGTCATGAAATTGAATTATTGGTTATTATCAGCTCTGACAAGTATTCCACCCTGCTTTTTTAGACTTGATGAGCTGAACCATAATTTGTGCTTTAATTTTTAAAAACCATTGAGTGTATGGTTTTTGTCACTTGTGATCACAGTGTGATGACAAATACAAATGGTATCATACCAAATGCAGAGAGGGTGTGCTGCTGACTTTTGAACATTATTATTAAAACAAATTGGCATAAGGCAGCTCCTAAAACATGATAGCACTGAAAGAATTAAAATATTCAATCATGAAATTACAAATGTCATCTTCCCATTTGAAAAGAACGAAGTAAAGGTATTTGGGAATTATGTTGTAAGTAGGAAGTAGAGGCTGAATCTAAATAACACATAGTTGAACAGGCTAGTCTTTGTAACAAAACATATTTGACAGCACCTCTCAATCTTAGGGGAAGTATTTTTTCACACTGCATGTTTTATGTTAGAAACTGAATACCATGGGAGATCTATCTATCTGTCTGTCTGTCTATCTATCCGTCCACACATAAAATCAAAACCAGTAAAGGTTACTACGATGTTACTTGCTATAACAAGGGACTTTCTATTGCAGAACAGTTGACTTCAATGGGAAGATAGCAAATGAGTACCTTCAGTACATTTGCATGATTGGCAGTTTCAAGATGGGTTTGTTTCAGCCCACAATACATTTAAAATGGAAATAAATGTGGTAGTTCCTCAAAAAGCTAGAAATAGGTGTACCATATAATCCAACCATACTTCTTGGGAATATGCCCAAGAGTTTCCCATGCTGCTACACAGGTGCTTGTTTATTTATGTTCACTGATGCACTATTCACATTAGCCAGCAAATGGAAATAGCCTAAAAATTCACCAATAGATGAATGGGCAATTAAAAAGTTATATATTGAGCATTATAGTATTTATTATTCAGCTGACAAGAAAAATAAATTATGAAATTTTCAAGTAAATAGACAGAGCTGGAAATAATCATTGTGACTGCAGACCCAGATACACAAATATAAAACTTATATATTTCTCTCACATCTGGATAAGTGTTTTTTAGGTATTTGTTATGTGTGTTTCATTTCAAATAACCCATGGGAAGGGCTTTGAAAGGATGTAAGATAAAATAAACTTTTTTAGGGTTTAAAGAGAATATGGCATATGAAAAGTTAAAGTCATTGAAGATGTTATGTTAAGGAAAGGAAAAAATTATAGAACAATTAACATTAAAGTTCAAAAAAATCTGAAAAAGTTATATGAAAATTCCTTCTGTAACCAGAATGTAAAATGAATAAATAAAAAATTAAAATAAAAAAATAAAAAATACTGCTGTAGAAGACTCTTAAAATATGAACATATACATATTTTTAAACAGAGCTTAGTTACCGTATCATGAGAGACTAATTCCCTCACTAGATACCACTACTAAAGCCAAATCACACGAATAAGTTATCGCATTTTGAGTTGTTAGCAAGAGAAATTAAAAAGGTCTCCATATATCACAGGCTACTGCCATTGCTCTTAGTTACCGTCTATAATTTGATGGTAAAATATTATTGTTAAGATATCATATAGCGTCGGGCATGGTGACACATGCCTTTATTCTCAGCGCTCAGGAGGCAACAGGCAGTTGGATCTCTGTGAACTGGAGGCCAGCTTGTTCTACAAAGTGAGTTCTAGTATAGCCAGTGCTGTTACACAGGGAGAATTTGTCTAGAAAAACAAAGCAAAGCAAAGCAAAGCAAAACAAAACAAAACAAAACAAAACAAAACAAAACAAAAGAAGACATCATGTATTTGAGAACATGGAGAAATCAAACTGAAAAGACCTGAAAGTCTTATTCTTACTGGTTGTCTTTAAATAGCTTTAAGATGTTATGCATCCTCCCAGGGGGTAAAAGTAATCATCAATCTTATCCAGCTGAGAATTCTAAGAGCCATTATAATGATCTACCCTGACAAGTCACGCCCACTAGTGGTTTAAAAACATAAATATTGAAGGAAAAAAAAAAAAAAAAGCTAACCACTTTCTGGTTGGATGTAACGCCAGCTCCATAAGTTGGATACATATCTAGCATAGTAATCAGAGCCAACAGCCTGGTTCTAGATAAGTCATAGTACTCAGAGGAGATTACACTACTGTTGCTCTGCTAAAGTGGTGTGGTATTCACCTTACTCCAAATGACCAGTCATACCCATAGATTAATGCAGCTCTCAAACTTATCAGTGAAGTTTCTTTTTTAGAGTAGTTGAGGACCATCAAAAGGAACTTAAGAGGTCAATGTGCAGAGAAGTAATGACTATGGAGCGTACTCTCTCCTTCCAAGGTATAGGGATAACTGCAGAAGATGGTTTGGAAAGATAGTAAAAGCCAGAATTTGTAAGTGATGAAAAACCTGTATATTTTAGACATCGTATGGCAATCACAGCTATGAACTCACAGTAGTTGAATAATCATACACAAGAATTGTCTAAGCTCAAGGTAGGAAAAAAAAAATCCAAGTATTAAAGTAGAAAATGGTCATGAAGTTTCACACCTAAATGAGGAGCTATTATTAATAGCTACCAAGAAAGGAAGGGTTGTTTTTAAAGGTCTGACTACTGGTAGGACTGGCATCCTTTAGTGGATGTCCACAAAGGAGACTTGATGGGCTTTCTTTAAAAGCTGATACAAATTTGGTTGGGTATGAAGTGGGAGGGTGCATCTAGGAGGAGTTAGCAAAGTGGATGAATGTGATCAAAACATAACGTAGGAGATTCTCAAAGAATTATAAAAGATATTTTTAAAAGCCATGCCTTTAAACATGGCATAAGTATGACTTATTATCAGTATTCTTTCTTTTCTGTTAAGTAGATATGATAAAAGTTGCCAAAATTTAAGATATGCTTAGCTTCATTTACAAAGCCTATACCGTCTTCTTTAGTTTATGACTAGGGATATTTTGTAAAATGGATGAGAACTTACCATCACAGGTTGGGAGTGGATGACTCCACCAGTGGTTTTTTTCACAAAGAAGGGGCTCTTCATGGCTCAGTCGGTATCCTGGATCACAGCTAAATGAAACAGTTGACCCAATGGAGAAATCATGGCCATATCGACGGCCATGGACAGGGATGCCAGGGTCCAGGCAAGAGTATGTGTTCACTGTAACACCTAAGAAGCAAATGCAGGAAAAGCAAGAATGAGACTGATTGGATTCATTGGAATCAGATTTGCTAAAGTTATTCCTATTTCATCAAAAAATTGTAGTAGATAAAATTTACAAATAAATGAATGTATTTAAACTGTTTAGCACTTTTCTTTTCCATTTCCTGCCTGTAAAGATAATATTTATTCCATTTAATTAGTAAGAAAGTAACAAAATATATAATTGTCTATTAGAATATATATTATTATATGTATATATATGTATATTTGTATATATTATACATGCAACAATTACAGCATTAATTAGATCTGAAAGCAAGTTGGAGAGGAAATAGTTTACTTGGTTTATGCTTCCATATCACTGTTCATCATCACTTGTAGGTATTTTCAATAGTCTGTCATCTTTCACGGTTGGTTCTTCTGAAGATAATGTTATTCATGAATCATAAAATCTGAATGAGGACATTTTTTAAAAAACAAAAATATGTCTGCATTCTCATTGGAAAAAAAAAACCACCTCATGTTACTTTTAAAACTTCCTCTACTCTAGTTAAGAACTTTATTTGTTCAAATCACACACAAGAATTGTCTAAGCGCAAGGTAGGAAAAAAAAATCATTCAACAATAGCTGGCCTCTTGTGTTGGATAGTTTTGCTTCATCTCGAAGCAAGCTTAAGTTATCTAAGAAGAAGGAACTTCAATGAGAAACTCCCTTCATATGATCAGGCTTCAGACAAGCCTATAGGATATGTTCTTATTCATGGAATGACCAGCCTATTGTAGGCGTTGCCATCCTTGGTTAGGTCTAGATTTAAAAAAAAAAAAAAAAAAAAACGAAGCAGGCTGAGCAAGCCATGAGAAAAAATGGCTTACTGGTTAAGCAGCATCCCTCCATGATCGCTGCATCAGCCCCTGTGTCCAGGGTCCTGCTCTGTTTGAGTGCCTGTCCCGACTGCCCTCAATGGTGAAGAGTGATACCTAGTGATAGGTAGTATAAACCAAGTAAAAACTATTTCTTTCTCAACTTGCTTTTTGGTCATGGTGTTTCTTCTCAGCAACAGAAACTCTAAGACACCTTTTCATGGGTCTATTCTGTATACAGTTTTGGTTTTTATATATTTTAGAAGATGTTATTTTATTACTAACACACTCCGCTGGTAATAGGGCCAAATTCATGCTTATTCTGCTAAAATTTGACATGAACAAGTTATACCCAACTATCTTACTACCTTATAATGAAACTATCCTCCAATGGTGAGCTTTCGCACCAACTGGGTCATCTTCTTACTAGGTTTATACCTTCACTTCCAGATGAAACACCTTATCTGTTCCCTTCATCAACACCATCTACTTAACATTTAGCCAAGTTGCTTGGGTCCTCTCTCTACATGTTAATTCTCTTCTTGAATGCCAGATCACAACTAATTCTCCTTTACCTAAAATTCTAAAATGGCAGCATAAAGTAAAATCTTTAAAAATCATAGCTATGATGGTTAAAGATGTGATATACAGTAAATTATGGTAACATTTGGCTAGCCATGTGATTTTAATGGTTTTGGCTTAAGCTAATTCATTTGCTCATTTTGACAACCAAGCTGGTGAAATAAATTGCTTCTTTCCTTTTCTGCCTCTTCTACCCACCATGCTATGTGGATCATTAATGTGTGAAAACATTGTTGATATTTTTATTCAAAATTTGTTTCAAAACAATAGACACTTTATACATACTAAAAACATAATGAGCTATTATTAAGAATTAAATATTGGTACAGTAATAACAACTGTTAATTTGTATTACAATGTATTCAAATGTTTTTTAAAGATTCATAAATATTGACAGAATACAGAATTTTCAGAAGTTTTTATTGGTGATATATCCAATGACAAAATTGTTCTGATTTCTTTTCTTATTATTGTAGAATTTTTTTAGAAATGGAATTTCAAACCGGTGTTGATAATTATTACTACATGTAATAAAATTATTTGAATATTTTTACTCCTGATTTCATTGTACATTCCTTTTTTCATAGTGTTAAAATTATTGTCTCTGGCTATTGATTTGTTGAGAACCCATTTATAATTTTGAAGTATTTCTTATTAAGGAAGTCAAGAAAGCTTCACACTGAATTAGTTTTTGAAGTTTTTAAGAGATATTTCCTAACAACCTTCATGATATATAGCTGTATTTAGATTTCAGGCAAGACTCCATATTAAACTGATGTGATGTTTCCTTGGGGAAAATTACAATGACACAACATATTCATTATAGTCTGAAACATATTTTATATTTGATTTTTATCAGTTGAAAGTTAAAAGTGATGTTATTTTATTAGTAGAGTATTTTTAAATTTCATATGTTTGTTTTTGAATTTTAACTATTTTTCTTGTTTATTTTAATATTTTATTATCAAAATATACTTTTTTTTCTTCATTTCTGTTCCTCTCTCAAATCTCTCAGATATGTCCCTTCTCTTGTGCCCACTCAAAATCACGGTATCGTTTTCTTCAGTTACTATTGGTTCACTTACACATACATAAACACACATGCGTATGTAGATATGACTTGCTCTGTCTGTTTAATGTTTCCTACAGGCATATACTTTCAGGGCTGATGACTTGGTATTTGATAACCAATTAGGGGGCTCACTGCTGGGACTGCTATTTCTCCCGCCCTCAGCATTCCTTCGTTGCCTGGGGCTCTTTATGTGTTGGTGAGGTAGCAGATTATAAGACAGAAGATCAGAAAGTTGCTAAGGCTGTCTGTTAGAAATGAGGAGGAAGAATCACTTATGACACCTCAATAATATGGCTGCCTGAACAAGACCCAAAGAAGGGCACCACCAACAAACATGTTACACACTGGAGGGAAAAATAAAGTTTTGTTCTCTCTCTTCCGAGAGGAAAAAGTATGGAGGAAAATGGAAGACAGTGAAACGCTCGAACGCTCGTGTGAACAGTGGTATGTTTGTAATTAATCCGTACGTTTGAATCCTCGGGCCACATAACATATTTGTTGCAGATATTTGATCCCACTGTGAACCCTGAGATTGTGTTGTTTACTGAGGAAAAAAACCTGTTTTTGGTTGTGATGTAGCTTAGTTTAGCACACACCTTTAACAAAGAGCTTTCTGTTTTCTGTTTAAAAGGATGGAGAGAGTAAAAAGGAGCTACATTTAGTTTGAGGAGTCTGGTTTTAGGTGGCAGGAGAAGGAGGCATTTCTTTGTGGGATATCACCTGTGGAGGAAGGCTAGCTGGATGCTTTTTCTGTCTCTCTTGGCTAGCAAGCTTTCACCCCAGCATCTGGCTCCAGAATCTTTAGTAGTAAAATGGAATGGTTAACATTTTGTTAAAAACAACATAGACATTTTTTAATAAATTGATTTAAAAGTAGAAATTATTAAATGTCAAATGTACTTTTACAGTTCTGATGACTGATCTGAGACTGAACTTGGGGAATGGTCCACTTAGAGACGGGATTTATTTTATACAGTAAAATTTATTAATGAATTGTTAACTGACAAGTTTCTGTTTCTTGGTGGGAAAGAAATTTTGACGGTGTAAATTATTTCACAATCATAAACAGGTGACAAGACTAATAAAATAAACCCTGGAAGAAGAGATAGCTTTAAAATTTTTAAGTTGCTACCTGCAGAATTTGGCCAGATCTGTAGGACTGTGTGCCTCTCACTTATCTCCACCTATCTGCTCTGTGCCAACACTCTGTCTCCTGAGGGACTGGCCATCCACAGGAGCTGCAGTGCTGTTACCCGGACTTACGAGTTTACAAATTTGCCAGCAGAAGGAATGCATTTGACCCGAATTTCTCATTCATATGCCTCATTTACTTAGTTTTTGTAGAAAAGAAAAAGCTGCTATCATTTGTTAAGAATTTTCTGAATTGAAATCTTTATTCTGATGTGTTACACACCTGGTCTCACTTAATCCTTAAATTTGTCCTGTGACTGACACACAATAAATATCATGATGGATGCAGCAGGGGATTACAAAAGGTTTCCATATGTAGACAGTCATTAAATAGTTGATAAGAATTAATATTAAAATAGACATTTAACATTGGAGTCACTGACTCAGTTTCAAAATTACAACTTGAGCTACATATTTTAATTAAGATTCATTTGTTCATTTAAATTTTCAAGTCTTTATAAACCTTATTTAACATTTCACACTAGCTAAAGTTACACTTCCATGTGAACAAGTTTGAAATAGAGATAAATGTAGCTAAATAATATTGTGCATAATAAAATTTGATAATTTATCAAGTATAATTTAGAAAATCCATGAGGGCATTGGGTATAACTACCCAAAAAAAGATACCTACAAACAAATACAAAATAAATGTACTTCACATACATTAAGTTGATTTTGAGGTACTGAGATTGACAAGGACTTGGAGAGAAAAAGAAACAATAATAGAGTATACTTGAAATAACAATAACTTGTAGCAATTTGTTTTTGAAGTTTCCTCTACAAGAGCGTTCCTCATGTAAAGGAACATGAAATTTTATTCCATTATATAATGTGTATTTTATGTATGCTCACATAAACATATTTGTATCCAGATAATGCCCTATGTAGTATGGTCAAAAAATATACATACGCAAAGTGTTTGTAAATCATAAAAATATAGATATACATTTCTACATGAATAATAGTATTTTAAAAAATAAAACAGAATACAGCTGTGCTAGCATATATCTTAATTCCCACCACCCGGAAGACAGAAGAAAGTACGTCTCTGAATTTGAAGCAAGCCTAGTCAACATAACAACATGGCAGTTCTAGATCATTCAGTGCTACACAGTGAGATGTATGCAGGCAAACATGCACACACACACACACACACAGAGAGAGAGAGAGAGAGAGAGAGAGAGAGAGAGAGAGAAAGAGCAAGAGAAAGAAAAATTTGAAGCAAATTTTTTTAAGATTTTATTTTATTTTAATGTTATTGTACATATGTTTATGGTGTGTGGGAAGGTGTGATTATGTCATTGTACAAACGTGGAGAAGACAACTTCATAGATACCTTTTCTACCTTCAGCACTTACATGGATTCTGGGAATCAACTTAGGTTGCCAAAAGAGCAGAGCTAGAGCCTTTATCGGCTGAGTCATCTTGCTGTCCTTAGTTGAGACTTTTTAAAGGAAGCAGTTAGCTTGTAACTGTGATTATTATAAACTTTAACTGTGATTAACTTATTGCCACACCTCAAGTTACAGTTTATTTTAACAAATTTTTAGTACTATGTCAACCATACGTGTGTATGTTTAAGAGTTTAATCTTTCTTTTTAACCTTTTATACAGAACAAAATTGAATATTTGACATGCACTCTGCTTGCAAGTCATATTAGTAGAAAATGCTAGAATAGTATATTTTGTGAAGTAAGTGCCAAAAGAATGCTAATGTTAGAAGTATATCAGACTGATACTGACTATTGGTTAATATGCTTCCCTAAGCCATACAAAATAATTAAAACACGAATGCACTCAACTTACTTGATATTTCTGACATTCACTTGACATTTTATTTTTTAGGGCTATTAGGTATCTAGCTGGTGTTTAAAAATCTATTGTACCATTTCCTTGTATAAAGACACCAAAACATTAGCTTTCTTACTTATAAAAGAAAACCTCAGATTAAAAAAAATAACTTAGTAAGTATCTTATGTCTCTTAGCAATATAAAGATAATATGAAATGGGAAGCCATTAAAATGGGAAAATAGAACATCTGTTATTACTTACTTTCATAATGAATCTTGAATCCATTATTAGAACGGCTATTGTCTGTTGTAAACAGCAGGTATATAAAGTTACTGCTGCTAAACAGGAACTGTGGCACTTGTGTACCATTGTATGACCCAAGCAATGGTGACAGAAGATTTGGTCCATCATGAACCTCCAGAACATCGTAATTTAGTTCAGTCTGAAATCTAGAATGGAGAAACACAATTAGAAACAAATTAGAAATGTGGAAATAAAACTATTATTCTAGTTAATCTACTATGAGGGTTTATTTTTGAGCCACATTCATTATTTCTCGGTTTACCTGGTATCTAGAATATCATTGTACGAGCTATCTGTAAAAACACACGAATCATATGTGGGAGAATTATCAGTCAAAATTATGTGTATTCATACCAATAAGAAAAATATCTGCTGAGTGTTAGATGTCATCCTCAGTAAATTAAATGCCCTCTTCATGAAGTTGTCTCTTCTCAAATCACCTTGACTTGCTATCTTCAATTCTATGGAAAACTATATTGTTTTATATTTGTTTTAATGCTACCTGCAATTCAAATATGGTCTTGGCTCTATATAAACTGAAAGCAATTATATAGTGGTTTAAAGATCTTTAAGTTTTACTATATGTGATTTTTAATATGTGTATCGGCATGTGAGACTGTGGACATCAGTGTAATGCCCACAGATAGTGGAAGAGGACATCAGGTTTACTGGAGTTGATATCAGAGCTGGAGACATAACCTAGGTCTGCTCTTAATCACAGAATCAGAAAATATATTTGATACTGAAAATATAAAATTTAATATGATGCTTCACTGCTTTCTTTTCGAATGCCATTCTAACATTATATAGGTTCATTATGATGTATAGACTGTTTAATTTGGTTGTGTGATGTTTTTATTCTTTAATAATAAATTTAATTTTAAAGTTTCATTTTGAATTTAAATTCTCTCATAGAAAATGGAAAGTAAATGTCACAACTCTATAATAATCACATTCATTAACTGTAAACAACTTTTCCAAAAGAGGGATGCAGGAGATTATTCTTGGGACTACAATAAGCACATTGCATCTATGTTAATGTCATAACAAATCCCATTATTAGTTATGCTAAATAAACACAGTATTGTTTTATAAAGCCATAAAAAACAGTAAGAGGCTTATTTTCAAAGAATCTAGTAAGTGTTAGGTTCTTCCTAATGCTTTCTCAAAACCACCTGTAGAGAAAAATAAAGCATCAACACATTATAAGGTCAATAGTCAATGTACACAGAAGTAAGCAGTTAACATATGCATTTCTGATTCCATGTGATGATTTAATTTCTTTAATTTAATTAATAAGATCTATTCGCTTAATAAGTTGGAGTTCTTGCTCACCCACTTGTTGCCAGATTACTCCTATGCTTTTAATAGCCAGTCATTACAAGGTGATCATTTAAAAGGCAATGTTTTTCTGATAAAGGACACAGTATATTTTAAATACTAAATGGTTTTCAAGAAGGAGAGATAAAGGTACTCTACATATATTTCCTTCAAATAGTTTCCAATTAAAATCTTCCATGTACCAGATAGAGAGAGCTCTCCAGGTGAAGGCATTTGCCAAAGCCATTCTACCTGAATGTGATCCCCTAGACCCAAATGTAGAATTAGAGCATCTACTTCCCTAGATTACCTTCTGACAGGGACACATTTCCTGCTCCCCCTCCCCCCCGCCCCTTACAGGATGTGTTTAATGTGATAAAAAAAATCTTTCACGCTTTCATATGCATAAACAAAGAAGAGACAGAGAGATTGATTTCCAAAGGATCATTCCAGTTAAAGGATGTACATAAGAAGAATGTTGGAAAGAAAAATATTAATATAACTGTGCTCTGTTTAGTCTGAAACACTGAGAAGATCACTAACGTGTTTCTTAAGGTATTCTAACTGCTGTATGTCCATGATTTTGACAATCATCCTGAGTCAGACCTCAAAATTCTGGAGATATAGGCATGTCCAACTACCCTCAGCCTGCAAAATATTGACTTTAAAAATGTACATTTTAGGCTAGGCATGATAATATGCTTAGAGGTGCCTGAGAGCTCAAAGTGATCCTAACTTACACAGTGAGCTTGAGTTAGCCTAAGCTACATGATATGCTACTGAAAAACAAAATAAAATAATGGACTTAAATATGTGAACAATGTTTATGTGCTAAATCATGCCCCTACGAATCCACATGTTGAAATGTTAATCCCTAGCTCATGAGACTGTTATGGCAGAGAATGAGTCTTTAAAGAGGAAACTGACACAAAATGAGATCATGAGCGTGGACTTCAATCTAACATATCCTCATATATGTGAAAAGGAGACCAAGACATGAAAACACATACAACACATAAACACATGAGATGGCAGGAGTGCAGGGAACAAAAAATTACCATGTAAAGGTGTATAGAGGACAGAGCTAAATAAAGATGACAGAAGAACCTACCTTAAGAGTCCTTGGATCTCAGACTCCTGGTTGTCATGACTTTAGGAACATAAAGCTCTACTGTCTAAATCACAGCACCTTAAGCTGAGTGCCTTACACACCTAAAGGCATCATTTAATTCTATGTGAAAGTAACTAGTACACCCATTTCATAGTATATCAGTTTTGCCTTTGTCTTTAGTAGATGCTGAATTTTTATGCATATGTATGTATATACATAAATATACACAAACATACATACATACATACATACATACATACATACCCAGAATCATAAATTTTTTTGGCAAATCTGGTCACCAGGGGAGAAAAATGATGAATGCATCCTGGATTTGTTTAGGTAAGTATATGATAATACCTGTAAGTGTGTTATGTTGGCAGACTGTATTGAAAATTTTTATAAGTCCTTTGTTTTTAGAAATATAGCAGAGCTGAATTCACAGGCCCTTAAAAATATAGGACAACTAAACTCATTATATTAAAGGTCATATGTTCATATCTCAGTATTATGCATATGTACAGCTAAAAGGTCTTGCATATCTTAACAGTACAGTTACAGCAGTAAACAACTAAAAATGAACTTGAGAACAGATTGAAAGGTCAAAAGGGGGCAGACCTTCTTAAACATTCAAGACACAGCAATTGATTTTTCTAATAAAATTACTTATTGATGTTGTAAGGAAAATGGCAAATGCAAACTATAATGTCTACCCATTCTTGTATAAGATAAAAAAATAAAATAAAATCATTTGCAGAGACCTTTCAAATGTAATTTTGATAGAGTGTCCAGGTTCAGCTTCAATCACCCACTCACAATTCAAAGAGTCTTTGTAGTATCCTGGCCATCCTGGTGAAAGAATTACTCCACTTGGAGCTGAAAAGTGGCCACCACATGGAGCTGAAAGATTAAACCAGAGAACAATAAGAATAGATTTTTTAGAATAAGCTATATAGATAGTTTTCAGTCCCAATATTAGTGGATTGATATATTTGATTGATTGATTAATTAATTGAGACAGGTTCTTATTGTTCAGTCTATGCTGTCACAGAAGTCAGTATATAGATCAGGTTAACTAACTCACAATCTTTCTACCTTTGTATCCTAAGTACTGAGATGATAGGCATTCACTTCCATACCTAATCCAACTAAATGACTCTCTTAACATATCCATTAAGTGGTTATTAATACTATTTTGAATGTTAATGGCCTATGTACTCAATCCTTTCTGTAATAAAGAATATCTCCCCTTAAAGAGGTTACATACTTATAAAATTGTGACATAGCTACGCTTATCAGGTCAACTTCTAATTAGCCATTGCCAACTCTCCAGATAATTTTCTTTAAAAAGCTTGTGTGTATTCATGCTCTTCATCTTTACCTTGAAATGATACATGAATTCTCAGTATTTGGTTTCCTCTATTTTTTTTTTCCTTAAAGTTGTCAAACTTTCTTAATTCACATTGTCCGAACTATAAGCTTCTCTTATTCCACAGTCACTATTTTCATTTATGCAGTGATTTGACTGAGGATGGCCATTATAGACTCATATGTTGTAATGCTAAATCACAAGTGGGTAGAACTCTGTGAAGGATTAGGGGATAAGAAGATGTGGCCTTGCTGTAGGAAGTATAGCACTGGTGTTTATCCTTGAGGGTCCAAAGCCCTCACCGTTTGCAGTGACTCCCTGCTTATGCTTGTGAACTATAATTGGGAACGCTCAGCTATTGCTTCAGCACTATTCCTAAAAGAAGCCTACTGTCATTCCCCTTGTCATGATGCCCATGGACTCTAACCCTCTAAAACTGTAAGCACCAAGTAAACTTTTTATTTTATACAAGTTGTCCTGGTCATGAATATTATCACAACAATAGAAAAGTAAATAAGGGTTTATAATATCATTAGTTCATTCTCTACTGTTATTTCTTACCTGCTTTGTGATCTTTTAATTTGGTTCAACTGCCAAAATTGTGTGCTTTATATTTTGTTTTTTTCAGACCATCATTTCCTAGACATGCATTTTGATCTTTTTTGTTAACATTAAATTAAAATTTTTACATAACATTATAATTAATGTTGTATTTATTCCTTACATTTATTTAAACTCAAACACAACTGAAACCAGAAAGACAGCATTGTTGGAACTTTGAACATTAACATATCATTATAGAGAAGAATAAACAAAATTGCAA
This sequence comes from Psammomys obesus, assembly GCF_907164565.1. Lineage (NCBI taxonomy): Eukaryota > Metazoa > Chordata > Mammalia > Rodentia > Muridae > Psammomys > Psammomys obesus. The sequence goes on along the minus strand of NW_026596079.1, from coordinate 28,998,085 downwards.
AGAGAACAGTAGGCCAGGAAAGTCTCAAACCGTTTTCTCAAAACTGATGCAAAATTATTACTTACTGAATTAGTCCATCATATGACCATGTATCTACTAGTATAAAAGAGAAAGCCAGACCTATTTCTTCTTCATTTCTTTTTTGTTTACCTCTTAGTCCCATATCCAACCCTTCCTGACACCTACCTTCGACCTTTCACCTATATCTCCCAATTTAGCTTAAGTTAGCATAATCTCATCTCAGGAATACCCAGGAGTTGTCCATATAAAGCATCTCCCTAACTTCTGCACTCAGAGGAACTGTTGTCTAAGCTGTGGCTAGAACAATTTACTTAATGCTCTTCGTTGGCTTTTATTCATGTTGACTTGCATGACCTAGTGCTTGCTCAGCCTCTGACCTTCTCCCCTTCATTTGAACTCTGGCCAAATAATATGCTCCACACAGGAAATGTACACAGAATTATATTTAAATTACAAGATAGTTTTTAATATATACAATATCAGCAAAAAAAATTAAATGTAATCTAAATAAAGGCCTCAACGCAGTACAAACTATTCCTTTCATATAATGTTTTCTATTAATTTTCATTAATAGATGTGCGGGGTTGTTTTCATTTTTTCTAACCAACCATGATGAACTGTAACTGTAATACTGTTAACAAGATCCCTGAGACTGACGCCTACCTATACTTTATAGTAAGACCTTTGTTTGTTTCAAAACAAACAACCAAACTTTCTTTTATTGTTTACATTTTTGTTCACTTAATTTATCTCTGTTTTACGTCACATTATTTTGAAACTTACTACTTTGCATAATAATTTTATTCCTGTTATTCATCAAAAATGTGAAACAAGACAAAAGACAAATAAGATAGTAAACATATAAAACCTGAAGAAGAGAGAAAACAAATCTTCATAAACATCCATTTGAGAAAATCATCATTGGTTTGATGTTTGTTTTTGTTGTTATGAGACAGAGTTTGAAGTGGCTCAAGCAGGCTTCAAATATATAATCCTTCAGTCTTAGCTACCCTTGCTCTGGAATTACAGACATACAATCCCATCTGGCCTGAGTGAAATATTGCTAGGTGAAACTATAAAAATGCTCTTTGTATGAAATGTTCATTAATAAGCCAAATCCAGTTCCTTTAGTGAATCCAATATTATTTCCTATAAGCTTTCTAGGGAGAACATTGTCATGAGGAATGTGCACTCTTTCAGTTCGGATTACATAATTTATTCCATGCAGGTTTGTTATATATGTTTCAAATACAAATCTATATGCACAATAGTCACCGAAATTAACATAATTTAAAAGACAGCACAGAGTATTTCATGAAGGAAAGGTACAGCCAATGTGGAGCATTATTGGCAGAGATCTTTATTATATCATCAACTCAGGTTGTTCTAGAAAAGCATTTAAGCATTTGTCATTAAATGAAGAATTAAAAATTAAGGAAGGGTGAAAATTGGCTGAAAATTAAAGCATTGATAAGCATGTTGACTGCTTCATACAATGAATGACAGAGAGAGATGATTGGGTTCTCTAAAAACAATCATAACAAGAATATGTCTTCTGTGCTTCCTGAAAGACCATTCCTGAGTACTGACCTCACTCACTGTGGGGTCCAGTGATGTTTATCACATATACTAAAGCAGAATCTCTCCAAAATTATCATTCAAAAATTCTGAGAACAACAAAATCTATAGAAGATCTGAAACTTGTTAGAAATTTACTCAGATGGGCCAGTCAGAAAAAGTCTCTTGAGCTATGGGTTGTCAAACAAGTGCCAGATTGGAGAAGTTGCACAGCAGCAACAGGAAAGAAACCAGAGTATAACACAGGCAATATAGGCAGACTTAAGCAAGACAGGAACATTCAAGAGGATGAGGAAAACTACTACAGAAAGAAGTGCAGAGCTGAAAGCAGTGGTGAATGTCTCAGAAATAAAATAAGTTTTCAAAGCATCACCTTTTATCAAAGCAGATAAAAATCTAACTTTAAAACGATTAAAAACTGAAGGATGACATATGCTGGAGAGGTTGTGGAGAAAGGGGTACCCTCCTCCATTGCTGGCGGGAATGTAAATTTGTACAACCACTTTGGAAATCAATCTGGTGCTTTCTCAGAAAATTAGGAATAGTGCTTCCTCAAGATCCAGCTATACCACTCCTGGGCATATAGCCGAAAGATGCTCAACCATACAAAAAGGACATTTGTTCAACTACGTTCATAGCAGCTCTATTCGTAATAGCCAGAATCTGGAAACAACCTACATGTCCCTCAACCTAGGAATGGATACAGAAAGTGTTGTTTTACACAATCCATTTACACATTGGAATGCTACTCAGCAATTATAAACAAGGAAATCATGAAATTTGCAGGCAAATGGATGGACCTATCATCCTGAGTGAAGTAACCCAGAAGCAGAAAGACACACATGGTATTTATTCACTTATAAGTTGATATTAGCCATATAATATAGGATAAATATACTAAAATCTATAGTCCTAATGAAGCTAAACAACAAGGAGGACCCTAGGGAAGAAGCAGAAACCTCATTCAGAAGGGCAAACAATATAGATATTGGAAGTAGGAGAAGACAGGGAACAGGACAGGAGCCTTCCACAGAGGGCCTCGGAAAGACTCTACCCATCAGGGTGTTGAAGCAGATGTTGACTCATAGCCAAACTTTGGGCAACTTTTAAGGAATCTAATGAAAGAGGGGGAGATAGAAAGACCTGGAGAGGACAGGAGCTCCACAAGGAGAGCAACAGAGAAAGAAAAAATCTGTGCTCAGGGGGTCCTGCAGAGCCTGATGAATCAACCAAGGACCATGCATGGAGAGGAACTAGACTCCCTGCTCAGATGTAGCGCATGGGCAGCTCAGTCTTCATAGTGGTTTTCTAGTAAGGGGAGTTGGGGCTGTCTCTGACATGAACTCAGTGTCAAGCTCTTTGATCAACTACCTCTGGAGAGGTGGCCTAAGCAGGCCACAGAGAAAGAGGATCTAGCAGTCCTGATGAGATCTGATAGGCTAGGGTCAGATAGTAGAGGAGAAGGACCTCCCCTATCAGTGGACTATAGGAGAGACATAATGGGGGAAGAAGTAGGGAGGGTAGGTCCAGGAGGAGATGGGCTACAGCTGGGATGGAAAGTGAATAAATTAAAATAAACAATAATGATAAAGAAAAAAATTAACAAAGAAAAACAATTATTTTTTTTAATTTATGTTAATCACAGTTTATTTACTTTGTATAACAGCCATAGTTCCCTCCCTTATTCCCTCCCAGTCCCACCCTCCTTCCCTATCTCCTCCCTGCCCACTTCCAAGTCCACTGATATGGGAGGACCTCCTCCCCTTTCATCTGACCCTGTTTTATCAGATATCTTCAGGACTGGCTGCAAAGTCCTCCTCTGTGGCCTAACAAGGCTGCTCCTCCCTTGGGGGGGGGGAGGTCAAAGAGCCCACCATTGAGTTCATGTCAGAAATAGTCCTTGTTCCCCTTACTAGGGAACCCACTTGGATTCTGAGCTACCATGGGCTACATCTGAGCAGAGGTTCTAGGTTATATCCATGCATGGACCTTGGTTGGAGAAACAGTCTCACAGAAGCCCCCTGTGCCCTTATCCTGGAGCAGAAAGACACACACGGTATATACTCACTTATAAGTAGGTAATAGACATATAAGATAGGATAAACATACTAAAATCTGTACAACTAAAGAAGATAAACAAGAAAGAAGACCCGGAGTAAGATGATCAATCCTCACTTAGAAAAACAAATGGGATGGACATTGGAAGTAGGAGAAAACAAGTAACAGGACAGGAGCCTACCACAGAGGGCTTCTGAAAGACTCTACCTATCAGTGTATCAAAGCAGATGTGGAGACTCATAACTAAACCTTCAGCAGAGTGCCGGGAATCATATGAAAGAAGGGGGAGTTAGTATGACCTGGAGAGGACAGGAGCTCTACAAGGAGCCATTTATTGTTTAAATATAAAAATTTGGTATATTATACTTATAAAAATACTATATTATATAAAAATTTTCTTTATATAATATATAATTTTATTATATTTATATTTTATCATATATTATATATTATTGCATATTATATATAATCTTATTTTCAGTTTAGTATCATTTGACTTACGCTTAACAATATCAACAAAATAATGAATTTTATATTCCTGTTATTTTTCCAAAGATTAAAATAAATAGTAACTTTTGAAACTTCAGAAATACATATACATTTTACATCTAAAGTAAGTTTATATATCTTTAAATTTAAAGGTGGAAAACTGAAGAAAAGAATATCAATGACAGTCATTATCTTTGATTAGTAAAGAAATTTTGGAATACTTATCAGGAAAGAAGCTGTGAGCCTAAAGAAGTGTTTTCAAATATCCCTGCATTAAATCAATTCTTTCTTCCTTCATCAATCATACTTTTTATGCAACATAAAAATAACTTTAAAAATTGTTTCTCTGGAGACTTAATTAAAAATAAAATTGTTTCTATTTGTCAAGTGGTATGCTAAAACAACCGCAGGGTCAGGGAAAGTGACATGTCTCTAATAACAGCTTCATTGATTGTGGAACCAATGATGGTAGAAATAAGAATGTTGCAAGTCTCCAGCTGCAGCTGGGCTAGCAAGACAGAGTGTGGTTGGGAGTGGGGGAAAGGCAGGCATAGGCAAACCAAATAAAAAGAAAGACAAAAATGAAAACATAGAGAAACAAAAGCTTGAGAGATAGTTCAGTGATAGTTCTGCATGTATGGTTAGCAATGTTAAGGTTTGCCTGGGATACAGGAGACACTGGAGAGAGAGAGAATCACTATTAATTTGAATAACTATGGGAATAAAGATTAAAAAATAACATATATTTTCAATAAAGATTTGAAAAGAGGTATCCTGTCTGTAAGGAGTTCTAAAATGGTTAAGTTACTTGGCATACTTTTCTTACAAAGATGTTAAGTTTCTGTATAGTTTTGAAAAGTCAGAAACTGAAAATATTAAAAGTAATTAAGTTCTATGAAAAAGATATGCTCATGTTAGAGGACATGTGGGATTCACAGAAGACAGTTAATTTGATCTTTTAAGTATGAATCAGAGTTCTTCACGACAGAGAATATAAAGAATATTGTACATAAAATAACAGCATATGGGAAGGCATACAGGTTTGAGTAAGTATAATGTCTTTGTTCATTAATTTTTTATTTTTTATATTTATCACAGGTTATTTACTTTGTATCCTAGCCATAGCCCCCTCCCTATTCCCTTCCAATCCTACCCTCCCTCCCTCATTGTCTCCCTGCCCCTTTCCAAGTCCACTGCTTGGGGGAGGTCCTCTTCTCCTTCCATATGACCCTAGCTTATCAGATATCTTCAAGACTGGCTGCCATGTTTCCTCTGTGGCCTAGCAAGACTGAACTCACCTCGTGGGGGGGGGGCAGATGTAAAGGAGCCAGTCATTGAGTTCATGTCAGAAATAGTCCCTGTGTTCCTTACTAGGGTACCCACTTGGTTACTGAGATACCATAGGCAACATCTAACAGGGATTCTAGGTTATATCCATACATGGTCCTTGGTTGGAGAAACAGTCTCATAGAGGGCCCCTGTGCCCTGATACATTTTGTCCTTGTGGAGCTCATGTCCTCTCTAGGTCATACTAACTCCCCCTTCTTTCATATGATTCTCTGCACTCTGATGAAGGTTTGGTTATGAGTCTCTGCATCTGTTTTGATACACTGCTTGGTAGAGTCTTTTAGAGGCCCTCTGCAGTAGGCTTCTGTCCTGTTACTTGTTTATTCCTACTTCCTCTGTCAATCCCATTTGTCTTTCTAAGTGAAGATTAATCATCTTACTCCAGGTCCTCTTTCTTGTTTATCTTCTTTAGGTGCACATATTTTAGTATGTTTATCCTATCTTATAGGTCTATATAAGTGAGTATACACCAAGTGTGTCTTTCTACTCTTGGAATACCTCACTCAGGATGATCTTTTCTAGATCCTACCATTTGCCTGCAAATTTCATGATTTCCTTGTTTTTAATTGCTGAGTAGTATTCCATTGTGTAAAAGTAAGTATGATGTTTTTGACTAATACCAAATCAGTTCTTGTAAGACCAAGAAGAAATAGGAGATGATGAAAGTAAATGCATTAGAAAAGCACATGGCAGTTTAAATTATTTAAAACAAAGCATAATTAATTGAAAAATTATATAACAAATGTTAAGGTTTTCATGTAAATAGATCATGCATGTATAGTGCATTTGGACCTTCTGAGATCAAGAAAGATACTTCCCCCAAAATTATAAAGGCTTAATCATAATCTGACATAAGGCTATTACAGTAAAGAGATGAATGATATATTTAGAATGTAAAGTCAAAAACATTTATTGATGACAGAATGTGACACAAAAAAATGCAAAAGAACCAAAGTTTGTCCTTAGATCCTTGGCATATAAAACAGGATGGATGCTGATTTCATTTAAAACAATGGGGAGCTCCAAGCACACAGGAATTACACATATACAATTTAGTGTTAAACTTTGAGTATCTTACTAGTTTTATGTCAACTTGACCCAAGCCATAATCATCTGAAAGCAGGGAACCTGAACTGAGCAAATGCCTCTTAATGTTGATCTGTAGGTTTTCCTACAGAGCAATTTCTTAATGACTGATGGGGCTGATCTCAGCCCATTGTGGGTGGTACCAGCTCTGGGTTGGTGCTCCTGGGTTCTATGTGGAAGCAGACTCAACAGGCCAGAAGGAAAAAGCCAGTAAGCAGCATCCCTCCATGGCTTCTCCTTTAGTGCCTGCCTCAGTTCCTGCTCTGTTTGATTTCATAACCTAACTAGGGCAGACATGGCTAATGTTCCCTCACTTGGAGAGGACAAGAGAATCACAGAAAACAAACAGATGGAAAGAGAGGAGGAAGGAGGACACCAGGATTGGTTAGTATGGAGAAAAAAACAAAAAACAAAACAACACCCAATAAAACCCATCATGGGCCAAGAGGAAGGTCTCCAATAATGGCAAAAAAAAAACAAAAAAAAAGGCCCAGATGAAGTACATAAGCAAGTACCATGGGATTATGGATTGAAGGTAGACCAGATGAGGAGGATTAAGGAGGACAGCATTGGATGGGGATTGAGAGATGCATGGTGAAGTTATTGAGCCATTGTAGGTGAAATATCTGCCCGACCCTTATTTTAAATAAGGCAATTATAAAATCTAACAGATATCAGTGTCTTTTATTTGCGATAATAGGTTAGTAATACCACTGTAATAATTTAAGGGCTATAAGTATTACATAGCCCAACATTCATTTATTTATTTTATTTTATTTACAACAATACTTATGGAAGAGTGGGGGCATAGGAAAACCTGGAGGGGAAAGAAGCACCCAAAAAGACCAACAGAGCCAGTGAATTTGGGCCCAGGGGGAGCTGCAGAGACTGATGCACCAACCAAGGATCATGCCTAGAAAGGACCTAGGGCCCCTGAACAAATGAAAACAATAGGTAGCTCAGTCTTCATGTGGGTGTCCTAGTAAGGGTAACAGGGGCTTTTTCTGACATGGACTCTGTTTCCTGCTCTTTGCTCACTTCTCTCTGGTGGGGCAGCCTTGCCAGGCCACAGAGGAAGAGGATGCAGGCAGTCCTGATGAGACTTGATAGGCTGGAGACAGTTGGTAGGAGAGGAGGGCTCCCCCTTTCTGAGAACTAGGGGAGGGAAATAGGGGAAAAGAGAGAGGGAGGGATGGTGGGACAGGGAGATGTGGAGGGAGTGGGTACCGGGATGCAAGGTGAGTAAATTAAAACAAAACAAAACAAAAAAACCTGGAGCCTTTTACATGGAATCATTATTATCACAGGCTGTATTAAAGCTTTAATGAAGATGTAAATATTTAGCAAAATAGAGTGGTGGACTATGCAGCCTTTTAGAAAATTATTTTATTAAATATTAATAAATTAATATTAATTAAAATATTAAAAAATTAAATATTAGCCATTAAAATATTAAGAAATTAAATATTAGCTATCACCATATTTATGATATTTATGATAGATTTTGTGTTGTGGTGTTCCTTGCTCTTAAAAGTGTAAATTAAGAAAGTAGTAACTGTTAAAATTATTTCCTAGATTTTACAAAACAACAAAATAGCTCAAGTATACTTCATCTAGACAAAGCTCGGTTTGAGGAAGCTTTAGAAAGGCTTCTTCTTCCTTTGACTTAGAAAATTTACTTTAGAAACCATGAAGTATTCTCTCTTTCTGTTTGGGATATAAATCTTTCAATACTCAAGCAGATTCTCACAATTTTTACAACCCAGGAATTATGCCTCTTCTTTCAAATGTCATCAAAAGTCCTTTGCCTAATCTCAGTGGGAGGGTAGGAAATGACTTCATTCTGTTCCAGTTAGGGAACACAAATGAGCTATCACACTAGGAGGCCTCCTCTTTACCTTCCCCAGCAGTTTTACACCACTGCTTAGAAAACCTGCCTTTCTTGGAGAGCAGTTTGCCTCAGGATCATGATGATCCTGAATAGCCCTATAAAAGGAAATTATGTATTATTTACTTACTAAAAGTACTTTTGGTTTTCTACACTTTTTAGTTTTAAAGATGGATAAATATCATACAATATTTGAATTGATAGGAATCATGAAGCCAAGTAATTGTAGAGATTAGACTCATAATAAAATCTCTAAATTACAAGTTAGGAACTACTCCATATTAAATTTATTTAATTTTCCAAGAAAAATATTTATTTAAGCAATGTTTACTGTCTTTACTGTTGCTTTATTGGAGATAAAGACTGGCAGAAATCGATGCGGGACTATTCAGTCTAAAGGTCCTTGACATAACTTGAGGCTTCTACACATTATGCTAATGGCTTTATTGTAATTATTTTTTTCATTTATTGTTAAAAAGCATGGGTCTGTTATGTCTGACAGTTTACTATCTGCTAAAACTTTTTTTTTATTTTTAAAATCTATAATAGTTTATCTGCCCTGCACAGACACACAAATTGATTTTTTTATTATTGTTTTTATTGTGTCTGTGTGAGTGAACACCTTGGGTAAGAGGAAGGCTGCAGAGACTAGGAGCTAGAGTTAAAGGCATTTATGAGCTGCCTGATATGAGTGTTGGAATCTGTAGTTAGAACCTCTGGAGGATCAAGTGCTCTTTACCATTGAATTTTCTCTACAGTTCTGAGAGAATTTGTAAAAGGCAGGTAGATGAAGTCAACATGAAATATAATACATACTTGAGCTCAGGGGAAGATTCTGACATAAAAGGTAAATAAGGCAATGCTTCAGAGACAGGAAAAAAACCCAAAACTATTCCCTGAAGGAGAAGTTTCCAAAAGATACTTTAGAGCATTTGCAGAGGGGAGAGATCAGGAAGTAAAAAGTAAGTGGAGAACAGTATATGTGCTTTCTAGCTAATGTGGAAAAAATGTTCATGCAAATTTGCAATTTAGTTTAGTTTTTGTTTTTTTTTTTGTGTGTTTGTGTGTGTGTAGGAATTATAAAATGCAAGTATTTCAAAATTGGTCCATACCTAAGAAGCTTGTTAAAGTATATTACAGAATACAACAGTTGAGTTATAAGACAGGATCCACAATTCAGTGATAGAGAAACAGCCCATGGTGATCCCTCCGATTATTTTGTTTGGAACACATAGACCGACCCCATTAAAAACATAAGCAGATATGGATAGATATGGTGTGTCTCTACCTCAGATCTGAATGTTCTCTCTCCAGTTTCTGAAACCAAAAAAGGTGAATTATCGGTATAAATGAAAAAGATCCTCCCTAGGTTTGTTTTTGAACCCTTGATACCCAGTTGTTGATGCTGTTTGGGAAGTTTTGAAAACCTTTAGGAAGTGGAACTTTGATGTATGAATAAAGCAGTAGAGGTAAACTTTGAGGTTTCATAGTCTGGATATGTTTCTTTTTTTCTCTATTTGACTTCTGACTGCCATTCAGTCCTCTAGTTTCTTGTGACATCTCTTCCCTGCCACAAGGAAATGTTTCCCCTCCAGAATAACAATCCAGGATGAACACTTTGTTTCCTTGTTAGGATATTTTATCACAAGGACAGTCAGTAGGACAGGAGAAAACTTGGATATGCTAGTGAGATGCAGCTTGTTGCCTAAACTATTCCCATTTTGCAGCAATGAAAACAGCATATATATAAAAAAATAAATAAAAGGGTGACCTGGTTCTTTTCTCCAATTTAATTTTTCTAATACATAAAATAAATAGTTTGCATTCATGTTTTTGTTCATTTCTTTAATTTTTACTAAAAAAGAACACACTCAAAACTCTTAGTTTACATTAAGATGAACGTGGGTCCATACTCTTCAGGTAAAATTCTCTTCAATAACAGTTATGAGGAAATTAGAAGTTTCACAGCAGGAGGTGATGTCAGTAGACAGGTTATACTTGAATCCTCAGCAGGGAATTGGAGATGCAAAGCTGAAATTTTAATCACAGGTATAGCAACAATAAATTTAAAAAGCAAGCATTCCAGTGTTTTGGTCAGAGAGATGAACTTTCTGTGGAGGATGTCTCTATGAGAGACCAAAGAATTAAGAATCAGTGGGTATTATTTTAAAGCTTAAGGCACAAGTCTGAACAGAGGCCAGCAAATGGAGATATGTCCACCCGCCTGTGGGTGAAAAAAAAACAGCCTTAATGCATTCTTTCCCTGCCCGCTAATTATACAGTTGCTAGGAAACTGGCCGATAAGACCAGGACAGAACTATTTGTGGTCTTGGCACCTAAAGTGAAACAATCATTTCAAAAGTCAATTTCTCTTACCCAATCATGTAACGCCAAAGCATGTAAGTCCCTGCTTGAGGTTTTTCTTTTTAAAAACCTTGTTCCCCCAGACAGCGGGGCCGCATTCCTCCTCTGTTTCTGCAGGAGATTTGTGTCCCATGTTCGAACAGGAATACAATAAAAAAGCCCTCATGTATTTGCAGTGGAGTCTATTCCTGATCTTTTGGGGTTCTCATGAACTGGGCACAACATCTACATGCTACAGGGCATGGCTGGCAACCCTTTCCCTACCTTGGGGTGGGGCTTTCCCTCTCTCAGGAGCCCTTCACTACGTGATCCAAACAGTTTGCTTCCTCCTGCCCTTTCTGCCCTTTGCCCTTGCCATTTCCTCTCTCTCCCCCTTCAACTTTTCCCTGCCTTTTTCTCTCTCCTGCTCTCTCTCTTTCTCTCTCACTTTCTGTGTCTCTCCTCCACTTCTCCTCTTTCTCTTTCTACGTGATAAATGATCATTAAATATATCTAACCTATGAACATTGGGTGATGACTAAATAAAACTAAGAGTCATTCATATTTAAAGCTATCATTAAAAATATGAAGCTATATACACAGAAATGGAAGAGTTTGAATGCCCCAGAAACTTGAGTCTTGATTCCACTTGTTCAATTTTTAAGTTTCTTTCCGTTCCTTTTTCAAATTTACCCTAACAAAGATTAGGAGATAAACTTTCCTGATGGCTATTATTTATTTCCTTATGATCGTTCTCCAGATGAAACTCAGTATTACATAAAAGTAAAAAAAAGAAAAAAGTTCATCCTTTGAGATAATATGTGCATGTGTGAACACACATTGTATTAGAATTACAAATCAGTTCTGATATATGCACAGAGTCGTTACTCTAATTGCTTCTTCAAAAGAATTCTCTCCACAGAGAATGTGATGTCTGTGCAGAAGGGCTTCCTTTCCTCTGAGGCTAATTGAGATTCAAGAGAAAACTCCTTATCTTCAATGAGGAAGTTCATCAGGCATGCAAGTCCCGCCTTGCCTCCAAACAGTTCTCGAGGGGCTCCAGTTCCATCCTATTCATTCTAAAAATTTTCTCAGATATCTCACTGGGGAGTGGGAGGGAACATAAACCAGAACAATTCAGAGAGATCTATTTGGAGGACAAGAAAGTTTTTGCTTGAGTAAGCATTTTATGAAGCATTCTGAAATCATTAGAGCAAATACAAAGCATGGTTTATTTCTGTTTCTTCTTGACTTCTACTTCAAATATGCACTGTCAAATCCCTGCCTTCCTAAAAACAAAAATCTTAGATTTATACTCTAACTTTATATATTTGGTTGTGAGCCTAGCCTTCAATGGCTGAGCCATCTCTCCAGCCCTAAATTTATAACTACTTTCGATATTAAAAATAACACAACAACAGCAACAACAAACCTTTTCATTTTATTTTCAAACCCTTTGCTCCCCTTTATCCATTATTCAAGACACATCTCTGGGTAATGGAGGAAAGCATGCATTGGGAAGGCTCCCACTTGCTGAATCTCTGTCCCAGTCTTGGAATAGAGAAACGGTGGCCTCTTTCACAATTTATCCTCTAGCTCTCCTTTGAGGAGAGAGTTAAGGATAGTATGAAGGCGGTGGTAATGTTACTAAGTATTAGAAATGCTTGCTGTCAAATCAGGAGAATCAGTGAGTCTTTTGGAAAGTCAAAGATTCAGGCAGGACTGGTCTTTTAGTACCTGATTCCGCAATAGAGCAAACTCAACAATTTCTAGGTTTTGCTGTGGTCCTGGCTCTTATGATAAATTTATGATCTCTCCTTGTATTTAATTTATTAAGACAATTCCAATTATTCACTTCGGTACTTGGTTGATACAGAAGACACTCATATCTTTTAATTGTCAAACTGTTGGAACTACAGGACTCTCACTGTTGGGATCTGTAAGCAGGCATTTCCACCGCCAGCTCCAAGGGATCTGACAAACTGGAATCAGGCATCTGTGAAGCTACCTACGGACCACCTGAAACCACCTGCGCATGCTCTGGGTCACCTCTTAAGAGAACTTTTACCTCCTCCAATCTCTCTCTCCTGCCCTACCCAGAAGTCTCTGTGACCCATTCCCTCCTCCCTTAGTAAGCCTCCTACGTGGAACCAGTCCTGTGGCGTGATTTGTGAACTCACCATGTAACTTTACTGCACAAGCCTACCACTCACTATCTTCAACCTACTAGTTATTTATTATTTTCTTCCCCTATGTTCAGTAGTCATGAAAGACATGACATCTGTAGATTCAGTGAATAAGCATACTTGGTGATTACATACTTGGTGATTATACTTTTTCTTTCACATATGCATCTACATTCTGCATGAGCAAGTCTTCTTAAGTGCTTACATTCAGCTTGGATTATGGTGAAGGATTTATTATTCATTCTCCTACATCAGTGTGAACAAAATCCTCAACATGAATCTAACACTTACAAATAGAAACAAACAAACAAACAAACCCAGATACATAGATTTCTCTTATTCCCTAAGTTCAGCTTAGATGGGTTATAAGTGAAATGACTAAGTTTGTTGAGAGAAAAGAATTAACTTACACATCCTACATTGGGTCTATAAACCTCAATTGTCTGAAAGATTTTAACATTTATTTATTTATTTTTCTTTTAGCTAAGGGTCTATATTAGTAATTAGGATGCTATAGAAAACATTGGCTTCAGTTCTTCATATTCATATTTGCTAGTAATGTTTTATTTTTTTTGTTAGAAACACTGCAAAGACCATATTGTTTGAAATTATGAGACTCAACAACAGGCAACTTTTTATTCAGTCAATTTTAACTTAGCATCTTAATTAAATTACCAGCTTTGAGCCAATAGACTTATGCAACTCTTCCAATGTATTTCATTAAGGGGAATCTTTTTTTTTTCCTATAAAAAAGCTCAGTGAATATTTTATGCCATAATCAAATTCAAGAACATGGCCATGTAACCACAAAGGCCAATATTCTGTTTCTATTTTTGTGGGGAACTTGCTTTAGAATAAAGAGGGGGCTACTGGCTACAGTGTAATTGGTGCAGGCTGCTAACATTTAGGAGGAAATATATATGCATCAGAGTCTTAAGAAATTAAAAGAAAAGATTATGAAAAAACAGATATGCTCAGGAAAAAAAATGAGACATAATTTACTTGTAAATTCAAACTACAAACCTTAATATGTCCATGAGAATTTTGTTTTTTAGGAGAATACCAGTATGTTACAAACAGAACTCAGAGATGTTGGCATGAAAGTGTTAACAAAATTTGACACTAGATAAAACTAATTAAGAAAGTGAACAAAACAGTAAAATATTCAAGACATCTCTAGGATGATTACTCGAACCAAGGGTAAGTACAAAGGTGAGAAAAGAGAAAAAGAAGTAAAAGAGAGACATACTAGTATTTTTAATTAAGTGAAATTTAGTTTAGATTTACTTAAGAAGTTTCCCATAAAGATTTATGTAACCTCATAATTCATTATTGAGACAATATGATTTTTCATCATTGTCTTGGTTTGGTTTCTGTTGCTCTGATAAAACATTGAAAGCAGCTTGAGGGAAGAAGGGTTTATTTTAGCCTAGTGTGCCACAACACCTTCTGGCAAAGGAAGTCAGGGAAGAAACTTGAGGTAGGAACCTGGAGGCAGAAACTGAAGCACAGGCCATGCGTGAGTGCTGTATACTGGTTTGCTCCCTATAGCTTAAGCAGACTAGTTTCTTATACCATCTATAACAATCTGCCCAGCCATGACACCATCTACAATGAGCTGGCCCTTCCCAAAATCATTAACCAATAAAAGTACTGGGGGCATTTTCTCAATTGAGATTTCTTCTTCCTAAATGTCTCTAGTTCTGACAACTTGACATAAAATTAGCCAGCATTAAGTTATAAAAAATATATTTCAGAGTTTATGGCAAAGTAGCAGATAGTTTTAAATCAAATGCTCATTTTCACTCTTCAAATCAACCCCCTTCTGTTTCAGAATTCCTGACTGTGATTCTGTAACATTTCTTTGTTTTCAAATGCCATTAACCAATGAATATTAATTATCATACAAAGGAAGTATGAAGTATTTCTTTCTGGGTCTGCAACAGAGATAGAAGTTATTTATGGTCAACTGTTTTGCTTTTTTAATAAAAAAACTGGAGGTGACTTAGACCTCACTGTCTGAGACCTTGAGGAGAATTTTCAAATCTCTTGATGTGATACTTCTATTAACTTCTCTTCAAATACATTGGTGGCTTTATGATTGCGAAGTACAAAACAAGCATTTATAAAATTGCAACACAGCACAGAAAGTAGCTTGAAAAGATATGTCGAAAACTTTACTTGGTATTTAAAAATTCATAATTTATTTTATAAGGGAATGTTTCCACTATCCAAGAAGAGAGCTTCTCAAATGAAACATTGTAATGTGACAAACTCATCATTTTGTGGGACAGAGCACAGCACTGTACCTGCCACTTGGTCTTTCTGATAAGGCAAGAGTTCTGAGCAGATATGAGTGGAGGATAAGATAGAGAAAGGAAGAAAAAGACTTACTGGGGGAGGGGCATGGGAGGAGAAGAGGGAGAGAGGCTGGGATTGGGAGGTGATGTGGGAGGGGACAACAGCTGAGATACAAAAAGAATAAATTTTCATTAATAAAAAAATAAATTAATAAACAATAAAAGACAATTATGTAAGCATGGGGAGAAAGGAGAAGATAAATTGATGATGATGATTATCTAAAGTTTAAGTATACCTTGAATTTAAGAGTTTGCGGAAATATTTGTGAAGCTGGTATTTATTATTTAAAATATTGACACCCCAAATAAAAGAAAATCAATATTAGTTTATCTTGCTCACTAATGATTCTTTCACACTTTTTCAAGTTTGCCTAGATCATGTTAGACAATTGAGCCATCTAACAGCAAGATTGTTAAGAAAACAGTATAAACAGGTGGGGGAAAAGAAAAACAAAAAGAATTGAAATTTCAGTGTACATTCAAAGGGACATTACAGAAAGAATGGCACTTGGAAAAGAGCAGTGAAGGATAGAATATCCAGTTGAATTCTTAATGCTAAAAGATCATACTTTATCATAGTGATGACTATTAGAAACTTTTGAACAAGTCATCTGGAAAACATTTTTTAAGTAAATCCAACTGAAAGGCAAATTCTTGGGAAACTAGAATGTTTTCTCAGGAAGGAGAGAGAGTAGGCATGATGCATGGTTAATCAGACCTTCCCTGTTAGCCCAACACATTCCTCAGGGGACTGGTTGGCACCAACATACCTCCAATTACAGTATTTGGGGAACCCCTAATTCACATCATTTTGCTTTCCTACAGTGAGGGCTTTCTTTTAGTCTTCAGTAACAGTGCTCTCAGGAATAATGATTATCACTTTTTTTAGCCTCTTAATTTTTGTTAAATAAAAAATATATTTATTTGTACCCATATTGGCCCCTATTTATTTGTAACCATATCTGCCCCTGTCAAAGTAGTCTGTTTCAGTCTGTACACTGAATCCATTTTGATTATTTCCTAATCTGGTAGATATCTGAAGTCTTTGTGCGCCCACAGAATATATTAATTTTGTTTGTGGCGCACATATTTTTAAGGTAATCAGTTAGTGGTAGTTTACTTCAAGAACCTCATAAATAGAATTTTGTGAAAACCTTGAAAACAAATACTCTAAAACCAGTAAAAATTATGGAAATTGTTGGATGCCCAAAATTAATCAAGATAAGGTACAAAGAGGTTGGAAGATCAAATACACGTGCAAAGTGTAAAAAGCATATGGCAGAGTGAACTAGGGTTTGATTACTAAAAACAAACAAATAAACAAACAAACAAAAAACACAGAATACATCTCTAAGTCAAAATAGTTTCACAAATTTAGTAAAATAAATTGAAGCTGAATCAAAATGAGATACAAAACACTGTATGAGAAGGAAGGTTGAGTAATGATAGGATCATGTGAGGTATAGACAATAAACAAAATGTCTTAGAAAAGACAGAGGCAGGTGTCATTTTACCCATCAGAGTGGATGGATAAGGGAGTTCCCCATGACCTGTGAAGGAAAAATCTAGATTATTTCTTAAAATTTTTCCTTCTATGTAGCAGTACTGTGCACATAGGTACACACACACACACACACACACACAATCCCAGTGGCTATACCATATGATGTTCTGCAGGGTGAGTAAAGGGTCCCAGAATCTGGAGCTCAGGGATAGCTCTAACTTTATTGCTTGGCAGGGCGGAGGAGATACAGGATCTATTATTTCTTTTCAAAGAGAATTAAGACAAAGTAGCATTGTACCCATGGCTGAAGAGACCTGAAGTCACACACTCAGGTGAAGAGTTGAGTATAATTTTAGTACAGCTGTGTCATGCTCCTCTCAGAATGCATGATGCGGATGTACCTGATAATGACCTCAGAAATTCTTGTAAAGAATTCTGATGAGGGAAAAGGGGGAAAAACATATTTCAGTTATGAAAAGAAAGAAGCAGCAAAACTGAAGTATGTTAATGAGAGAACTTCATGTCAGCGGTCTGAATGTAGTGATGAAATTAACAGACATTCAGCCCAGGGCTTGCAATGCATAGAACAACTAAATAGATGAACATGGGCGAAGTGGGGTTGTCAGGAGTACAGCCAAAGAGGAGAGGTCCTGAAAGCATCTGTGAGTGAGGAATTAAAAAGAGAGAGAAGATGAGGATTGGGGATAAGATTTCTGTGTAATTCATTATGAAATTCCCTATTCAGTTCTAGTAAGCACCCTATATTAAGCGATTACCACAATCTTAGTTGCTTTGAGACATTTCTTTGGCACAAGTATCATGCAAAGGTTCACCCTAGACAGCCAGTTACACTCAGTGTACACTTTCAATATGGATGAAAATTATTGACTGCTACTTAACCAAGTTGAGAGTTTCAAGACTTCAATGTGAATTGACTTCAGTGGTGATTATGGAAACAAGTATTTCCCATTAGCAGATGTGAAAATTGCAAGGCTCACAAAACATCTATTCAACTGTCATGATGCTGAGACTGGATAAACCAGTATTCAGTAAGTCCAACCCCATCATTGAACAAAACATAGATATCAATCCTTTCCAAAATAATATTCAAACCACTTGAAGTTAATCCAATATTATTGGTGGGAATGCATTACAATTTGGCATTTTTTCTTTTGGTCTGATATTCCTTATTCAAATAATATGGTAGATCAAAGATTTGCAAAGTTTACAGACTGATAATCATAAACTTAACACCATGCTGCCAGAATGCTTGAACTCCTAGACAACCATGGCAGAAAATGGTTGGGAAAAGGATGGTGACATCTCGAAGTGGAAAATTGACCCCGTGTTGTCTAATCAAATACACTTCCATTGTTCTATAAGACTTCATTAAATAATTTAACATTTATAATTATAATATATATATTCATATTGCCAATAACTTTTTAAATGCATTTCATTTACATTGTTTCATATGGAGAAAATAAAATACAAACAGAATATTTAAGCATGCTTTTATTTTCCTGTTTATCAAATGTTTGTTTTGAAGGTGATGAAAACTTCAACTAAAATGTCAAACATTTTTCAGAGGCTCTACCAATACTTTAAATGATGACTCATATTAAATAATAACAAAATCATATGAAAATGCAAGATGTCTAAAGAGTAAAAAGAACAGAAACAGTGCTTCTATGCATTGTTTCCAAGTAAAAGCACTGCTTGGGTAGCAAGTTGAGAGATGGTGTGAGGAAGAAATAATACTTTATTTTCTTACTTATGAAAATTGGATTCCTATTCTTTCTTTTTTTGTCATTATGTAGAATTTGGACTCAGGAAAAGAAAATTCATTACAGATCATAATTAAAAATGAAGAAATCCATCTCTGCAGGCCTCCCTGAGCCCAGATTTTTGGGTCTGTTTGTCTCTTTGTGGAGCTCCTGTCCCCTCCAGGTCTTTCTATCTCCTCCTTCTTTCATAGGATTCCCTGCGCTCTGCTCAAGGTTTGGTTACGAGTCTCAGCATCTGCTTTGATACCCTGCTGATTAGAATCTTTCAGAGACCCCTGTGGGAGGCTCCTGTCTGTTCTCTATTTTCTCCTTCTTTCAGTGTCCATTCTGTTTCCCCTTCTAAATAAACCTCTTCCGTAGAGTCCACCTTGTTGTTTAGCTTCTTTAGGAGTATAGATTTTAGTATGTTTATCCTATATTATATGGCTAATATCCACTTATAAGTGAGTATATACCGTGTGTGTCTTTCTGCTTCTGGGATACCTCACTCAAGATGATCTTTTCTAGTTCCATCCATTTGCCTGCAAATTTCATGATTTCCTTGTTTTTAATTGCTGAGTAGTATTCCATAGTGTAAATGTACCACAATTTCTGTATCCATTCTTCAGTGGAGGGAAATCTAGGTTGTTTCTATACTCTGGCTATTATGAATAAAACTGCTTCATTCATGGAGAGGACCTAGACGCCCTGCTCAGATGTAGCCCATGGGCAGCTCAGTCACCATGTGGGTTCCCTACTAAGAGAGCAGAAACTGTCTCTAACATGAACTTAGTGGCAGGCTCTTTGATCACCTCCACTTGGCGAGGTAGTCTAACTAGGCCACAGGGAACAAAGATGCCGATAGTCCTAATGAGACCTGATGGGCTAGGGTCAGATAGTAGGGGAGAAAGACCTCTCCTATTAGTGGACTAAGAGAGGGACTTAGGAAGGGAAAAGGGAGGAAGGGTGGGACCAGGAGGAGATGAGGGTTGGAGCTACAGCTGGGGTGCAAAGTGAATAAATTGTAATAAATAATAATAATAAAGAAAAAATTAAAATAATAAACATAAAATAAAATTAAGAAATGACTTTTTGTCCAAAGTTAGGTAGGAATTTTTTGAATAAGAAACCAACTTAATGAATAGCCTAGGATTTGGGGATCCTGGCAAGGGCCACAGCAATATTGCTCCTGGACTATTTTGATTCTTGCTTCCTTGGCTACAACCTTGTCCTACTGATGGTCTACTTGTAAATTGAAAACACAACTAAGAAAGAAAGCTGAGTGCTTGTTGTTTCCCTCACAGAGAAAGAAATAGTCTCTTTCAAAAATTCATAAAACATCTCTTTGAGATATTTGGAGAGCTTAATGGCCTGTGCCAAATTAGAGTTCAACACACTGTGCCTTACTTTAAAAAATAAATAGCATCCATTTTTCACAGGTAGTGGAAAATTGCCTTCTAGAATTAGCAGTGATTCATAAAATTATTTGTTGTTATGATTTCATTAGTTTTAGCTCCCTATGTAGTTAGGTGTCAGTCAACTTTAAAATCAATGCCCTAGTTAGGCAAATAAGGCAGTGGAATTCAGCAATTATCAGGATGTGTTTTGTATTTACCCACTGAGACATAAAATAACATGCAAAGAAATGGAGAAACCAGTTCAGACCATGCCACTGCTAAGTGAAATAGCTCCTTACAACAGGCTAGCCTCTGGATAATTCCACACCTACACTGCTTACTATGCAAGCCATTCTTTCTCTGCATTCCTGAATCAATCACCATAACCTGTGTTACTTGCCCTATACTCCTGACACAAGGACCTGATGTATTCCTTCTTTTCCTGAAACCAACTTTCTTCCTCTTGTCTACTTTTTCTTCACATACCTACATAGCACTTCCTGACTGGCTTCACGAGTCAGGGTTGGGAATAGAAAGAAAGAAGGGGAAAGGTCACTTAATGGTGAAGTGACCTATAAAGACAAGACATTACTTTATTTCTCCTCATTTCAGGTTTTTCTTTGCAGCCCCATTAATTTTAAGAGGAATATCACAATCATAATCATAAGTAGAGTTCCCCATTACAAACGAATAACTCTTGAAGTTTGAAAAGTATTCCAAAGTCATCTTCTTCAGCATTCTGATACCAAAATGACACAGTGATTTAAGTAAAAAGGAAGATTTTTAATAAAAGGAGCCATAGAGCAACACAGTTACATGATCTGAGGTACCACAAATGTGTTGAATCTGACGAAAGTAGTAATTTATAGGTAATGATTGTGCTTATGAACTTAAAAAGTGCAATGTTTTCAAATAAGCAGATACAAATGAGAAATAAAATTTCATATTCTGTTGGAGTACAAGAAAGAGTGAGGCAAATGATAGAAACTATTTTAAAGATGTCCCCAAGGACCTGGATTTTATGGGCATGCGTGTGTGTACGTGTGTGTGTGCATATACCTGTCTCTGCTCCTATAGTGCTGGAATTACAAACATGTGTCCCTATGCCTGAAAGTCTATGTGCACTTTGGGCACTCAATTAGAATCTTTACACCAACAAAGCAAGCCCATTGCTTACTGAGCATTCTTGTTAGTCCCAAAGCTTTTATTACCAACAAACCAAAAGAAGAAAAATAAATGACCTAATGATACCATGATAACAGTGTTTTGTTTTAGGGGGCTTCATGGCTGTCGTTCATTTATATTAATGTATTTATTAAACATAGGCTCTTAGAGAGTTGCTCAGATGAAGAAAATTGTAATTTTGAATATTTATTTTCATTGTAGCAACTATAAATAAAGCTTACATTTAAAACATCTACTTCTTTATATTCTACATTAATATATTATGCATCTTTGAATATATTGTTTATCTGCCTATAGTATTTTCTGTGTGTATATATAAGTATATACAGTACTTGAGAGTTTTTTGACTAAAAGTTTTTTCTTAATGTAAAGCAAAAAATGAAAAACATAGCTATAAATATAAAATTGAGCCATTGTAAAATATGAATGTTTTAACATAAACTTACCATTTTGTTAGTCTGTTTTGAAAACTGAATGGCTATAAATATATTATTAAACATCAAGAAATGTGATGGAACATACAATAATAACTATGGTTTTTATAACTTGTTAGCTGTAGCTGCTATGGTCGAAAAGAAGTTTATACAAGCTAACAGTCTTACTAATTATTAATACTCATATTTAGGAAGACTAAAAAGAGGGCTCTTAAAAGAATCTAAAAATATTCAACAATAAAAATTAGAGGCATAGTTCAGTCACATGTATGCATAATATGTAGCTTCTCTCATACACTGCGGTGAAGATGACAAAAGGTTTCATGGAATAGCACACCACTTGCTGTGGTTTTCAGAGTGCGCTGTGGTTGGGCTGCCTGTGGCCTTTCACCATTGAGCTTACCTCCACATCTTGGAATTGGTCCACTCCACATTACTTTTCCATCCATAAGAATACATGTAATTGTTTCTGTTCCCTGGGTTTTAATAAACCCTTCTTCACAAATGACGGAAATGGAACTTCCTAATTGAAAGTTATCTCCGAAGCGACGAGCATTGATTGGAATTCCAGGATCTGGACACTCATTATGGCCGAATGCTTAAAAATGATAACAAAGAAACAAAAACAAAAACATGAGGAGGAGTTCCACAGATTTTGTGTGATGAAATGTAACTGTTGAAAATGGTTGTGTTTCTTTCTTCTTGAAAGCCCTTTTATTTACTTTGTAAATTTATGTATTTTCCTTTGACCATATAGGTGTAAAATAATGTGCAAGAGTTGTGACTGTTTCAACACATATATTATACACTAGGACTTAAAAATAGAAATAAAAATTTTAGTTGTGTCTATTTGTGTTTATCATTAGACTAAACCAATGTAGAAATCTCTAATATATCATGTTCAGATTCCAATTTGCATGAATTCTAACAGGTTTATGTTATCTCCCTTGAAAAATTCGATGACTCTTCTGCCCAGAATGGAAAATCGTTTCACTAGGAGGATTAAAGGGAAAGCTTCAGTCAAGTCAGAAAATATTGTAATTATTTTATAGGTTTCCACAACTCTATGACCTTTCTTTTCTACTATCCCAGAAAAAGGACTTAACTCTTCAATGACCATGGTCTAGACAGAGAAATATGATATTGTCACATTTAATACTTAGATGTATATGATGAAGAAAATATCACCATGAAGAGAAATGTCAGATTTGAAAACATCATGTAGCTTGCCTCTGGTCATAGAAAGAAGAGACTATAGGGCTGCAATGTATCCTCAGCTCTGGCATTTAAGTTTTCTCAGGGCCTTTTGTACCTTTTGTCATCTTTCTCATGTCTGGTGATTTTAGAGCCACTCCTGTATTTTACTTTGTTCATTTCATGATGTCTAGCAAAAAGAACTATAACAATAATGTGTTTACTAAACAAATAATAGATCATTTGGAGTTATCCAAACTTTTCTCTGCATTAACATATAGAATCATAGATGTATAATAAAATTATTTTAATTTAATATAAAAAAGAATATTTCTGTGAGAATGAAGTATTATAATTTATGAGCTTAAGGCTTATTTATTAGGCTTTTATAATTTGATACTATAATTTTTCTGCATGAATGCAAACAATTGTTTTGAGTTTTCCTACTAATCACCATCTCAATATTGTTTCTAATTTGAATTATTTTATTATGATTTTTATCCTAAACTATAAAAAGATAATTAAGACATGTTCTAGAACATATAAATACATTATTGGTATATGTATTTAAACGATTGTTTTATATTGTTACCTAAAAATCATTAACTCATGAAGAACAAACTAATTAAAAAAACAATAAAAATTTAGAAGTTCAGTATTCTGGACTTGCTTCTCTAATATATAATGTCCAACTAAATTTGTTCAGAAAAAAAGAGCTTAAGTAGGAATTATTAAATATATGAATTTATATTTAACTAAATATTTTTTTACTATATAAATGGAACAGACATAATGTCTGAAAGCGCCACAGCAATTGAAGTTAAAAGCATCATGCAATTAATATAAACTAACGACTGAAATTAAACAGATGCATGCATGTATTCACTTTCATGCATACACAGGTTTGAACACTTTTCAGATAAAGCTTCTGCTTAGACCTGAATGACACATATCCAAGCTAAATGAATACAAATGATGTTCAGTAACACACTTGCAAGCAGATTCTTTGAGTAATACTGTGCAAAGTTATAGTCACACTGAAAGGACACTGACTGTATTTTGTTTCTCGTGGACAAAACTCAGAATCAGTTAGAGAAGTGTGGGTTAGAGGGTCGAGTTCTTTCTAAAGGCAGTGCTGATATTTGGAGACTAAACTCTATTGTGATAGAGCACATTCACATCAATCCAGAAGGTCGACCGCATCGAAGATAGAGGGGATCATGCAAGAAAAAGCACTGAACATTACAGCAAGCCCTGGCTTCTGCTAAAACATTCACACAAGAAGGCACTCATAGGTATTTTAAACCAAGAAGTTTTCTCTTTTATGTGATTTAACCTTTTGCAACTGTCATAAGGATTTTCTGATGAATGATGCTCATCTTTCAAACATACAAACCTGAACGTGGTTGATATTTGAAACCTAAGAGAAAGCACACCTTGAACCTAGGAGAATATAATAAACTGCAACACAGGACAAATATCGAGTGATCGAGCACAAAAGCTGGCTAGTGGTTACTGAGCTCCAGCTGGAGTCACATACTGCGTGCTAAATTTATTCAATCTAGGTCTAATTTTTAATTGACTCTTATGTTCTTCCAATGTAGTTTTATAGTTATGGATACTTTGATCAGGTGGCTAAAAATGTAATAGCAAGGAAAAGACCTGAAGTTGTGCTTTCTGACCTTTGTTGACACTTCAAACCCTGAAGTAATTTTTTTTTTTTTTTTTTTTCAGTCAGATGAGAGCTCTTTGCTCAGAGTAACTGATGCTGCACTCCTACAGCAATGAGAGTTATTCTCTTTGGGATTAGCCTTGTGTGTTGTAAATAAGTTCCCTATGAGTTTCTAAACATTTACAGAAAAATTGTTTTCTTTAAAAAAATGGATAAATAAGTGGCAGTGAAATATCGTTTAAATTTAAGGTGGATTTTAATAGAAAAACCCGATCTATTGGCTGATACAGTAAAAATGTTGAAATGGATTTAGGCATCAAATGAAATGAAATGAAGCCTTTCACAAAGAGAAAATACTCATGAGTAGTAAAATGTGCTTGGGTATCAAGAAATAAAAACCCATAATTGATAAAACTAGGTCTACAGTTTTCTCAAATATTCTTATTTTTGAAACAAGAGGGCTGGTTCGCGTGATCGCTTTTTTATATGTTACACAGATAAACAAGCCAACACACATCAAAACCCTTACTGTTGTATGTGATGTTGAAGCCACGTCCTGACATCGAGTGGTCAGCTTGGAATTCCAGTCGCAGTATGTGGCTGTTACTGGTGAGGTGAGAAGGTACCTCAGCCCCAGTAAAGGTTCCTAGAATTGGGGAATCTGGCGAGTCACCGTCTTTAACAGCAAGAAAGTCAAATTGCGATTCCAGATCAAAGTCATTGAATGAAAGGTGGATCCTGCTCCCTGGATCAGAGATTATTGTCCAGATGCAATTTAAATTATTTCCATAACCTTCTGGATAATCAGGGGAAAGGACGGTTCCCATTGGTGCAGTGAAGTTAGAGAGGCAAGGAACTGGTAAAAAGAATAAATAAATGCAAAGAGATGTTTACAAACAGTAAACATTAAAAAGTGATATCTAGACATTTTTGTGGTAGTCTATAATTATAATCAATAAGAAATTAAGAACACAACAAATAATCTACGTTATCTCATAAACAAGAAAGGAAACACAACAATTTGTACTTTAACATTTTGTGTTTTTCCTTTACTGGAGTGGAGTCAGGGATTTTTACAAGGATCACATGGCTAAACTACACATATAAAGTTCCTTTAACATGTGAGTAAACATAGATAGTCACATGAACATAAGGCTTCATGCTTGGAAGTATAGTAATTTAAATAAAAGCTGCTGCATGTTATTTTGTTGGTTTGTGTTTTCAGAAAGTTCTCATTCTGTGGGTTATCCAGATCTCATTCCCACAGAGAAGAGAAACATTTACACTGAAATCTGTGGGTGACTTTTCATTTTTCCTTTTATCCTGTCTGTGTTAGAGTAATCTACAACTTTCATTTGTGCACTTATGAGAAATTATCACAAGTACCCGTGGAACACTAAGGTTAATACAATGATTGAAGAAGGAATCATTTTGTGAATAACTGCAGAGTTAGGATTATAAAGCTTATAGAAAATCAGCAAGGGTGTTTAGGTGGATTTTATTCCTTTCATGCTCTTGGAGTGTTCTGATAGTTTATGCCACAAATAAGAAGACCAGTTAATATTTATAATGGCCAACAGCCATCACTGGTGACAAAGACTAGAAGGACAACTAAAACACAGCTAATCTACAAAAAAAAATAGTTTTATGTTCTGTTTTCTTTCTGAAGTTTTAAACATCTGATTAAAATTTAGAAAGCACAGAAAGAATAAAAAAGAGAAAACAAGTAAGACAATTACTTAAAGAAAATCAATGCTATAATATTGACACATAGTTTCTTTCGGTGCTATTAAATACTTTTAAACAAAACTCAGTTCATCAATATGTACCAAATTATATTTGTCACATACACACACATTATATATACATACGCAAATACACACATGCAGAGTGTGCACATATAGGATAGGTTTATAGTCCCTATGTAAGGTATATAAACATATATTTGCATATGTAGTGTGTTTGGTGCAAAGTTTTGAGACAAATTTTCAGCATATAGACCATGGTGGTCTATTATGATTCGTCTTCCTGCTTGACTCCAAGTATTTCAATCAGAGATGTGCACCACCACAATGGGCTCATTATAAGTAATATATGAAAATTTAAATCCACTACACATAATTATATTCATCATTTAAACCCCTAATACCATTCTTTTATGTCTACTTAAAATTTTAAGTCAAATTTAGAATTGTACTCTAAAATATAACTCAATGATGAGCATCTTTTGAGTATTTCCTTGGGATATTTTTAATGAGTTCACAAAGAATATGAACTATAAGGCTCTAAACAGTGTGCAGGATTTCTCAAAAGATAAATTAATCTGTAGTGTAATATAAAAAGCTGTGTTAAAGAAAACAGATCCCTGTAAGTAGAACATACTGGGATAACTCACTCTCATTAGTTTCTTAAAGAAAATGACACCTTATTGTTTTACTTTCTTCGACTTATTGTGAGAGTGGTGGATGTGCCCTTTTTGGACTTGCTGTCACCTTGTTGGAGGAGGTGTGACAGTAGGGGTCACCTTTGAGGTTTCAAAAGCCCTTGTCTCACTGTCTGTCTGCTACCCCAATATGTAACAGCTACTGCTTTATGGCCATGCCTATCTGCTTCCTGCGCTAATGACTACATACTAAACCTCTAAAACAGTAAGCAAGACCCAATTAAATGTTTTCTTTTACAAGACTTGCACTGGTCACGGTATCTTGTCACAGCAATAGAATAGAAATTAGACAACCTATAGAGCACATTTAACATTCATTTTTAAAAATTTGAAAATGATTAATAATAGAAAATTATTTGAATTTACTAGTTAACATAATATTTTGCTTACCCATACTTGATTATATCCTAAAAGACCTCCCATCACACATAAGTTCATTATTTCTTTTGAAGTAGTTTTCATTTTTTTAATATGGCATCATTTTAACAATCTATGAACTTATAGCCTTTGGGCTGAGCCATATTGCAGGTAAGTTTGATTAGAATGCTTTTTCTTTTCAGTTCCTGAAGCTTTGAAATCATACTTGAAAACAGATTTCACATGTGTGAGGAAAAGTCCATGAAGAAAAAGTCTACCGTCTTTCCCTCCTTTTTTTGTGATCCTGTAGCTCAGTATGTAGCTGGTTATAGCTTCAAATTGAAGTCTTCCTCCCTCACCTTCAAAGTGTATGGGTTTGCCTTTTATAGTATTCTCTAATCATTTCTGCTTCCAATTATGCTTCAAAAATTTTATAAATGTATACAGTACAATATGATATTATCAACCCCCTTTTCTGTTGTGGATATAAACATGCTTTTGTTTTGGTCCCAGGTGTGGGCTGTGGGAATGATTCAGAAGGTCCACAGCAGCAGACTATTTGCTTTGTGCCAGCTCTGAGATAGTTTAAATCTGAGGACTCTGGAGAGAGAATAAATGCCAGAACCCAGAGAGTGTGGAGCTTGGTGAAAAACAAAAAACAAAAAAACAAAACAATGCTGTTTCTGCTTCCCCCTTGTTTCCCCTGTTTGCTGTTGTGAGACAAGAAATTGAAGATCTTAAACGAGGATTGGACTGGCTCCAAGGAAATCAATGACCCTAACCAGCAGGAAGCAGCAAATAGAACTACATCCCCTTTCTCTCTCCTACCTGGTTTTGGGTGTTGAAATGGATTGTGATGGAGTAGGAAGAAAAATATATAAAAGAAATGTAAATAGAAGTTTTTGAAAGAGTACACCTACACCTTCCCTTCTCCCAAGTTCTCAAGAATTCATCTCCAACAAATCTTCAACCTTCATGTCTTTTTTCTTTTCATTTTCTCTCTCTCTCTCTCTCTCTCTCTCTCTCTCTCTCTCTCACTGTCTGTCTCTGTCTGTCATTCTCTCTCCCCCTCATTATTCTTACAACTCACTGAGACCTAGTTAGAGCTTCCCATAGGTTTCTGGGTATGAAGCCATCCAACAGAGTATGAACCATGTACCACTGGCTAAACCCCAGCAAAAAGAATTAGTCTTCCAACACAAGCAGCTATCAACTGCTTTTTGTTTCTCAGTCAGGAATGGGACCTTGTGAGCTCCTGGATCATTCATACTGGGCCAGGTTGATCTTGGATAGGTTTTGTGAACTAACCACAGATTATATGAGTTCATCAGTACAGTAGCCACGTTCTGTGCAGAGGAAAATACTTCAAATCACCCACGTTGTCCATTCTTTCAATCCCTATCTCTTGAAAAGTTAATTTGCTATATTTTCGTGCCACCTCTATATCCTGAGCACACACAGACTACTGCCTTCTCTTCTCTTGTACTCAGATGAATCCTGGAGTTTCAATTCTATGATTACTGTAACAAAATGACAGCTAAACTAGTAATAGTCAAAGGTTTCTACTATTGTATTTATTTACAATTTTAAATTAGTTCATGTTGTCACCTCATGAAATAAATGATCCACACACAGATCAAGAATTGAGCAAGTTCAGAAACGACCCATAACTTCATGGATTTGGGTAGGTATTTATAATGTACCTATGACCATGGTTTTATAGGTGTAGTGAAATTTTTAGGCAACATTATCTTGCCCACTGTCATATGCCCAGAGAAACTGCTTTTAGTAGTTTTATTAAAATTACAAAGTAATTATGTATGATTCATAAATTAATGCAATGAATTTATAGTCAGAAAAATTTCCAAACGGTTTACCTTTGTTAAATTTTATGATTATCTTTTTACTATTTATCTGGATTTATGTAAGAATTACATTTATATAGTCCTGATTTATTCATCTACATCTGTTCAGGCAAGTGCATTTAAAATTAACTGTTGCCTACACATAAAATATTAGATGAAATATTTTTATCACTTACTAACTTATTGGGTTTAATTGAAAATAATTAAAGATGTCCAATGGTGGCACTTGCTTATAATCCGAGCACACAGGAGAATTGCTACAAATGAAAGGCTTTCTGCAGCTATGGCAAAGCTATTCAGAGGGCACATGAGACCCTATTTCATACAAAATAAAATGTTGACTAGATATGAATTTTTCAAATTGCTTTTAGGGTTAATATTCACATCATTTTTACAAAGCATTCTAGCATCTGATAAAAAAGTTTTTGATTACTTTTTTTATTTTTTGGGCTGGGATGTGGCTCACAAAAGAACACTTTCCAAGCATACCCAAAGCCCAGGATTCTACCTTGCACTAAATTTTCCCTTCATTGTTGGTGTCATTCATCACGTAAGAGGTTTTCCATTATTAAAGCAATATTATCTTTCTGGACGAATGCTTAGAATAAAAGAATATCAATTAAAATAGATTAAGATTTTCTTGTCTCAAAAGGATTGTGCAGGTGACCTTTATTATTGATGAGTACTGGACCTCCACTCAAAGAGTCCTTTAGGAATTGGATCTGTGTATTTTCCTCTGAAAAAATAGTTATATAATGATGATTATTTACTGAACATAAAAGTATATAATAGACAATATTCATGTTGTTTGTTTTAACTAAGCTGAAAATTTAATGTATTTTAAAAAATATGTTCTTGTAATCTTAGCATTTTATATAAAATAAACATTAATGGATTAAATGCTGTGAACTCTATACCTTACTGTGAACACCTCCATGCAAATATAAATAAAGGAGTTTACATAGAAAAGAAGCCTTAAATATTTTAAAAGTTTTGACCACTCTGCACAAAAATAAAGTAAAAGTAGATCAAAGACCTCTACATAAAACCAGACACAGTAAACCTGTTAGAAGAAAAAGTGGGGAAGAACCTGGAACTCATTGGCACAGGAGACAACTTCCTGAACAGAACACCAAGAGCACAGGCTCTAAGATCTACAATCGATAAATGGGACCTCATGAAACTGAAAAGCTTCTGTAAAGCAAAGGACACTGTCATCAGAACAAAATGATAGCCTACAGACTGGGAGAAGATCTTCACAAATCATGCATCTGACAGAGGGCTAATATCCAGTATGTATAAAGAAGTTTTGATTACAAATATGTATGTATTAGCTTGTGAAATTAAACAAGCTTATATGAATTAGCTATGTCTAATTTATAAGAAATATGCCATATATACAGCCTAAAATGCCACCAACTTGTTTTGAAGAACACATACAATATATATATTTGCAATTTCCAAGTGAACTATGTTAACTTTATTTAAATCTGTATTGAAATTTATAATTTGGCATAAGCACACATGTTAAAGATACTATCACAAAGTGCTACTCATTCAAAAATAATTACTTGGTTCCAGCTCCTTGCAATTAATTACAAAAGCAATTATATGCAAGGACAGGGTAACATATGCCATTTAGAAGCAAAGCATTTGGTACTCACAGATACAGATGGGTATATTTGCGGACCATTGATTATTCTCTTGACAAACAATGGATTTCTCTCCAATTAATTCAAACCCAAACTGGCATTCAAACCTTAAAACATCACGATTAGAAAAACCATCGCCTTCTCTGATTCCATATAAAGGTGTGCCAGGATCACCACAACTTTCTTTCTCAATTTCTGTAAAATAAAAGACAAAACTTAATTTTCAGAGATTACAGATTCATGGTACCTGCATTACAAATGTGCTCAACATGAACTTTTAATGTTATGATGCTTCAGAGATGAAGGATGGGTTCATTTTCCAGTCTTATTTTTATTTCTGCTGTGCCACCATTATGGACTGATTTAATAGTGTTCTCTGGGAACCAAATGGTGTATTCCTGTCAGACTGGAGTGGAGTCTGAAGTTATAACTAATTAGGGTGGCAGAGAACATGTACTTTAACAGAAGAATATGACAAGGTTTCGATGTTTTTTGTGCTTTTTACGGATATTCATATTCACCCACAAATATATCGACATGTGTTTGTCCAAATTTTTCTTATCATTTGCATATTGTGCAGGAAATTACCATTAGAGAATGAGGAAGTATTGTTACCATTATGATCATCTGCAATCAGTGGAAAACCTTTCCTATAAAATGAAATTTGGGTAATTTTTAGTTAATTCAACTGTTCAATAACAACAAAAATAATCTACTTAAGAGCAAAACTTGATTTGCAATTTGCTGAGATATATTCCTTGAACCAGTGTTTATTGGATAATTTGAAGGATGTTGAAAGTAAAATTATTTCAAGAGCATCATTAAGGTGTAAGCTTGATTCATATGCAGAGACACTCCAAAATGCAAGTGTGAAGGTATGATTGCTAACAGAAAATTACTGTGGTAGTTGTGCTTGCTAGTAGTTGTATTTAAACAAAACAAAATATGAATTAATTATTATTTAAATATGATTCTAGCTAATAAAACAAATATCTATAGAACACATAAAACCAATATATACATATCAAGTATATTCTCTGTGAAACTTCAATGCATAAATATATAAAGTGATATTCAAATTAAGGTTGACAAAGATAATTCCAAAATTGTTTATTTAATATTAAAACAATGAAAATCTTTTTAAAATAATTTACAGCACTTGCAATGGTCAGGGTTAGATTTCTACTACCTGCCTGGTAACTCACAACACCTACAACGCCACTCATAGGAAATCTGATGACCTCCTCCAGCCTCTAGAGGCACCATGCACACATGTGGCACACATGTATACATACATACCAACAAAACTTTAATACATGTAAAATAAAGTTTTTTTTTAAAAGAGTAACAAGAAAAATTGAATTTTTTATTAAAAGATGTTTAAGTTTATTCATAATAAGGGAAATGGCAATTAAAATTATAGTGAGCAATTATTTCCTTCCTATTAAGTTGGCAAAAGTCCAAGCATTTTATGAGTGTTGGCTATGAGGAAGATGCCATTCTCCTGCATTGCTGGTGATAATATTTTAAGTTAATAAAATGCATCGTATCTCCTACAATCCACCATTTACACATTCAATAATTTTTCATTATTTTGGAATTTGTCAATCTGTTTTGCATATTTTCATGCTTTTCTCCATGATTATATTAAATATAAAATATGTAAGACTAAAAACATTTGAAATCTGTATACCTAAAGAAACTAATCAAGAGGGAGGACTCTGGCTAAAATGCTCTATCCCCATCCAGAAAGGCAAAGAGAATGGACATCAGAAGAAGGAGAAAACAGGGAACAAGTTTCAACAGAGAGCCTCTGAAAGGCTCTGCCCTTCAGACTATCAAAGCAGATGCTGAGACTTATGGTCAACTGTTGGGCAGAATGCAGGGAATCTTATGAAAAAAAGTGGGAAATAGTAAGGAGAGGACAGAAGCCCCACAAGGAGAGCAACAGAACCAAAAAATCTGAGCACAGGGGTCTTCCCTGTGACTGATACTCCAACCAGGTAGCATGCATGGAGATAACCTAGAACCTCTGCACAGATGTAGCTCATGACAGTTCAATCTCCAAGTGGGTTCCATAGTAATGGGAACAGGAACTGTCTCTGACATGAACTGATTGGCCTGCTCTTTGATCACCTCCCCCTGAGGGGAGAGCAGCCTTATCAGGCCACAGAAGAAGACAATGCAGCCACTCCTGATGAGACCTAACAGACTAGGATCAGAAGGAAGGAAAAGAAGACCTCCCCTACCAGTGGACTTGGGAGGGGCACCCGTGGAGAAGGGGGAGTAAGGGAAGGATTGGGAGGGGAGGAGAGGGGGAACTACGGGGGGGGGGAGGGATACAAAGTAAATAAAGTGTAAGTAATACAAAAAAATTTTAAAAAAACTTCAGAAAATTTCCATAAACTCTTTATTTTTCTAAAAGTATTTTGAGTTTACTTATTTTGTCAGTATTATTCAATGACTTATTTTTTATCATTTATTATTATTATCATTTATTACAATTTATTCACTTAGTATCCCAGCTGTGATCCCTTCCCTCATCACCTCACAATCCCACCCAATCCCACCGTCCTTCCCTCTTCTCACCCTATGTCCCTCTCCTAGTCCAGTAATAGGGGCGGTCTTCCTCCCATTCTATTTGACCCTAGCCTATCAGGTCTCATCAGGTTTGGTTGCATTGTCTTCCTCTGTGGCCTCAAGGCTGCACCCCACAGGTGGATGTGATTAGAGAGACTGCCTCTGAGTTCATGCCAGAGAAAGCCCTTGTTCCCTTTATTAGGGAACCCACTTGGAGAATGAGTCCATGGGCTACGTCTGAGCCGGGGTTTTAGGTCCTCCCCATGCATGGTCCTTGGTTGGGGTATCAGTCTCTGCAGGGCCCCCAGTGGTCAGTTTTTTTGGCTCTGTTGGTCTCCTCTTGGAGCTCCTACCCACTCCATGTCTTTCTATCTCTCCCTTCTTTCCTAAGATTACCTGCTTTCTGCCAAAAGTTTGGCTATGAGTCTCAGTCTCTGCTTCAAAACCTCGATTAGTAGAGTCTTCTTCTTTTTTTTTTTTAACAAAACAGTTCTAGACTTGTTCTTGAAAACAGTAAATCCTTAGTATAAACCACAAATACTTATTATTCCTCTAAAACACTACAGTCCCCAGGAGATTTTATTACTGTTTAACCTAAGTTTAAGTGTTAATCACCATGTATTATTTTTCTTCCTGTTTGTATCTATTTTTAGTACCAAAGAAAGACGTTAGTGAATTTACAACTCTTTTTTAAAGCAGGATCCTTGAATTTTAAAACTTTCAAAAAATCACTCTATGAGTCTGATAGAGCTTTGAGATATCAACTAAGTTAGATGTAGAATTATTTTATGCGGAACTGATTTTAAATTTTAAATTTTAAATCAGTTCTATCGTTTTAACTTAGTTTAGATATATTTCTTTACAATCTACCTCTGTTTGTTTGTTTCTTTTTAGGTCACTAAGCTTATTATTATTATTATTTACAATTTATTTACTTTGTATTCTGGCTATAGCCCCCTCCTTCAACTCCTCCCAGGCTCCCCCTCCCTCCTTCCCTCCTCTCCTATGTCCCTCCCCTAGTCCACTGATAAGGGAGGTCCTCCTCCCCTACTAGCTGACTCTAGCCTATCAAGTCTCATCAAGACTGTCTGGATCCTCCTTCTCTGTGGCCCATTAAAGCCATCTTGCCAGAGGTAGGTCATGAAAGAGTAGGCAACCAAGTTCATGCCAGTGACTGCCCCTGCTCCCCTTACTAGGGAATCCCCATGGAAACTGAGCTGCCCATGGACTACATCTGAGCAAGGGGTCTAGGTCCTCTCCATGTGTGGTCCTTGGTTGATTCATCAGACTCTGCAGGCCCCCTGGGCTTATTTATTTTTGTATAGTTATATTGATAGCTCCTAAAACAGATACATTAATGATCAAAAATAAGTGTATATGTCCACATATATATATATATATTTTTTACTAAGGTTAGAGAAAGTTTCCTTCACATATTTTAAAAGATTATTTTATTGCTCTTTGGACACTTTATTGTGACAAGTCATATTCAAAGGTTGGGAATACATTATTGAATATTAGTTCTTCCTTCCAGAAGTCACCATCCCACTGAAGATTCACAAGCCTTAATCAATAAACAGACAACATAGTACATTTAAGAGAAAAGGTTGATCAGGAAATGTGGACATGGCAAAGCTTGTGATGCGGGGTGGTGGTGACATGCAAAGGTTTGCTACTACATATCTTCTATTAAGATGGTTTATTTGAGAAATGTAGATCATTCGTCTGAAAATGTCTCTAGAAATAACTCAAAGTTCCAGAGGAACTAAGTCAATCCCTACTGATAAGCTCCCAATGACATAGCCAACTCCCCCTTAGCCCCATTTGTAAATGTTCCATTATCTTTCCTGTATTTCAGTCCCACGAGAAAGAAAACACACACACACACACACACACACACACACACACACACACACAAACTGTATCTAAACTATAGTGACACATATTTAAAAATTGGCAAAGTCTATTCAGCAGAAAGGCCTAACTAAAAGCAAATTTGTTATTTCCTTCTCCTAGATCTTATAGGTCTTGTGTATTTATGTGTGTGTGTGTGTATTAAACATGTCCATGTGTGTATTATGCACATATATGTACATTATGCCTATATGTTTATATGTGTGTATTATGCATATATTTATGTATAATATGTATTTTATATAATGATAAAGTATATAAATATTTATATATAAGTATTATTATATACTGTGTATTTACATATAAATATATACAAATTATCATTAATTTTTTACTTATCTCTTTCCTTTCATGAGCATATTTCTACTTTACATTTCAATTGCCTGTATATATGGCTCAAAAAAGTGAGTTCTCAGACACTGTATATCCACTTATGACTTAATATGTATGTATAAATGATCGTGTATAAATGTAGAATTAACATGTAAATTATATGAGGTTATCAATAGATAAGCATTCATGAAATGGCATAGTTATACAGAACATATATAAATATCATATAATGACGATAATCCAGTTATATGTTTTGAAAAACTGAAAACTTTTCTAGAGGTATTTCAGTTGAAAAATATGAGTGTTAGATGCTTCTGTAAATTCATCTATTACTCTATGTTTTATATCCTTTCTCTATAGTGATTAAAGATTAAAGACTAACTCACAAGGACCCATCATTACAAGGATACTGTACTTCCTAGCTTTCTGTGGACAGCAATGTAGAGCTTCTCATGTAGGCCAACATGGGTGTAGT
The DNA here is from genome assembly GCF_907164565.1 of Psammomys obesus. Classification (NCBI taxonomy): domain Eukaryota; kingdom Metazoa; phylum Chordata; class Mammalia; order Rodentia; family Muridae; genus Psammomys; species Psammomys obesus. The sequence goes on along the minus strand of NW_026596079.1, from coordinate 28,961,958 downwards.
GATGTAGAGTACCATATGGAATTTCTGATGCCTTTTCCTTAACTATTTTATTTTTCTTAATTTTAATTTTTATTAATTACACTTTATTCACTTTGTATCCCCCATGTAGCTCCCTCTCTTCTCCCCTCCCAATCCCACCCTCCTCCCCCTTCTCCACAAATGTCCCCACCTTCTCTCCCCCTTCTCCACACATGCCCTTCACCAAGTCCGCTGATAGGGGAGGGCCTCCTCTCCCTCCCTTCTCATACCAGTCTATCAGGTCCCTTCAGGAGTGGCTGCACTGCCTTTCCCCATGTCCTGGCAAGGCTGCTCTCCCCTCAGGGAGAGATGACTAAAGAGCAGGCCAATCAATTCATGTCAGAGAGAGTCCTTGTTCTCATCACTATGGAACCCACTTGGAAACTGAACTGCCATAGGTTACATCCTTACAGGGGGTCCAGGTCATCTCTGTGAATGGTCCTTTGTTGGAGTATCAGTCCCAGAAAAGATCCCTGTGCCCAGATTTTTTTGGTTCTGCTATTCTCCCTATGGAGCTCCCATCCGATCCAAGTCCTACTATTTCCCACTTCTTTCATAAGATTCCCTGCACTCTGCCCAAAGTTTGGCAATGTCTCAACATCTGGTTTGAATCCCTTCCCTGCCTGTTTTCTAGGGATGATTATGTCCCATTATAAAAGCTGACATTATATCAAACAGCCATCTCCATATAGTTGACCTCTGACACTCAGATAAGTACATTTTCTGAATTTCCTTAGGTTCTGAATATCCTTAACTAGTGCATTAGTTTCTCTTCAGTTACTGTGATCAAACAGTGAGTAAATCAACTTGAGGATGATAGGGTTTATTTCATCTTTTCAATCCTCAGATCACAATAAATCATTGGAGGGAGATATTTGCATTTGCTTTATGTTACTGTAATAAACATCACGAACAAAACTCATGGGAATAAAAATGTTTCTTTTATCTTACAGGATATAACTCATAATCAAGGGAAGTAAGGGTAGGAGTTCAGGAAAACAACAACAGCACCAAAACCATGGAGGCAAGAACTAAAGAAGACACACAGAAATGACTCTTTCTGGCTTGCTCTCCATGGCTAACTAAGCTCACTTTCTTATACAACCCAAGACAAACTGCCCAGGGAAGGCACTAATTGCAGTGGGCTGTGGCTTCCCACAAACATTCACCAAAGAGAAGATGTCCTACTGGGTCCTGTGGCACATACCTGTAATCCCAAAACTCTGGGAGGCAGAGGCTGTAAATCTCTATGAGTTCAAGGCCAACCTGATCTACACAGTGAGTCTAGGATAGCCAAAGTTACACAGAGAAACTATTTCAGAAAGAAAGAAAGGAAAGAAGGACAGACGGAAGGAAGGAAAGAAAAGAAAATGTTTCACAGACATACACATATGTCAGTCTGATGAAGGATCTTCATTAATTTCCTCTTTTCAAGTGACTCCACCTTGTGTCAGGATGACAAAATAAAATGTCCTATAGAAAGGTCACAAAACAATATTATGGAGGTTTCCTATTCCAAGTGTGTCAAGTTTACAAAGCCACCACACCACACTTCATATCAACATACACCTGTTTCATTCAGGTTATGTCTTATTGATAAAATAAAACTTACCACAGAAAAAGTATTTCAACACAAGAAGGATTTATTTATTCTCCCAGTGCTTTTGGATTTTATTATTTCTTAATAATTTCCTCTCTCAAAGTGTAAAACAGGGCTGGGATTTCATTACCATATGGTGCTTCCATTAGGAGTAATGTAAGTATCTATGAATCATTTACAGCTAAATTGGTAAGGGACAGAGTTTCCAGTCCCCGGAATCGGAGGCAATGATCGCAAAGTAGCCCCAGTTTTTCTTCTTATTTCTCTTATTCTCTGAAAGAAGAGAACTAAGAAGAAAAAGAAAGAGGAGAAAGAGAACAAAATAGATGGGGGAAAGGGAGGAAAAGGGAAAGTGATGAGGGAAGACAGAGAGAGAGACTAAAATAAATGAGATGGTGAGGTTGGGAGGTCAGAGGAAATATAAAAAGAGGACTCTGAGAACAGTACTTTGAGAGCAACACTGGAAACATATGTTTAAATTGCAGAAGCTGAAATTTTTGGAAATGTCTCTTACATTACACTTTTTATTTATTTTTAGTTGCCAAGTTGATTTTGATCCTTGATGCCTAAAGTAATGTACTCTAGTTTTAAATTCCAACAGATTTTCTACCAAAGAGTAACATCTGGCCTTAAAGTGACATAGAACCATACATTGATTGTACTCTAACTTGTCAACGCTGACACGGTAATTCAAATATTTCACAGAGGATCCATGTAGGTTAAAAGAAAGAAAGTGATCTGTAAAAGTTGCAGTTTTGCTGATTCTTAACATTAAGAAGTCTCCTGGGAATGTCATTCCCTGAGCAACTGCCTTGCAAAGGTTGAGAAATACAGAAAAACACAGCTAGAAAAGACCTTGTAATTTAAACTATGTTCTCCCTTGCAGCATTTCAGGCAAATAAGACCACAGTCAACATTTAAAGAGATAGAGAAGGAAATCATAACTGCTTGGGGGAAAATAATGAGGGCTGTGTGTGAAATAATATAAGCACAAATTGTTTTACATTCAAGATGAAAACACTGGCATTTTGAAAACCTCCAGGTTAGGTACAAAAGCTCAGTAAAACAATACGAAAAATTCAGAATGGAGGCGAATTTACTCAGACCAGGGTGGCAATCTTCACAGCGCTGGTACAGAACACAGCCAGGTGTGAAAATCAGATACTCTTGTTAGCGAAAGGATCATAGGCATTTAAGCAAAGCTCACTTGTTAAGCACATTTTACTTTAAAATTATTAAACTTCTACACTTGGCAGAATTAATATCTTTCTTACTATGAGAAAAACAACATGATTGAGTAAGATGACTATAGGTAGTAATAAAATGTTCTATATTTTGAGTCTTTTCACTTCAGGAATATACTAAATGTTAAATAAATCTGCATATGTATACATATGTACTGAGTTTTAATATATGCTGGATACATATAGCAACACACCATCTGCTAACTAATACATAACTGTACAGTGTTATCTATAAAGGCAAAAATAATTTAGAAATAATGCTATTTTTTAATCTGTGTTATATTACATATATAGTTACATATTAAATTAGATATCATTAATCCATGTTTGTTGTGTAAGGTGTTGCTAATTTATTCCTTAAAACTATTTGTATTTTATCATTTTTGAGCTGAAATGACAAATTTAGAGGACACCACAATACCTTCGAGCATTGTCAATGATCACCTGCAAGGAGCTTGCACTCCTTCACATGTCCAGAATTTATTTTATACAGCACTTTGCTTCAAAACACTGATATTCAGACTTTCTTTTAAAAATGATATTCTCTGGGCTTTTATACACAACTCTGATCAACAATTTTAAGGTCATCATGTCCTGTTCCAGTAGAATATTTTGGAGTGTAAAAGAAGTCATGATTAGTATTATTACCATTGATACTATGTATTTTTTAACCCAACAAAAGGAAACAACTTTAACAATCATAAAACTGAACTATTGTTAATGTTATATTTCTTGAAACAGGACAATGGCCAGAAATATACCATATTGTGACAACTGCAAAATTAAGACAAGGTGTTCTAATTTGAATTTCCCAATTTTATAAATTTATTTCACACATTTCATTTATAAAACTATTTAATGTACTGTGGTTGATAAACTTTTCTGAGAAAAAACCAAAACCATGCTGTATAAGTGTTTTTGTAGAGAGGATTGAAAATCTACAATTATCAAGTTTAATATGTAACTAATTAATTTCACTTCCATATTTACTACTTGCCCACCATGTATGAAGATTTATATTAGAGACTATTGATATTCATAGAACTTAGTATCTTTTAATATATCAGAATATGCCACTTTGATGAATTGGTTATTTTGAATTCAGTGTACTGGAAAAAAGGCAGGTGCACTGTTTTTCCACTGAATAACAGATCATAAAGATATATATATAGTGTATACAATGTCTGCCTATATGTTAGCTTGCAGGCCAGAAGAGGGCATCAGATCTCATTACAGATAGTTGTGAGCCACCATGTACTTGCTAGGAATTGAACTCAGGACCTTTGGAAGAACAGATGGTGTTCTTTGCCACTGACCAGATCTCATAGCCAAACTTTGGGCAGATGCAGGGAATTTTATGAAAGAAGGGGGCGATAGGAAGACCTGGAAGGGTCTGGAGCTCCACAAGGAGAACGATAGGATCAAAAAATCTGGGCACAGGGGTCTTTTCTGAGACTGATACTCTAATCAAGGACCATTCATAGATAACCTGGACCCCTTGCACAGAGGTAGCCCGTGGCAGCTCAGTCTCCAAATGGGCTTCCTAGTAAGGGGTACAGGGGTTGTCTCTCAAATGAATTCAGTGACTGGCTCTTTAATGACTCTGAGGTGAGGGGCAGCCTTACCAGGCCATAGAGGAAGACTATGAAAGACAGTCCTGATGAGACCTGATAGGCTAAGGTCAGATGGAAGGGGAGGACTTTCTCCACTATCAGTGGATTGGGAAAGGGCATGGGAGGAGATAAGGGAGTGAGGGAGGGCAGGATTGGGAAGGAACAGGGTGGGGATAAAGCTGGGATACAAAGTGAATAAACTGTAAGAAATAAAATTATGCCTATAGTGAGTAATACCCCTTCATCCGAGGAAGACAACAAGAGTAAGCTTATGGTTGGATACTTGGAATTTATATGAAGCAAAGCTTCAAAAAGTTCCTCAGTTAAACATGACCTTCCACTATGTTTTCTTAACTTTTCTCTATGGCCGCACATTATGTTGGCGCTACTCAAACCCCTTTTTGTTGCCATTCTTTCACAGAGCTGCTGTTTCTTTGTCTAACAAGTGTTAAGACTTCTACCTTTGTGTTTTTTTTTCATATGTTCATTTCTTGTGAAGACTACTAATACTTCAAAAATACGCAGTTTATAAGTACTGCCAACAATCCAATAAAAAAAAAAACAAGAAAAATAAATTTCTAAATAACTTGGAGGCATTTTTAAGGAAAAGAGAATAGCCAATATCTCTTAGAGAAAACATAAATATTTAAGACAAGTACAAGCACTTCATAAGTCAAGTACAAGTTCTACCTAATTTCAACCATGAGGAATATGTGATTCAAATTGTTAAAGACTGATTTATGAACTCACAGTGACTCCTCTCTCTCCTGTAACTTGCCTTTAGGCTGTATCCTTAGCGCTGGTCCTGTTCTTTAAATTTTGAAGTGTATTCAAGAGAACACACAAGCATTTTTTCTAAGTTTGGTTGTAAGTGTTTCACTGCATGGGGTCAGAAAATGCAGAGATATGCTCAAGAGTAGGTTAACTTTGCAAACCTCACATAAATAGACCCAGTGATTATTTTAATGTTTTTTTTTTTTTTCAGGTAGAGTGTTCCTATTTGTCCAGTCATTCATTTCTTCATTCATCAACTCATCTGTTCATGTGTCCTTTCCACTAAACTTTTGGAAATATTACAGTGTTCCAATTTTGGGGACCATGTAAGTGTATAAAGCAGAACATTCTAGAAAGACATATGTAGATAGGCATTTAAAAGCAAGGTAGGGACTGGGAGGGAAGGAGGAATGGGGCTACAATAAGAATGGAAAGTAAATAAAATAAATAAGGATAAAAAAGTAAGGTGGGTAAAGTATTTTTAAAATGAGATAAATTATAGACTGGACTTAAAGTCAAGAGTTCTATATAGGAGTGGGAAACTGGTTGGGGAGCAGGGGTGATTCAGCAGATAAAATAATGGATGTGGGAGAGAAGACACAGGGTATCTACAAAGTATCTGCAACTGTGTAGATACTTTGACTTTTCTGAGTAGACAGTAGCTACTGCTGAAGCACTCTAGACAAATTGCACATATAGCCATACAGCCCGCACGTGGAATGAAATAAACGTGGTATAGAGTCAATTAAAAAGACATGACCCTGCTGTCGTAAGAGCTTAGAGCCCAGTGACAGCCAGTCACATGAAAGTGCGAGGGAGCACTCCTCTTATAAGGAGGCTTTATATAGCATTGTTCACCTGTGACCTCACTTAACCCATTCATTTTTTAAACATTTTCTTTTGAAGTACCTTGAGTGAAAGAACAAAGTGAAATATAGATTTTCGTCTAAATCTCTGTAGCTACCTGTTTAAAAGAGTTTGCAAGCAAGGGAAGATCAATATTTTTTGAACTATAATAGCATCAAAGTAAATGGATTTTTGGTTCGAAAGAATGATTCCTGCTAGCAGCCCAACAGCTGCCATCAAAAACTTCAAAACACTATTGCTCTTACTGTATCTACCAGATGGTAGAAGAACTTATAATTATTTGAGGGCATAGCTTTGTATAGCTATAAGGCAGGTAAGAAAAATCAGAAACTCTAACTTATGACTATAAAAGACCACATAGAGAAATGGCAAAGTGCAGCAAATGAACAGCATATGTCTTTGGATTTAAATATAAATGTGTTTAAAGAATATTAGTTGTTATAGAATTGAGTTCCCAAACTATCCATACAATCTTAGCCTTAAATCAACACTGAGTTTCATACATGATACTAGACAGATTTAGTCTCTTCCACCCAAAATAGATAGTAATATATATATATGTATATATATATATATATATATATATATATATATATATATATATATAT